>NC_041215.1:10656447-10717775 GCF_002837175.3 Physeter macrocephalus | reverse complement strand
TTCTTCTAGGTCTTTGTTAAACATTTCTTGCAGCTTCTCGATCTTTGCCTCCATTCTTTTTCCAAGGTCCTGGATCATCTTCACTGTCATTATTTTCAATTCTTTTTCTGGAAGGTTGCCTATCTCCACTTCATTTAGTTGTTTTTCTGGGGTTTCATCTTGTTCCTTCATCTGGTACATAGCCCTCTGCCTTTTCATCTTGTCTATCTTTCTGTGAATATGGTTTTTGTTCCACAGGCTGCAGGATTGTAGTTCTTCTTGATTCTGCTGTCTGCCCTCTGGTGGATGAGGCTATCTAAGAGGCTTGTGCTAGTTTCCTGATGGGAGAGACTGGTGGTGAGCAGCGCTCAGTAAAACTTTAATCTGCTTGACTGCTGATGCGTGGGGCTGGGTTCCCTCCCTATTGGTTGTTTGCCCTGAGCAACCCAAGACTGGAGCCCACCTGGTCTCCTTGGTGGGGCCAATGACAGACTCTGGGAAGGCTAATGCCAAGTTGCACTTCCCAGAACTTCCGCTGCCAGTGTCTCCTTCCCCACGGTGAGCCACAGCCACCTCCCCCCCACCCCGCCTTTGCAGGAGAGCCCCCAACACCAGCAGGCAAGCCTGGCTCAGTCTCCCCTGGGGTCCCTGCTCCCCCTCCTAGGTCCCGATGAACACACTACTCTGTGTGTGCCCTCCAAGAGTGGAGTCCCTGCCACCTCCAATCCCATCAAAGTCCTGCAATCAAATCCCAGGAGCTTTCAAAGTCTGATTCTCTAGGAATTCCCCCTCCCGTTTCTGGACCCCCAGGTTGGGAAGCCTGACGTGGGGCTCAGAACCTTCATTCCAGTTCGCGGACTTCTGTGGTACAAGTGTTCTAGAGTCTGTGCGTCACCCACCCAGCAGTTATGGGTCTCGACCCTACTGTGATTGCACCACTCCCACCATCCCACCATGGCCTCTCCTCTGTCTTTGGATGTGCGGCATCTTCCCTGGTGAGTTCCAGTGTCCCCCTGTCGATGATCGTCCAGTAGCCAGTTGTGATTCCGATGCTCTCAGAAGAGGGAATGAGAGCACATCCTTCCACTTCTGAAGAGATGTTTTTGAAGTCCGGAGGGTTGTTTAAAAAGGCTTTTTCTGGGCTTCCCTGGTGGCGCAGTGGTTGAGAGTCTGCCTGCTGATGCAGGGGACGCAGGTTTGTGCCCTGGTCCGGGAAGATCCCACATGCTGCAGAGCGGCTGGGCCTGTGAGCCATGGCCGCTGAGCCTGCACGTCCGGAGCCTATGCTCTGCAACGGGAGAGGCCACAACAGTGAGAGGCCCGCATACCACAACAGTGTCTCCTTCCCCACGGTGAGCCACAGCCACCTCCCCCCCACCCCGCCTTTGCAGGAGAGCCCCCAACACCAGCAGGCAAGCCTGGCTCAGTCTCCCCTGGGGTCCCTGCTCCCCCTCCTAGGTCCCGATGAACACACTACTCTGTGTGTGCCCTCCAAGAGTGGAGTCCCTGCCACCTCCAATCCCATCAAAGTCCTGCAATCAAATCCCAGGAGCTTTCAAAGTCTGATTCTCTAGGAATTCCCCCTCCCGTTTCTGGACCCCCAGGTTGGGAAGCCTGACGTGGGGCTCAGAACCTTCACTCCATTTCGCGGACTTCTGTGGTACAAGTGTTCTAGAGTCTGTGCGTCACCCACCCAGCAGTTATGGGTCTCGACCCTACTGTGATTGCACCACTCCCACCATCCCACCATGGCCTCTCCTCTGTCTTTGGATGTGCGGCATCTTCCCTGGTGAGTTCCAGTGTCCTCCTGTCGATGATCGTCCAGTAGCCAGTTGTGATTCCGATGCTCTCAGAAGAGGGAATGAGAGCACATCCTTCCACTTCTGAAGAGATGTTTTTGAAGTCCGGAGGGTTGTTTAAAAAGGCTTTTTCTGGGCTTCCCTGGTGGCGCAGTGGTTGAGAGTCTGCCTGCTGATGCAGGGGACGCAGGTTTGTGCCCTGGTCCGGGAAGATCCCACATGCTGCAGAGCGGCTGGGCCTGTGAGCCATGGCCGCTGAGCCTGCACGTCCGGAGCCTGTGCTCCGCAACGGGAGAGGCCACAACAGTGAGAGGCCCGCATACCACAAAAAAAAAAAAAAAAAAAAGGCTTTTTCTGATGATCCTGAACTCATAATTCACTGTTTACCAAACATCTTGGTCGTAATAATGTCATTAGTTTCTATGTTTTTATTTTTTAAACTGTACATTCACAGCTTATGTTTCTTTGTGATTAATATATATTGGGGAGAAACAGTTTTTAGGAAAGTCATAGTGAAATTTGACATGTGATTGGCATGATTTCATATTTGAATTCTTCCTCCATTATACAGGTCCTTCCAGAACTCAAGCACTGTAAGTGGAATATAGGTGCATAGTCCTTATTATATCTTCTTTCCTTTGTTTTTATAATAAAATGCAGTCTGTTCAGGATTGTACTTTACTGATAGTACTTTACTAAAAATGACTGCATTCTTGGGATCCCTTATCCTGCAGTTCAAGTCATTAAAGATTCATTTTGTTGAGTCCTTATCAGAAGCAACAATCTGAATCTTGACATTTTCTATCCAGCCTAATGGCAGAGCTCTGTGACTAGAATATGCTATCAGGTTTGTACTTTTATACTTTGTCTATCTTGTTTTTGCTTTAAAGTTAAGACTTAAACCAACAACCTTTTTCCCCTTTAAAGTTTTACTTTGAACCTTAGAACTCAATCACCTCCACTTAAAATTGTTGACACAAGCAGCTAATAACCATTTTTTAGTTTCTGCCTAACCTAGTAAGAAGTCGCTATTAAAGCCAATTCTCTGGGTGTTGCAGTGAACGGTAGTTCTTTTTCTTTCTGTGGTGGCCCATCCACTTTCTCTACTCTTAGCACGGAGGAGGTATGCGTTCACATAATTGGAAAAATCTGGATTTTTGATGCCAAAGGGTTAAAAGCATCTTGGATTTCTTTGCAGTGATATACAGCCACTATTTTATTTTTGATCAGTGGCATTTCGGCCACTGTTTAATTAGCGTACTGAACATTACTGTCAGCACTAGGGTGTTTGTTTTTGTTTTTCTTGGGTCTTTCTTTTTTGGCACATGTGAATTTTGTTTCGTATAAAACAAAATGACTTTCTCTTGGCCTCTGATGATGGGTTAAAATTAAAGGAGCATCTAGTTTTGGTGTGGGGATGATCCAGGATTATGTTGTGACTGATGTATATTAGTTACTTGTACATTTTTTTTGGATCTTTGCAAGGGGGAAACTACTAGTAACGAGTTTTATATAATTAAGTTAAATTTGTTACAGGTTTTCATGTTCAGGATAAACAATTTTTCAGCCTTGGGTGAAAATACTTGCAACAGTTTACGGTGACTGTGTTTTACCTTAGGACAACTGTTGCATGTTAATTTGTGTGTGTGTGTGTGTGAAAACACTTCAAAATTGAGTTAAAAGATGTAAATTTAAAATTGGTTGTGTATCTAATCTGCCCCAGGTCCAGTAAATAAACAAGTCTTTTTAAAAACAAAAACAAAAAAAGACAAAAACAAAGCAAAAAAAAACGTATGGTTATAGATCAATGGAACAGGATAGAAAGCCCAGAGATAAACCCACACACATATGGTCACCTTATCTTTGATAAAGGAGGGAAGGATATACAGTGGAGAAAAGACAGACTCTTCAATAAGTGGTGCTGGGAAAACTGGACAGCTACATGTAAAAGTATGAAATTAGAACACTCCCTAACACCACACACAAAAATAAACTCAAAATGGATTAAAGACCTAAATATAAGGCCAAAACTATCAGACTCTAAGAGGAAAACAGAGGCAGAACACCCTATGACATAAATCACAGCAAGATCCTTTTTGACCCATCTCCTAGAGAAATGGAAATAAAAACAAAAATAAACAAATGGGACCTAATGAAACTTAAAAGCTTTTGCACAGCAAAGGATACCATAAACAAGACCAAAAGACAACCCTCAGAATGGGAGAAAATATTTGCAAACGAAGCAACTGACAAAGGACTAATATCCAAAATTTATAAGCAACTCTTGCAGCTCAATAACAAAAAAACAAACAACCCAATCCAAAAATGGGCAGAAGAACTAAATAGACATTTCTCCAAAGAAGATATACAGATCGCCAACAAACACATGAAAGAATGCTCAACATCATTAATCATTAGAGAAATGCAAATCAAAACGACAATGAGATATCATCTCACACCGGTCAGATTGGCCATCATCAAAAACTCTAGAAACAATAAATGCTGGAGAGGGTGTGGAGAAAAGGGAACCCTCTTGCACTGCTGGTGGGAATAATGTAAATTGATACAGCCACTATGGAGAACAGTATGGAGTAATCTTGAAATATTAATCTAATATGATTTCATTATAACCCCAGACTTTTCCAGATAAAGCATTTTTTCCCCTTTGTAGCATTTTTTTCAATGGCAATAAGGAAGTCTTAAATGTATCATATTTCTTTGTTGAAAAAAAACTATACTACATTTCAATCCATGTTTGCACATAGCTTTTACTTACCATTCAAGGAGAATTTTATTTTGTTCAATCATTTATCATTTCTTCTATAATAATTAATTCAAATTTGACTTTCTTTGAAATGAATGTGCATGCTTCTTTATATATAGTTAAGTTTTTGGTGCAATGTGCACAGCCCATTTAATAATTTACAAAGCATTTTCAGGTCTTTCATTCACCATTCTAACAGATTGTTGATGGAAATCAATATGGAAGAGAAATTGTATAATCAAATTTCCTTAAAAGAATGTCATTACTAGTGAAAGACAGGGTTGATGACACAGAGAATTATTTTTAACTATGATATATACATTTCCCAGATATAAGAAGGTTGCTAAGAAGTTAAAATTATGAACTTCAATTTTTTTTCCGTATTTGAAATAGACAACCACTAGCAGTCAGGGTAAGAGGATGGGAGAACTCTCAGATCAAGTCATTTTGAAATAGTTTGCATGATTTTCACCTAGTTAGAATACAGAGATTGAAATAACATGGGAAGACTTGTAAGTGATAATCATGGATATAAATGACTAGCTGTTCAGGTAATCCCATTTTTGTTGTTTATAGTTGTACAGTGTAAGAATACAGCCAAAAACTACAATGAAAAGGCCAAAGAAAAATTAAATTAAAATAGAAAATACTTTTCCCAAAACATACCAAATTTTATATTTTCACAGATGATTTTTCCATGCCAAAACACATACTATTACTTTCTATCCTGCCACAGTTATACTTAATACAATGTAATTTGACTGATTTTACCAAATGTCCATTGTGTCTACTCACGTCAAATATCAATACTTGTGGACTTTGAAATTAGACCTTTTTTGTATAATAAATTCCTATAAATAGTTAAATATGTGTCAGTATTTTTCTAATTGATTGCTTTGTTTACCACCTAACAGGTGCTAGAATAACTTTGTTTTGATTATCATAGTATTATAATTCAGTTTCACTCTGACAGGTCAATCCTCCTCCAAAATTGCCTCATCTCCAATTGCTAATCCATATTTCTCTTCAAAAATGCCCTGGTTATATCCACAGATAAATTTTAGAATCAATTTGTCTATTCTTTTAAAGCTTGCTGGATATTTGCATTAGAATCAACGTATTTATTGGCTAATTTATAGTTGAAATGGCATAACTATCGTCTTGAGTCTTCCCAGTCTAGAACACATGTGGCTCTCCATATAGTCTACTTTATTTTTCTTAGTAGAATTTTGTATCTTTATTGTTCTTGTATTGTATGGTTTCCATGAATTTATTGGAAATTTTGTTCCTAGGTGGTTTTCTGTGTTGCTATTAAGAATGTCAACTTTTACATATACTTAGTGGTTTATTGTTGCTATATAACAAAGTTACCGATTTCATACATCATTTATAAGCTGGCTACTCTGTTTGACTCGTTTCATTTTTAGCCATTGTCAGATGATTCTTTTTGGTTTTCTAGGAATATAAGCATATTATCTACAAATAATGGTAGTTTGCTTCCTTTTTCCTATTATATATTTTTGTTAATTTTTTTCAAATAAATTCGGTTGAGCTGAGGCGGCGGCGACGGCGGCTCTGGAGGCCGCAGTCCGGGTCCTGGCTTCGGCCCCAGCCCCACCGTGGTGACGCTCGCTGAGCTGCTGCTGCTCTGGGCCACGGTCTCGGGCTACTTTGTCAGCATCGACGCGCATGCTGAGGAGTGCTTCTTCGAGCGGGTCACCCCGGGCACCAAGATGGGCCTCATCTTCGAGGTGGCCGAGGGCGGCTTCCTGGACATCGACGTGGAGGTGCGGGCGCGTTGCCCGCGACCGAGGCGGGGTCGCGCGGTCGCACGGGGGTTGTCGGCACCCGGGGCCCGCGGGGGGAGCGGGACACGGAGGCCGCTGTCCGAGTACTGGGAGGGGCCCGAGCCGCCACCCGGCGACCCCCTAACGGCCCCTTTCCCCGCGCCCGCCCGGATTCCAGGCTTCTCGCGGGATACGGAGCCGTTGCGTGGTTGCTTTGGATTCTCAGCTTGAACGGCGGGTTCCCCTTGGAACCTCTCGCCGAGCTTTGTCGACTAGGCGCCGCGTGTCAGCTCCGGGCCCAGGAAGCGCTTCACAGTCACGTTTAGCTGGTGGCAGGTCTCGATCCGGTCATCAGCTGTTTCCCTTCATAGCGCGAATTAAAGTTGGGACGTGGCATGGAAACTTCTGAAAAAGTAAATCGGAAGCTATGGAGGAGTGCTAGGCAGACGTTCGCGTTGTGTTTGCCTTTATTTTTTCACCCGAGTTAACTCGTTCTTACACAAACCTTCGGATACCTCGTTTAGCCATCGTCATGACTAGGAGAGTGGAGTTGGGTCATGCAGTTTAGAAGTGACTGCAGCGTGGTATCTGGAGAAAACGGAAAATTATTTTAGGAAACTAGCAGTCTCTAAAATTTCTCCTGTGTCTTTTTTTAAGCCCAGGGAATGACTCGCCTCTGACTTTTTTTAGGAAACCAGATGTAATTACTATTTAAATTCACCTGTTAGCATGATTAATTGGGTCTAAGGATTTTCCATCTGACAGTGACCATCAACTGAGCGGGACATAAATCGCACAAAACAAGTGAACTCCAGAAATAAGGAGATGACGGCAGGAATGACTGATAAAATTAGCTAAGATCTTACGACATCAACTGTTTCAGTCTGCAAGTTTTACAGGTGGTACGGCCTTCATAAGAGGAGCTGACTTGAGCAAGACCTAACAGTGGGGTAACACACTGGGGTGAGAACATGGGGCTCCCAGTTTCCAACCTAGTCCTTTCCCTTAGGCCTTCAGGCATCTCAGATAAAGCAGATTCCTCTACCGGCAGATCAATCAGGAAAACCTAGACATGTAGCTTGCTCAAAATTCTTAGTTTTAAAGAGATTTCTTTTTTTCTGGTTTTGATGTTAACAGCTACATATTTGCCTGTTTGTTGGTGGTATTGGGCCACTTGAAGACAAGTGTAAGGTGTATTTCTGAGGGGTTTGCGTTTAAGTTGGACAAATAAGATGAATGTAGTCACGTAGACAAATGTAGAGTTGAAAGGTGTTCAGAGAGCCTTGTTTCTTAAGTGGGAGAACTGCAGTCCAAAGAGGTTACTGTCAGTAACTGACTGAAGTGGAGCCAACGGCAGGTTACATTTTCTTAGCGAATGTTCTGTTGCCAGCAGACATCACTTACGATTTTAAATCTTTTGAGCTATCTCACGCATTTCTCTCCTGCTTCCAGATTACAGGGCCTGATAATAAAGGAATTTATAAAGGAGGCCGGGAGTCCAGTGGGAAATACACATTTGCTGCTCACATGGATGGAACATATAAGTTTTGTTTTAGCAATAGGATGTCCACCATGACTCCAAAGCTAGTGATGTTCACCAATGATATTGGGGAGGCCGCCAAACAACAAGACATGGAAAGAGAAGCTCACCAGAACAAGCTAGAAGAAATGATTAATGAGCTCGCAGTGGCGATGACAGCTGTAAAGCATGAACAGGAATACATGGAAGTTCGGGAGAGAATACAAAGAGCAGTCAATGACAACACAAACAGCAGAGTGGTCCTTTGGCCCTTCTTGGAAGCTCTTGTTCTAGTTGCCATGACACTGGGACAGATCTACTATCTGAAGAGATTTTTTGAAGTCCGGAGGGCTGTTTAAAAAGCCTTTTGCTGATGATCCCAAACTCATAATTCACTGTTTACCAAACGTCTTGGTCGTAATAATGTCATTAGTTTCTATGTTTTTATTTTTTAAACTGTACATTCACAGCTTATGTTTCTTTGTGATTAATATATATTGGGGAGAAACAGTTTTTAGGAAAGTCATAGTGAAATTTGACATGTGATTGGCATGATCTCATATTTGAATTCTTCCTCCATTATACAGGTCCTTCCAGAACTCAAGCACTGTAAGTGGAATATAGGTGCATAGTCCTTATTATATCTTCTTTCCTTTGTTTTTATAATAAAATGCAGTCTGTTCAGGATTGTACTTTACTGATAGTACTTTACTAAAAATGACTGCATTCTTGGGATCCCTTATCCTGCAGTTCAAGTCATTAAAGATTCATTTTGTTGAGTCCTTATCAGAAGCAACAATCTGAATCTTGACATTTTCTATCCAGCTTAATGGCAGAGCTCTGTGACTAGAATATGCTATCAGGTTTGTACTTTTATACTTTGTCTATCTTGTTTTTGCTTTAAAGTTAAGACTTAAACCAACAACCTTTTTCCCCTTTAAAGTTTTACTTTGAACCTTAGAACTCAATCACCTCCACTTAAAATTGTTGACACAAGCAGCTAATAACCATTTTTTGGTCTCTGCCTAACCTAGTAAGAAGTCGCTATTAAAGCCAATTCTCTGGGTGTTGCAGTGAACGGTAGTTCTTTTTCTTTCTGTGGTGGCCCATCCACTTTCTCTACTCTTAGCACGGAGGAGGTATGCGTTCACATAATTGGAAAAATCTGGATTTTTGATGCCAAAGGGTTAAAAGCATCTTGGATTTCTTTGCAGTGATATACAGCCACTATTTTATTTTTGATCAGTGGCATTTCGGCCACTGTTTAATTAGCGTACTGAACATTACTGTCAGCACTAGGGTGTTTGTTTTTGTTTTTCTTGGGTCTTTCTTTTTTGGCACATGTGAATTTTGTTTCGTATAAAACAAAATGACTTTCTCTTGGCCTCTGATGATGGGTTAAAATTAAAGGAGCATCTAGTTTTGGTGTGGGGATGATCCAGGATTATGTTGTGACTGATGTATATTAGTTACTTGTACATATTTTTTGGATCTTTGCAAGGGGAAAACTACAAGTAATGAGTTTTATATAATTAATTTAAATCTGTTACAGGTTTTCATGTTCAGGATAAACAATTTTTCAGCCTTGGGTGAAAATACTTGCAACAGTTTACGGTGACTGTGTTTTACCTTAGGACAACTGTTGCATGTTAATTTGTGTGCGTGTGTGTGTGAAAACACTTCAAAATTGAGTTAAAAGATGTAAATTTAAAATTGGTTGTGTATCTAATCTGCCCCAGGTCCAGTAAATAAACAATTCTTTTTAAAAACAGTCTTGGTATTCTGTGTTTTATATATTACCGATTAATTCACATATGTTAAATACCAACTTGCTAATCATATTTGAAATGAGACATGTCATGTTTTCTGAGTAATGATGCCTGTTCTAAATATCTGTTACTTTTTATGTCTGTAAACTTGAGGATAGTAAATAGGAACCCAATTTTAGGTTTCCCTGTGTGATTTCTTTGATGGGTCAGTGTTATTAACATCTTAAGTATTTTTTTCATTGGAAAAAAAGTTTGAGTTATTTTCACTCAACCACCTGGTTTGTGGATGTGGGAAATAACTTTAAAAGGGATCAAATGATTTGCCCAAGGCTCCCAGTTGAAGAGTGATTTATGGGACCAGAATCTAGATCTCTTATCTTTAGAAATGGTTCCTCTTCCTCTGTTACACTAAGGGCCTGCTAGTAATAAAAGAAACTATGGTTTATCCAGCACTGTGTAATGTCCTGGCCCGACGCTGAGCGCTTTACATGGTCTGCCTCATTTATTTCTCAAAACATCCATTACCTTGGGTGCTATTATAATCCTCATTATGGAAATAAGCAGGCTTGGAAAGGGTCCCCAGATCAGAAAATTAGTAAGTAGACCCCAAAGTGAAAATGCAGCTATGCTCTTTCCTTCTGTCTTTGCTTTCAGACCTGTTTGGAAGTCCTATTTTATAAAACAGTTGTCAAAGGCATTTTGAGGATGTGATGATGGCATTAAAGTGAAAATGTTGCCTTAGGCTTTACTCTTTCACTTTCTAGTTTGAGATGACTGGAGTTTGCGTAAGTACTGTCCCCATTTATTCATTCCTAAAATATTTGGGTGACTGCTGTGTGCAACCAGTTGTAGGCACTGAGATAAACAGAACAGAAAAATTCCCATTATCGTAGGATTTACCTTTTAGAAATTTTACGGCCTATTAATGATAAGTGATATGGAGGAAAAATAAAGCAGGGTAAGTGGATTAGGAAGGCATCACTGAAATGGTATTTGAAAAGTCCTGATGGATATAAGGGAGCAAGCCAAGCTAAAGGTATGAGCCCAGCTCATAATAGCTGGTCAGTAAAAGCTTGCTGAATGAATGTACACGTGCACGAGTCAATCCAGTGGTGAACACAGGAATAAGCTGCAGTGTTCCTGTTTAGGTCTCTGACCTCACTTCCTCGGAAGTAAACGAACATTTATTGTGTAGTAGGCAGTGGATCCCTATCATCACCCTGTTTTGCACATTTGTTCCCCGGGCTGGGGTACATTTCTGTCAGCTCCCTCCGGACCCACTGTCCTTTGGCCAGGACGCGGTGTTGTGCAGCCACCTGCCTGCGACTGGCAGGGAAAGTGTGACAGCCGGGGCAAAACCCCTCCCGCCCAAATGCCTGCTCGATGTGGAAAGGCGCTCCGAGCCCAGGTGGCTGCGCTGGACGAATGGCACCAGGGCCGGGCCCCCGCGGCCCGCTTTCATCTGCCAGCTGTCGGCTTTCCACTCTGCTATTGTAAAGCAGTTATACTCCAATAAAGATGTTAAAAAAAAAAAAAAGTATGGTTACCGGGGGGAAGAGGAGGATGTATAAATTGGGAGATTCGGATTGACATATACACACTACTATTTATAAAATAGTTAACTAATAAAGACCTACTGTATAGCACAGGTAACCCTAATCAATACTCTGTAATGACCTATATGGGAAAAGAATCTTAAAAAGGGTGGATATATGTATGTGTATAGCTGATTCACTTTGTTGTACACCTGAAACAACACAACATTGTAAATCAACTATACTCCAATAAAAATTATAAAAATAAATAAATAAGTAAGATTTGAACCTACAAAAAAAAAGATTACACAGTGGCTGGTTAGATATTCACATATTGATTTGCCTAGTGGTTTCTATTGAATATTTAACATACACATTTAAAGATTTTTAAAACTTATTTCTGAAATTATGTCATTCTCCTGAATAATCAAGAACACTAACCTGCTACCATATTCTCTTTGCCACTCTCTTTTGTAATCATTTTGGTTTTTAATTGCATGATTAATTACCCTCACAATATGCCTCAACACTAATTTTGACTCAAATGTTTTACTGATTAATTTACTTACTTCATTTTCTTGTAATCCATACAAATTTTACTTTCTTTGATTTTGTAATGAATTATGTTTGTAATTAATTCCATCAGAGCTATTCTAGGAACTATAATCTGTGTAAATACTTTTGTTACCCAACACAAGTTCATGTGCCAAACAAACGGAAAAGTCGGAGTTTGGAGCAGAAAAAGGTTTATTGCAGGGCCACACAAGGAGACATATGGCTCTGTTAGATGGCCTTTGGGTCTCAGGGCACATATCTGCTGCATGCCTTCCAAGATTATCAATTTCTGGTGTTCTGGTGGTATTTTTCTAGAGTTGTATGGTTTTTATTACTTTTCAAATTATACATGTGTTTTTGTTATTTTAAAGAATATGAAGAGAAAAAAAGGAGGTAATTATGTGTATTCAGTCTGCCACCTTGTTTTTACTTTGTAAATCTCAATGTTGTCTTGCCAGTAATGGTTCATAATTGTTATTTTATTTTATATTATTATTTTATTGTGGTAAAATACATATAACATAAAATTTACCATTTTAATCATTTTTAAGTGTATAGCTTAATAGTGTTAAGCATATTTACATTGTTGTGCAATCATCACCACTAGTCACCTCCAGAAAATTTTCATTATCCCAAACTGAAACTCTGTACCCATTAAACAATAAATCCTCATTTCCCTCTTCCTTCAACCGTTGGTAACCACTATTCTACTTTCCTTCTATGAATCTGACTCTTCTAGATACCTCATATAGGTGGAATCATACGATTTTTGCCCTTTTGTGTCTGCCTTATTTCACTTTGCATGTCTTCAAGATTCATCCATGTTGTAGCATGTATTGGATTTTCCTTCAATTTATGGCTGAATAATACTTCATTGTACGGATAGACCACATTTTGTTTATCCATTCATCCATTTATTGACACTTCAGTTGTTTCTACCTTTTGACTATTGTGAATAATGTTGCCGTGAACATTAGTGTACAAATACCTGCTTGAGTCCTGGCTTTCAATTCTTTGGGGAATATACCTAGAAGTGGAATTGCTGGATTATATGGTAATTCTATTTTTAATTTTTTGAGGAACAGCCTGTCAACTACAAATTGGCACTTGCCATTGGCACTTGCCATTGGCACTTGCCATCTACCTCTACAAGGTAGATGTGCTGCTGCAGCTGCTGACTTTCAACACCCCCTGGAAGGAATTCAGGGTGGAGAGCAGAAATGAGGCACTCTATGCTCTGGGAAAAACTGGCAGAACAGGTCTTCAGATAGTCAGATATTTTCAGGAGACAATTTTATGAGTCCAATTCTTGCATCTCCTCATATCTAGAAAAGCACTAAGCACCTTCATGGTGATGATTGCTCCTTGTGACTAGCAGAAACCTTCTGCAAAAAAATATGTGCTTGATTGCATGTACTCCTCCTTCACCAAAATCACAACTATACTGACCTCCCCCACTACCTCTTTGGAGCAGTTTCTCAGAGCTCTCTGAAATGCTGTCTCCCAGGCTATAGTCCTCATTTTGCCCCAACTAAAACTTGACTCACAACTTGCACATTGTGCATTTTTTTTAAGTCGACACGCCGTACTGTTTTCCACAGCAGCTGCGCCATTTTACATTGTCACCAGCAATTCACAAGGATTCAATTCCAACAAGTCCTCACCAACACTTGTTGTTTTCTGTATTATTTTGTTTTTGGCTTTGTTTGTTTGTTTTGATAGCAGCTATCCTAATGGGTGTAAAGTGATAGCTCACTGTGGTTTTGATTTGCATTTCCCTAACGGTAATTAATGTGTATTGTTATCTTTTATCGATACATAACAACCAATTTTGTCCAACTTAACTATTTTTACTTTGAAATATCTTTGTCTTTGTAACATTGTGATCCCAGATTTCTTTTTCATATTATTTTTCTGGGTATATCTTAATTCATCTCTTTATTTTCTACCTTAAGGTAACCTTAGATTTTAGGTCTGTTTTTGTAAACAGTAATCGTGGATATTTAAAAAAGCATTCATTCAACACTTATTGAATACGTATTATTTGGTATGTACAGTGCCAGACAATGAGGATGCAGTTGTAAAGAAGGGAAGTACAGTCAATACTTGAAGACAAGCTTTACAATTTAAAGGAACCCTTTTAAAAGAAGTAATGAGTGTCATGAAAAGGGCAATACTAGGTCTATGTTTTTGTTTTTACCCAGTGTGTCAGTTAAAAAATATATCTTTTATCATAGGCTACAAAATTTAGACAATTTTTTTAAATTCAAAAATTTGTTAAATAGATTCTAAGTTTTCTCAATAACCAATAAGGAGCAGCAAACGTCTAGTCTTCCACATTTTCTATTACATATTCACTTTTCCCTCTTACTATCATTGTCATCATAATTATGAATAAAAAGGGTGCGCGAGAGGACACGTGGTTACAGCAAAGGCTTCAACTTCCTCTGCCTTCTAGCAAGACTCTAGCCTTCCGCCGTTGGCCCTTCTCGTACCCCGTAGAGTGCCGTAGAGTGCAGATGTCTGGGAAGTATAGTTCGAAAGGAAAAGCGCTGCTGTTCTCCTTTGCGCACGCGCATTTTTGCCCGGCGGCCTGGCGGCGGCGGCGACAACAAACATCCCTGCGCTAGGTGTTCCCCTTGCCTGCCGTAAGGGCCGCCGCTTCGAGTCCCCGTCCCGGCGAGCCCAGGTACAGACTGCCGGTGAGAGTGGGCCCAGGGTGTGCGCCTCCTACGGCGGGGCCAGGACAGAAGGCCAGCCGCGGCGCGAGTCCCAGCTCTGGGCGTGCCAGCCCAGGCGGCCTTGGCAGGTGAATGCGGCCAGTGGAGGGGGCGTTGCCCGGGGAGGTCTCCCCCGCCCGACAGCGGGGCCTGTGCCTGGGGCAAGGCTCTTGGAGAAACGGCCCTCGAAAAGAGATTGTAGCAAGCTGTGCCTTGTTTCAGGGTTCGTGAACCCTGGGGCGGTTTTCGGCTTTTTCCGTTGGTTGTTTTTTTCCCCCCTAGAGTTTAAACTTTATGTTTATCCGTTTTTGCCAACCTTGTTTTTTGACGTTGTTCTCCTAGAGTGAATCCTAAGTGATTTAACTGTTTTCTTTTTTGTTTAGAGTAATTTTGTCCGCTTGCAAAGTTACTTCCCTTTTCTCTAAATTTTAAATTCATTTCTAGCCAACGAAGCTATTTCTTCTAAGTCTTGTATTTTGGGGCGTGTGGGAGTGGGGAAGGTGGATAGGTAATGTTTCCTTTTACGTTTAAGGAGCTTTGATAACTCTTTCTTCGAAAGGAAACACAATTTCCAAAAACACAACTAATTTTTGGTTGACTATTTCTGAAAAGGACACCAATGCTTAAAATGACTTTTGAAGAATTATTTTATCATAATTACTATAGCTCAAAGTACCTAAATGCAGGTGTGTGGAATATTTATGTCATTTCTCAATGATTAAACATTTCCATGAGTCCAGTGTGACTGCCCTTTACACTGTTAATGCATATCAGATGGCCCTTAGTTTGATTCCTCTTTATTCATAAACCACTGGCTGAAAGGTAGCAGGCCCAGCGACTGGCAGTCTTACTGCCCACTCCGGTTTTGGTGGTCAAGCACAGGGCCCCTCCCACTCAGGAATGCCTGGGCTTCCAGGTTCCTTCTGGTTTCCTTCTGCAGGGTACTCAGTGTGTGGTTCTTAACCTAGTCTAACCCTGATGAGGACGGGAGTGCAGACAGGATGGAGAGAGCTCACAGTTTCTTTCTCCGTTTCAGGTGCCTTCTCCAAGAGGAGCAGGCAGGAGGGAGACATGGCCACAAGATTGCTGCCAGCCCAGCCTCTGGTATGTGAAGGCTTCTTTCTTGAACTGCCTTCTGGGTTCAGAGGTGGGGAACATGCTTCATCCACTGTTGAGCTTTTCTAAGTAATGAAGCCCATTGAGGGACCAGAAGGCCTGGTAGTTGAGGAACTTCAGAAAGAAGGTGTTTCCCTTGCTGCAGGGCTAGTCTCATTTTGAATTTTCTACATAACAGTTAGTGCTTGTTGACTAGGAAATGAATGGGCCCACAGGCCCCATGCCAGTGCCACACCCAGAGCTTTGTGTGAGATCAGGTCTGTTTTGCCTTGGGGAGGGCAGAGACAGGGGGGAGTCAGATCTTTCCATAATGCTAGGAAATCGAAGAGGAAGGTCTCTGTCCTCAAGGCATTGAGAACCAGTCTCCTCCAGTAATACCTGGTAAGGGTCCAGGTGATTTTCTAAGAAGATCCTACAAAGAACACCTCTGAGTCAGCAGGTTTGGTCAGGGATACTCCCTCCTATTGTGCGATTTTGCACATGCAAGCAGGATTAGGCTCGTACAGATGGTGAAAGGAAAAGAAGTTGCAATTTGGGCAGTGGTTTGCGGGGACAGATTCGGGAAGTGAGCCTTCCCTGAGGTGGGAAGCATCTGGTTCACAGTGATTTTTTTCCCTTCTTTGCCCTTTCCCTTGGGGAAGTATAATTAAAAACATAATCTCTTCCCAACCCAGGAAACCTTTCCACAAAGGTAGAAGAGAAAGAAAACACTTTTGTTATTGAATAAACATTAAGCCAGAATATAATGTGCATCACAGGCAATCCACTAAAGAGGGTGCAAAGACCGAAAACTCACTCTTATATATAGCTAAGTGCTATAACCCAATTTCGCAATTTGGAAATTTGTCAGGTGACAAGTTAGGCCCATCTCCTCCCAGGAATTGGGAATGTTGGCGCATTCAAAGAAATGGTTACCAGGTCCTTGAGGAAACAGTCCTGAGTTGTGAGACTGACAGATTGTTTATTTAGCTATTAAAAAGATTTACATACATTTGGTAAGGACGAAGAAAGAAATTCAGAAAGAAAATGGAGATTGGGGTGGGAGTCTTCTCACTTATTTCCAACAGCCTCTTAGTTTTAATTTGTTTTTGCCCTTATCAGTCAGAGAACATCCCTGGCCTTGTGATCTCCTTTCTGGGTTTTGGGGATAAAGAGAAAGTGTGGAAGTATTTCTGCCTCTAGAAATGTGTCCTAAGGAAATAGGCTTTGCACACTTTTTTGTGATGTGCAGGGATGCTCAATCCAGAATTTTTAGGGTTACTAAAATGGAAACAACCTAAATGCCCACCAGTAGATTAGTTACCTAAGTGCCCACCAGTAGATTAGTTACCTAAATGCCCACCAGTAGATTAGTTACCTAAGTGCCCACCAGTAGATTAGTTAAGTAAACCATCTAATAATCTATAAGTAATCTATACAGTGAGATGCTGGGCAGCAAATAAAAAATGTTGTTGGATAAAGTTACCTGTGTAACATTTTATTTTTGTTTAAACTTAGAGCCATACTATCATGTAAAAGTCTGAAAGGACATACAGCAAGAAGTTAATAAACCTTGTTTCTAGTGGTAGAAAGTTAGATTAACATTCCTTTTTCTTTTGCTTATTCCTAACTTGCTTTAAAAAAAAAAAGATTCCTAATAGTGAAAGAAAGGGGCCACTACTTTAAAAGAGGTGACTTGTGATGCAGTGAAGCGGGAGATGTTAGTGAAGGCAAGTTCGTGTCCCTGATGCACAGTGAGGCAAAACTAACCAAAACGTCGGAGTTTGGAGTGGAAGAGGTTTATTGCAGGGCCAGGCAGGGAGAACGGATGACTTGTGTTAAAAAAAAGTTGAACTCCCTGACTATTTTTGGGGGATAAGTTTTTTTAGGGAAAATTTGGGGTGAGGGCTGCAGAGTGTGTGACTTTCTTCTGATTGGTTGGTGGTGAGGTAACAGAGCAGTATTCCAGGACTCTTGCTCTCAGCCTTAAGTAACATTCTCTCTCTGGATGGGGGCCTTAATTCCTGCAGAAGAACTCAAAGGTATATTGTTATGTATGTCCCTTGAGCAGGAACTAGGACCCTGCTTTTTCGCTGCACTGTTGTTTCTTGACAACAGAAACAGTTACCTTTGTTTGTCTGTTCCTTTGTTTCTGCATTCCCTCACTTCCCTGATTAGCAACTGTTTGAATATGCTCTTTGGTGTTCAGGAAGGTCTAGGAAGCTGAAGCCCTTTTCCTACAAACAAGAAATGGGGGACATGGAAAGGCTCTTTGTATACAGGAGGGCCCCACAGGCTCCTGCTTGGTATCAGAGAGAGGTAGAACAAAGACTTCTGGGGTGGGGAGAGAGTCCCAACTGCAGCCTTCTCACCTGGCTTTTCAAAGACTGTGCAGCTCACCACGCTGGGCCCGCTCCTGGGAAAGCCATGCCTGGGGCATTCTCTGAGCCTCCCTTACTGTGACTGTCAGTGTCCTCTCGCCCGGGACACAGATGGCCCACGGTGATGACAGAATCCAAGCACACCTGTTCCTCCTTGAGTGAGTGTACTGGAGTCTCTAAAACCTTCTAAAACCCAATTCTCATGTCTCACCTGTAAAATGAGTTTGGTCTAGGTGATTGCACATGTCCATGTCTAGAGTTCAGTGTTTCCATCATTCTGATTTTATTTAATTATTTCAAGTGCTTTACCTTGTTTGGCTGCTGTGTTTCATTTTTCTGGGGACACAGTGCTTCACTGACAGTAGGTAGGTGACAGATATATATGTGATCAGTAATTGAGGGGTGGTCAGGAAGTATTCAGCCTGAAATTCTCAGAACCTAGAGTGGTGACAGTGTTGCTGCCCAGTCATCCCACAGAGGGCATGGCCCTGGGTGAGCAAGAATGGGTTTCTGTTACAGGAGTCTGTGACGTTCAGGGATGTGGCTGTGTTCTTCAGCCGGGATGAGTGGTTGCATCTGGACTCTGCGCAGAGAACCTTGTACCAGGAGGTGATGCTGGAGAACTACAGCACTCTGTTCTCGCTGGGTAAGGACCTTTCCTTGTGATGTAGAATCTGCTGGGGGAGCACCTTGGTGCCCTCTCCAAGGAGGACACTTGGAGGGCATGGCCAGGTTCAGCCCACAGGTGGACTCAGAAAGTAGTGGTTGCTATTGCCCTTGGCCGCCGAGACAAGTCTCGGCTTGGTAGAATTGGTGATGGGCATCCTCTCTGTGCTTTTCCTGTCTTCTGCCCCCTGAACTCTGTCCCTCTGGGTCTCACAGGAGGTTCCAGCTTAGAGGAGTGCACAGCCAGAGCCCTAACTTTCTTCCTGAGACCACCTCCTGGCCATCCTCTGGGAGCCCAATTTTAAGCCCTTCTCAGAACAAATCTCTTTCCTCTCAACTGTCCCTCTGCCCCAGACTCTGGGGCTGGATCT
The DNA here is from genome assembly GCF_002837175.3 of Physeter macrocephalus. Lineage (NCBI taxonomy): Eukaryota > Metazoa > Chordata > Mammalia > Artiodactyla > Physeteridae > Physeter > Physeter macrocephalus. The sequence continues at coordinate 10,698,835 of NC_041215.1, read as the reverse complement.
GAGTGTCAGACTGGCCACTCATGTCTGCACCATGGATTCATTCTCTTTCTTGCTCATGAACAGGGATTCTGTTTTCCAAACCAAAAGTTATCCTCCAGTTAGAGCAAGGGGAAGACCCCTGGATGGTGGAAAATGGAGTTTCTCAAAGCACATGTCTAGGTGAGTGACAGTAATTGGGAAATGGGTATAGCATTTTCTGACTGCTTGGGCTTTGCTGATCAGTGAGGAGGCTGCACTCAGGAGATACTGACAAAGGCCCTCCTTGATGTGCCAGGCCAGGTGAGAAATGCTGGGAAGGGCATATCCTCACTTGACCTTTTTCAGTACCTGGTACAGCAGGTTCAGAGGGAGAGTTGAATTCTTCCAATATGGGTTGCGTTTTTGTCATATGTCCTTTGTAATTTGAATGCAGAATATGTAATGCAGTATGTAATGTGTAAAGGTTTGTGATTCATATCTCCCCCCTTTTTTCTTGCTTTTACTGGATTGATTATTTTCTTAAATTATTTTCTTTTTATGGTCTGAACAAACCTTTTATCACTACAATGCATTTCTCATTGTCCCATCTTGGGTTTTTGCTTTGACTTATCTGCAACTTTTTACACATGTTTCAGCTAAAAAAAAATACAAAAGAAGAAAAAACAAAACAAAAAAAGATGCATGTATATTTTGTACTATGCAAGAGAGAGAAAGCAAGGTTAGCAAAGTGGTAACAATTACTGAATTCAGGCAGAAGGTTTGCAGATGTTCAACATGGCTTTTTCCTAATTCTTTTGTGTGAAAAATTTTAAACTAATATGTTCCAGACCCTGGCTTCTAGGACATATCTCTCAATCTCTAAAATCCCTGTGGGTTGCTGAATCATAAGCTCTTGCTTTCTGTTCTACTTTGAATTTTGTCTTTGTTTCTGACACCAGAGGATGGCTCGCTTTTTGAGTTTTGCTGCTTGTCCAGAATTTATTTCTCTTGATAGCAAGAGATAGCCTTTCTATGTCACTTCAGTCTGTGTTTCTATTCATGAACTCTGTCTTCAGATTTTTTCCTTTGGTTTGACTAGAATATTTACTGTGTAATGTTTTCAGAAAGGTTCGTGTGTGCTATATTTGTGCATGTCTATTATCAATTCTTTTACCTCTCCTGTGGGAATTATGTTTGGGATCTAGAATTCTGGCATCAGTTTTTATTCCCAAGAATTGTTCAGACTTTGCTCCACTGTGTTGGTGCACTGAGTATTGTTGATTAAAAGTCCTCTGGAGTTTTTTCCCCTCTATTTCCTGTATAGAAAACCTTTTCCCCCTTTTTTGTCTTCTATCTAGAATATTATAAGATATCCTCTTTGTCTTTGGAATTCAGAAGTTTCATTAAGTTATATCAAGGAGGTTTGACTTTTTTGTTTTTGTTTTTAATATTATTCGGCATTCACGGGGCCCTTTGCTTTGAAGACCCAAGTCTTTTTTCAGTTCAGGGATCTTTTTTCTACCACATACTAAAATATATTCTGCCATATTCCATGGACAATTGGAGAAGCCTGACTGTAAGAATAACAATATAATAAAATAGAAATTCAATCAGAACTGTAGAAAATAAATGTATCTGTTGTAAGAACCAGGATGGTAGCCAAGGATGAGTTTCAAATTTGGCTGTGAGCTTTCTAGTTGGCAAAGAAATCATTAGTTTCAAATTGACTGTGTTCTTCTTTTGCAAGCATTAAAAAAAATTAATTATTTTAAATTTGTTAAAGGTGTGCATGGTATTGTAAAAAAAAGAGGAGCAAAAAAAGGAGATTCACTTGAAATTTTACCAACTGTGCTGAGCCATTGTTGATATTTTACTATTTATCTTTTCAGACTGTGAATATTTGTTTGAGTGTGTTTGTACATGAGAGAGAAAGACACACGCACGCAGAGAAACAGATTGATTATACATATTGTTCTTGAGTTTGTTTTTAATTATGAATGTCATTCAATTATTTAGCCATCATTGAATAGAAGTCTACTTCATTGAAAGAACTCTAGTGTATTGTTAAGCCATATTTTATTAAACAATCTTCCTTTTGGAAATTTAGTTTCCCATTTTTCCCTATTAATATTGCTGTCATGGCTATGGAATACAAAAGTAAATGTAAGGGGAAGAAGGTCTGAATAATTGTAGCATAAAGGCATGAGCATTATGATTAAAAAGATTTCTTGAAAAACTATTCAACTTCGTTATAAATCAATGAAATTCAAACTAAAGCAATGAGATAACCATTTTTCTCTTTAATAGGGAATATTACCAAAGGTTAAGAACTACACATCCAGTGTTTTGCTACTGTTCTGAGCAAGAAGCAATATCTTTAGTGGGATTTTGATTGGAAGTCTTCCTGGCTTTATTAAAATCAATCCCAGGCTTAGAAATTTATCTTAAGAAAATAATTCCATAATTGTGCAACGTTGCAAAGATAGTGTAAAAGAATGTTCCTTATAACATGAGGCATTACTAGGAGTAACTAAAGCTAAGTGACACCAAAGGAGATTTATTAAATATGGTATATTCATGTACTGGAATATTATGCAGCCATCAAAATGATGATGTCAGCCTACATTTATGGACATGGAGAGAGTTCATGATTTTTTTTTAAGTGAAGTGGGGGAGGGGGAAGTTTTAACCACTTTAATTTTTTAAGTAAAAATGTTTTCTTTATATACAGAAAAATTTGGGTGAGCTGAATTCCACATATAGCAGTGATTATATTTGTATGATGTGTTTATGGGTGAACTGTATTTTCATTTTTATAGTTTTCTGTAGTTTCTTAATTTTTCTTACAATGATTATATATTTCCTTTTTAGTTAAGAAAATGAAAGCTCTTTCATAAGGTACATTCACTGCTTTTGAATCAGTGATCCCATTTCTTGCACTGTATCCTAAGTGATCAAAAAGGTAGACAAAATCATTTTCAAAAATGTAGTCTTCTCCCAGTATTTCCTGTATGGCACCCATCTCCATTGGGTTCCCCAAGCCAAAAGCTAGGTGTCATCATTCTTGAATCTTCTCACTTATTCTGTACCCCCTATTCACAGGTGAACATACCTGTCATCTCTGCCTTTAAAATATCTCAGTGTGCCTGATTCTGCTATCATGCCAGTGCAGACTGCCATCACCTTCCTCCAGGAAGACTGTGGCAGCCTCCTAATTGGCTGCTCTATACCTGTCTTTGTTCTGTTTTCCTCTGCCCCCAATTACATCCCATTTATCACACAACCATCCCCCAGTGATCCTTAGAAGAAATTCCAAACACATTCCTATATCTTACAAGATGCCACATGATGTGGCCCCTGCCCACCTCATTTCCTCCCATTGTAGCACTCTCCCCCAGTTCCCTCTTGCCTAGGCCACACTGGTTCTTTATCTGTAAATACACAAAGCTTACTCCTGCCTTAGTGCCTTTGTAATGGCTCTTTTTTCTAGGTGGAATCATCTTTATACCCACGTTTTTTCATGGCCAGCTCTTGTGTGTTATTTAGATCTCATGTTTAATTTTATTTCCTCATCACACAGTTTAAAATATCAGGTTTTTCACTCATACTACACATTGCCTTGTTTTTGTTTATTTTCTTACAGTTCTCATTACTCCCAATACTTTATTTGGTTACTTGGTTATTGTCAGTGTTGGCTACTAGAATGTAAACCTTGTGAAAATTGGACTCTTATCTGGCATGTTCCCCATAACCCTGAGACTTGACCTTTGCATGGTAATACATAGTGGATACTCAGTAGATATTGTCTGAGTGAATCAGTGAAGTTCATTACAACATTATGCATAGCATTCAAATGAGTCCCAGAACTTCAGTAGCTGAGGTCTGGTGTTTCAAAGAGCCTTTTAAGGGCAGTGCTTCTTCCACTTTTTGTTTATAGCCCCTCTGCAGTTTTCTCTTGGATTTGGCTTGAGTACACTGGTGGCTGACCTGGAAGATGAAGCTGAATAACAATACAACCTGCTGTACACAGAAATGCTGTATACCCTGCTGACCTATGCTGTGTTACTAGATCAGGTCTGGCTCTACTGGAAGAGCTGCCCTCTCAGTTCCTCAGCCCACCCACACATAGGTTTCTTCAGACCCTTTCCTACCCAGGCACATCTTCCATCCTGCTTTCTTCTCTTGCTCTTCTTTTTTCATCCTTTTCTAAGGACTCCCAGGATACATTTGTTAGCCATCCTTGTATATGTTGATGTCATTTTTCTTTATTCTCAGTGCAAGAGAGAATTACATGTTTCATTTATTTTAGGATGGGAGAGCTTGTTTGAAACCACAGTTTCTGAAGAAGAAAATCAAGAAGTAATGAATCAACTCATAGGTGATGGTCCTTTTGACTTCAAGTTGGGAGAAATCTACATAAATGAGGAAAAACTAGAGAATCAGCAAGGCAAAAAGAACAGACCTTTGAGGGAAGTCTTAGTTACCATCAAGAAAACCTGTATGAAGGAGAAGAGCTTTACAGGTATTGACCTTGGGAAAAATCTTGATCTAAAATTATCACTTATTAGAAAACCCAGAATTGTTTCCAGAGGAAGGAAACCCTGTTCACAGCAGTATTCAATTCTATTTAAACAGCTGGGAATCAACACAGTGCGTAAGTGTTACAAGTGTAGTGTCTGTGGAAAAATCTTCCTCCACAGTTCTTCTCTGAGTAAACATCAGAGAATCCATACTGGAGAGAAGCTCTATAAATGTAAGGAATGTAGGAAAGCTTTTAGCCAAAGCTCATCTCTAACTCAGCACCTGAGAGTTCATACTGGAGAGAAGCCTTATATATGTAGTGAATGTGGAAAAGCCTTCAGTTTCACTACATCTCTCATTGGACATCAAAGAATGCATACTGGAGAGAGACCCTATAAATGTAATGAATGTGGAAAAACATTTAAAGGTAGTTCATCCCTTAATAATCACCAGCGAATTCATACTGGAGAAAAGCCCTATAAGTGTAATGAATGTGGGAGAGCCTTTAGCCAGTGCTCTTCTCTTATTCAGCATCATAGAATTCATACTGGAGAGAAACCATATGAATGTAGTCAGTGTGGGAAAGCCTTTACTTCAATATCGCGGCTAAGTAGACACCATAGAATTCATACTGGAGAGAAACCCTTTAATTGTAATGAGTGTGGAAAAGTATTTAGTTACCACTCAGCTCTTATTATACATCAGAGAATTCACACTGGTGAGAAACCTTATGCCTGTAAAGAATGTGGGAAAGCTTTCAGCCAAAGCTCAGCTCTTATACAACATCAAAGAATTCATACTGGAGAAAAACCTTACAAATGTAATGAATGTGGGAAAGCTTTCTCCTGGATTTCACGGCTTAATATACACAACAGAATCCATACTGGAGAGAAACCATATAACTGTAAGGAATGTGGAAAAGCCTTCAGTTCCCACTCAGCAGTTAATACTCATCGAAAAATTCATACTGGAGAGAAACCTTATAAATGTAATGACTGTGAAAAAGCCTTCAACCAAAGCTCAGCTCTCATTCAGCATCAGAGAATTCATACTGGAGAGAAACCATATAACTGTAAAGTATGTGGGAAAGCCTTTAGACAGAGTTCATCCCTTATGACACATATGAGAATTCATACAGGAGAAAAGCCTTATAAATGTAAAGAATGTGGGAAAGCTTTCAGTCAGAGCTCATCCCTTACAAATCATCAGAGGACTCATACTGGAGAAAAACTATAAGTTAAATGCGTGGGAAAAAACCTTCCAACTGAAGTTAATTCCACATGAAATATCAAAGAATTCATCTTGGGGAGAAAATCATGAAGATTAGTTAATTGTGTATTAAACTTCAGAATTTAGACCTCATCAAACATCAGAGACTTTATGATGTAAGATAACCTTATGAATATTAGGAAAGCTTCTATAAGATGTTTTTTCATATATTCTTAAGTTATTACTGATTATAAAATAGAAAATTTGTCAGATCAAAGGGTTAGTATTTTATTTGCTTTCTAGTGATGTATGATAACAGCCACCAGCTTTCACAGGCATCACTGGGAAGCATGTTGATTTATGGAAAAGTGCAGCCATAAAATCCAGACTTCAGATTAATCTAGGATTCTATTTTTTTGAAACTGCAATTTGAGTGTTATGCAAGCCAGTTGTACTAAGAAGAATGTATTGGAGAGGAAGTGTAAGCAGGTGACCTGGAGCTACCTCACTGTCACAAAAATTTATTTTGTAAGAGTTTACAAGCAACTTCTGTACTTGGTGGTTGTTAAAACTTTTGAGTTATTTCTCCCCTGCTTCCTAAGCCATTCACCTGAAAATAAAATCACGCTGTAAACTGCAGGTGTAAGTCCTGTGAGTTTTCTCCCCAACTATTCCAAACTCTGAATCAGATCTAAAGTCACATCATTTCAAATCACAGAAGGCATGGTATTTCACTTGTTTTTCTCTTAAGATGATTACCTTTGCTGTGTTAAGCTGAGAATTAGAGGTTGTTTAGATAACTACTGCTTTTGCAAGTTAATTTACTGATAAATGTTGTTAAAAATCATCTTGCAATGTAGCCATAGGGAGTGTGACTCTTGGCCCCCAGGTTGTGCCTGCTTCCTTGAGTTCTCTGGTTACCAGCCACCAGTAAGGCCCAGGAACAACATGGAACTTGGGTTGTCCTCCTAGGAGGTCAAGTGAACAAGATAACTTTCACTCTTACATTCTGCCTTCACCTCCATCAGATGATGCTCTCTCCCTCGCACACTCTGAGGGCCACTAGACAAAAATTCAGGCTCTAAGTTCAGATGCTTTTTCCTCCCCAAAATGGGCTATGCCCTTTAACAAGTTATCCCAGTAAAGCATTTCTAAAATGTTAACAATAATCTGAGCAAGCTAAAAACAAGTCATACTAAAATTGTTGAGCTTCACAGAAGTTCAGAGGTTAACATCCAGTTTTGCCAATTTTATCAGGAGTAGACAAGCAGTTAAGGACAGGAATACTCATTTCATTTAAAAAACTGTTAGTTTCTATTTGCCAAGGTGCTAAAACAAAACAAAAACTCCAAAATGTTATTATTTGGGGTGGAGATTAAGCAAAGCAAAAATCAGTGAATTCAGCTTTGCCTCCTGGGACTAAACAGGCTCATTGTTTCAGACTTGTGAGGAACAAACTCTTCTGGGTCATTTAGTACTCTACCTGCAATGTCTGTTTCCCAACAACCATTCTTTTAAATTCTCTAATTACCTAAGGAAAATTCCTAGGAGACACATAACTTCCCAATCTTAGTTTGGAGTGCTATACCAAAATACCACAGACTGGGTAGCTTATAAACAACAGAAATTTATTTCTCACAATTATGGCTGGGAAGTCCAAGATCAAGGCACCAGCATAGCTGTATTGTGGTTAACCCTCTTCCTGGTTCATTTCTGGTGACTTCTCACTGTGTCCTCACATGGTGAGGGAGCTGTCAGGGGCCTCTTTTATAAGGTCATTGATCTATTCATGAGGGAGGTACCCTCATGATCATCATCACCCAATGCCCCACTTCCTAATACATCACCTTTGGGGTTGAATTTCAACATGAATTTTGAGGGGACACAAACTTGCAGATAATAGCATTCCCTAAGTATCAGTAGTCCTAAAATCATCAAAAAATTAAATCTAAAAATCACACAAAATATTAAGCCTAGTTATTTTTAAGGTGAGATCTATCAAACTTGAATGTAACAGATTAAGTCTTTTGCAGGATCTTTCAGAGGAGATAATCTATAAGCATGATGATTCTAATATAACCCAGTACCAAAATCAGACAAGGAAAATACAAGACAGAAAAATTGCAGGCAGATATCATCTATCAACAGAAATGTAAAAATCCTAAACAAAGCATTAGCAAATGTAAACCAAAGTACCGAAACATAGATAACACATGATAAATACAGATTTTTCATGGGAATGCATGGGTTATTTTAACATTAGGAAACTTACAGATGCTGTGCACTACCTTAATATTAACAGAAGTCCATATGTTCATCTCAATACATGTAGGAAAAAACCCAAAATACGCAGTACCTACTCATGATAAAAACTTTTAGCCAAGCAGCAGTAGAAAGGAACTTTCTAACCAGATAAAGTATTTAACAAAAAACCTGCTGAAAAAAATGATAAAAGGTTAGAAGTATTCATGACATGATGAGTATGGGGAAAGAATGAACTACCCAATAATGGTTCTAAGAAGCAGAAATGGTTCATGCACATACAAAAAAAAAATGGATGCCTACCCTCACCATATCAAGAGTTATATGATTTTGGAAGAATATGTAAGGAATAACTTTATGACCTCAAGATAGGGAAGGATTTTTTAAACAGGATACAAATAAGCTATATAAAATGTTTATATTATTTGCTCACATTGAAATAAGGAACTTATGCTTATCAAAATATACCAAAAAGGAAATGAAAAATCAAGACACAAAACAGAAGGAAATCTTTCCACAGCATGCCCAATATGTTTTCTGGAAATTTTGAATAATTTGTATGGATCAATTAAAAAGAAAAACTTAATAGAAAAAAGTGGTCTGAATACATGGCTACTTATTTCACAGAAGAGGAAATACAAATTTCCAAAAACATGAAAAGATGCTTAACTTCATTAGTTTAAAAATGTAAATTAGGACCACAGGCATGATTTTAAAGTACACATGAGCAAATATAAGATGTATGACAATACTGAGTTTTGGAGTGTATGTGGAATAACTGGCATTCATACTCTACTACTGGGAGTGTAAATTGATACAGGTCATGACATCTTGCAAAGTTGAACACCTGCTTGTTGTAATACACAGGCACCTATACATGCTAGATAAATGTTTGCAGATGAGCACCAAGAATTATGTGTAAAGACATTTATACTGATCATAATAGAAAATATTTGGAAGTAGTCTGAATGTCCGTTAGTATGAGAATGGATACACTTTAGAGTATTAACACAGTAAACAGCAATGAAAATTGATGAACCAAAGCTATATACAAAACTTTGATGAATTGTAAAACATGCTGAATTCTAAAGTCATAGGAAACTACATGTGGTATATCATTTTTTGCAAAATTAAGTTTATACTAAGTGATATGTACATGTGGTGAAGATCATAAAAACAGCAAGTGATTGGATGAGACGGTATTTTAGTTATTGTTAACCCCCGAAATGCAGAAGACTGCAAATAAGAAAAAAGAGTTTGTTTGAGGTCCTAAGAATTGCAACTTGAGAGGCACAGATTCTAGCAGCCACTCAAATATGTTCCGAGGGAAATAAAAAATGGCTAGGGTTTATAAAAGCAACAGACAAAAACATCCCAGTAGCATTATATACACGTTATTTTTAGATAACTACGATTGGTGGCATCCAGTCACTTGGGGACAGCAGATTGGTTGCTAAGCTGTGGTCTCGAGGGAGAAAAGAAAACAAGTTCCATAAAAAAAAGTTCCAGATGGTCTCAGGATGGCTGTGTCAAAAGTTTATATTGCATCCGGGGGTGGATGTGTGTAAGTTCTACTTCCTTAGTGGCCTCCTGGCTCTATTTTAGATCCCTTTGACATAAGTAACTCCATTTTGTTGTTCATGGTCCACATTATCCACTACTGTGTAACAACTCTCCCCAAAATTTACTGGCTTAAAAAACAAGTTAGGGCTTCCCTGGTGGCGCAGTGGTTGAGAATCCGCCTGCCGATGCAGGGGACATGGGTTCGTGCCCCGGTCCGGGAAGATCCCACATGCTGCAGAGCGGCTGGGCCCGTGAGCCATGGCCACTGAGCCTGTGCATCCGGAGCCTGTGCTCCGCAACGGTAGAGGCCACAACAATGAGAGGCCCGCGTACCACAAACAAACAAGTTTTTAACATCTGTCTTGGTTCCACGTTTGGGCTCAGCTGGCCAATTCTTACTTAGAGTGTCTAATGTGTTTGTGTTCAAGTGGCAGCTGGGGCTAAAGGCATGACTGGGCTTGATACCCAAGATGGCGGGCCGTTGTTGATGACTGCCAGGTGGGAGCATGGTTGGGCTTCTGTGTGGCTTGGGCTTCTTGCAGAAAGGTGGCTGGTTTCTGAGAGGGAGTGTCCCTAGAGCAAGCATTCTGAGAGACCTAGGTAGAAGTGGCAAATCTTATAACTCAGTTTTGGAAGTCACAACATTAATTCTGCTGAATATTATTGATCAAAAATGATTCACAGATTTGGCCCAGATTCAAGGGGAGAAGATTACAGAAGGGCATTAATACCAGGGGGCATGGTTCATTGGGTGACCATATTTGGTGACTAGCTACCACATAAACACAAAATTCTGTATGGTAATTACCTCAGGGTGTGAAGCAAGGAAATGACTTGGGAAGGAGCATAGAGTTCCTCAGCTTGCTTGATGCCTGAAAGAGGCTCCCTTGTCAAGAAGAGGCTGCCCAGGCCAGCTAGAATGATGGCCAGTGTGTATGTCAGTAAAAATAATTAAGTATAAATTTTTGGTCCAACACTGTACTGGGTGATTTGAGAGAGAGTAAAGCAGACATCTTCATGCCTGATCACCCTGGATAAAGTGAACCTGTAGTTTAAGATAAAGTTTAAGGAACAAATAGTTTAAGGATAAAGTTTAGGATAAAGTTTAAGATGTAATGACCTCAGATGTTGTACCAAGGGCTATCCCAAAGTGATTAACATTCTTCAGGCCACTGTTAAATTTAAATGTGTCTCATTAACAGAACCATCAACATCTCCCTCCTGTCTGCACCTTCCCTTTCTCATTCGCCTCCCTAGATCACCAGAGGAAGAGAATATTGGTTCCTATCACAAGTAAGGAAACGTAGTAAACCAAAACATGTGCATCATAAGAGAACAAGGCAAAGAAGTAACAATCATTAAGCTGTCGATAGGTTTTTCTTTGCCTAATTTCTCTTATTCTCAGAGACTTGTTCAGAATCTAGGCAAAAGAGAAAAATGTCCATTTTCATAGCTTCTTAATAGGCCATTTTCAAAGCAGCCTGAAAAAGCAAACTATGCTTTAATTTTTGTGATAATTGACATGCCTGATATATTTACAGTGTTCAAAGTGATTAAATTATTTAACATATTCATTCATCATTTCAAGCGCTTTGAGTTGCATTATCAAACAGATGTTTTCTCATGAAGAGATCTGTGAAATGAATAGATCATTTTATTTCTCAGCTGTCGCTCCATTGAATTTATCAAATATTTCCTCATGATTAGATTTTGCTTTTTGGTAAGAAAGTCACCAAAGTAATATGGTATTCATCTCAGTACATTATATTATCACATTAGGAGACTTGTGATGTTGAGTTAACCTATTCGTGGGAAATTTAACTTTGCTCTGTTGGTTAAGGTAGTATCTGCCTAATTTCCCACTGTAAAGTTACCATTTTTCTCATTGTAATCTTGAGAGGAAATCCTAGAGTGTATGCATATATATTTTTACTGGTCAAACTCCCCTCCACTAGTTTTAGCATCTATTGATGGCACTTGCTGTAATCAATTGTTATTATAATGGTTTCCAAATGGAAATTATCTAATTCTATCATTCCTTCTACACTTATTAATTGGCTTTCTACTTTAGGGAAGAGTTTTATCTTCTATTTGTTTCTATGACTCTGGAAGCACAGTTTCTTACTTTATTCAGTGGACTGTAATCTGCTAATATCATTATTTATTTTGATGCTGAAATTGTCCCAGACTTGGCCTCTGAGATTCCCTGCAAGCTGGTATCTGTGTCCTTTCTGTCACAACAAGCTTAGAATTGTGTCCAAGATTTGTAATTCAAGTACACCAACTTCTTTCTGTGTAGCAGAGTATGATTTATTAGCTAGATGACTTGAGGGTTGGGGAGAAGAATTGTGGGGTCAAAAATAAGTGGGGGGATTTTCTCTTTTTCTTGTGCAGTATCTTATATTTCCTCCTCTTGCTACTTTTCCCCTTGAAACATGGTTTCCACGCCTCTATTTTCTGTTAACAATCTTCTCCCGAAGCATTACCTTCCCACTAATGCCTCCTTGCATCCTGCATGTACTTAAAAAAAATGTTGTAAAATATATATAGCTTAAAATGTGTCATTTAACCATTTTAAAGTGTACAGTAGCATTGAGTGCATTCACAATGTGGGTGTAACCATCACCAAAATCTATTTCTAGAACTTTTTCATCATCTCAAACAGAAACCCTGTACTCACTAAGGAGTAACTCTCCATTTTCCCCTTCCCCCAGCCCTTAGTAGCCTCTATTCTACTTTGTCTCCAAAAATTTGCCTTTTCTAGCTAGTTCATATAAGTGGAATCATACAATATATTTCTTTTTGTGTTTGGCTTATTTCACTTAGGGTAATGTCTTAAAGATTCATCCACGTTGTAGCATGTTATCAGAATTTCCTTCCTTTTTTTAAGGCTGAATAAAATTCCATTGTATGTATAGACCACATTTTGTTTATCCATTCATCTGTCAATGGACATTTGAGTTGCTTCCACCTTTTGGCTATTGTAAATAATGCTGCCATGAACACTGGCATACAAGTATCTGTTTGACTCCGTGCTTTCAATTACTTTCCCTATAGTTTTGCCTTTATAGAGTATCATATGTCTGGCTGCTTTTTCTTAGGCTAGTACATTTGAGATTTCCCCCATGTTGTTGTATCAGTATTTTGCATCTTTTAATTGCTGAGTGGTATTCCATTATATGATTGTACCACAGTTTGTTTATCCATTCTCCACTTGAGGAACATTTGGGTTATTTCTGATTTTTGGAAGTTATGAATAAAGCTGCTACAAACAATTGCATACAGGTTTTTGTGTGAACATTAAGTTTTCATTTCTCCTCGTGTAAATACCTAAGAGTGTGGGATTGCATAGTCATTTGAGAAGTGGATATTAACCTTTATAAGACACTGTCAAACTGTTTTCCACAGCAGCTGCAGCATTTTACATTCTCATCAGCAATGTAAAAGGGTTCTAGTTTGAATGTGGATTCTTCTACATCTTCACCAACACTTGTTAACATTGCTTTTTTTTTTTTAAATAATAGCCATTCTAACAGGTGTGAAGTGGTATCTCATTGTGGTTATGATTTGTGTTCCTCTAATGACTAGGGATATTGAGCATCTTTTCATATGCTTATTGGCCATTTGTATATCTTACTTGGAGAACTGTCTATTTGAAACCTTTGCCCATTTTTGTTTTTTGTTTTTTTTAACCATTTATTTAATTATTTTAAGGCCATTTGTATATCTTATTTGGAGAACTGTCTATTTGAAACCTTTGCCCATTTTTGTTTTTTGTTTTTTTTAACCATTTATTTAATTATTTTAATTAATTAATTATGACTGCACTGGGTCTTAGTTGCGGCACACAGGATCTTCGTTGCGGCATGCAGGATATTTTTTAGTTGCAGCATGCGGTCCTCTTAGTTGCAGCATGCGAACTCTTAGTTGCAGCATGCGTGCGGGATCTAGTTCCCTGACCAGGGATCAAACCCAGGCCCCCTGCATTAGGAGTGCAGAGTCTTACCCACTGGACCTCTAGGGAAGTCCCTGGCCCATTTTTGAATTGCATTGTTTTGTTGTTGTTGTTATTGAGCTATGGAAGTTGTTTATATATCCTGCATGTACTTTTAAGCACTTACGTATATATAGTTCTCTTATATACCATAAACTTTTGCATATTTTCACACATAGGCTGTACTTTCTCTTTCTGGTGGTGGTTTTATGTCAATTTTAGGAACACCACTACCTCTTCTCTTTTCTGTTGCATATCCTTTATTGTTTTTTCAAAGGATATGATGGGAGTTTTAGATTATACCACCGTCGCTACCTCACCTCCAAGAATTACCTGAAGAAACATTTTTGTTATCCAATTTCCACAGAATTTCTACCTGATTTTTATTTCTCTTTATTCCAACAATATTCGTTAAGTGCTTATTATGTGCCATATCCAAAAAAGTTTGTTGTTTCTGTAACAGAGCAAACCCTTGTCATGCCTGTGGCAAGAAGTCTAAAAGCTGCCAGTGCTCCAACATTTGCTTTGTGATCTCTGCTTCAGTAGCAAGATACGGGCAAAGGGAAACAAGTTAGCAGAGCTTCAGTTTCTTTCAAGCAAATAGATTATACACAATAAAAAATTGTAGGTTTTCATGACTCACCCCATAAAAGTTGTGATGAAAAGACCAGAATAGAATTACACCTTAGACTCCTGTTTTTCAATACCATCCAGCCTGCACATTTCTTCACTTAGATCAGTGGGATTATTTTTTCTAAACAAATATTTGCAATCATTCTTAAATGTGTTTGTACAAAAATCCTTTAAACTTCTAAGAGTTCATACAGGACAGGAAGATATAAATAACTTATTGCATGTTTCTATCACTCAGGTTTGCAGTAGTATCTGGATGGCATTTTAAACAGTATACACCCTTGTGTCCCCCCAATCTAGCCAGTCCATCAGCTTCAGTTCCACATGTACACAGGGATGGATGTTGTTAAGATCATCAGCTGATTAAGAGAATAAGATGGAAGAGGAGCTGTAATTTAATTTTAAACACTATGCATATACTTCAATTTAGCCTTTCAAATTTTGAATAGTTGGGAACAATTCCCATTTTTCCTTTTCTAAATTTTTTTAAATTTCCCCATTGTACAGAAAAGGAAGGGAAGAAGGGAGGAAGGGAGGGAGGAAGGAAGGAAAACAATAGTCCACCTTCAGTTACACCACAATGGACCCAAGGAACCTGCCGGGTCAGGATATTGGGTTTCTTACTATTTCATGGATATCGTATGCAGTGCAGACATTTTTTCAAACAAAGTAGATGGCCATTTCTTTTTAAAAGAATAAACTACATTAGAAAGAGAAAGTGGAAGGATAGTCACTTTGTAAACTGGATTCTGTAAGCTTGGAAGATAAATTTGAAGATTCCTCCCAGAAAATGGAGGAAAGGACAAAGAATTAAATGTGAGGTTTGCACATTGTCATGAAAGCCAGACATCAAGAATAACAGTTTAATATGTTGCCAATGAAGAAAGCAGAAAAAATAGCACAGAATCTTATCCTTTCTTTGTGTCCCAGACAATAATAATGGAAAAAACCAATTGCTAGATACAGGAAAAAAAAATAGAAATACTTAAAGATACAGGAAATAAAGGGGGGGATTTATAAAAGTCAATGTAGAGAAATAAATAAACAGAAGAAGATTACCTACAAGAGAAGAAGAATAAAATTGGCCTCAGATATCTACAGAAAACTAAGTAAAAGAGGCCCATGGAATAACTGAGAGGACACAGATAAAAACTAGGCTGTGGCAATGTGAAAAAACCCAGAAATGTCAAGACCAAAAGAGAAAATTAAGGAAGAGAAACAGATTAAATATAAATTTAATTACAAATAAAAATAAATTATAAAACTCAAGGAAATTGCCAAAATTCATAGTTGAGAGAGAAAATGGAATATGGAAGTACTAAAATTACATAGGCCTATTAGCTCATATTTTTAAAAATTTTAAATGGGACAGAAAATAAAATTGCATTTGGTTTAAAGTATAAAGTGTAAGAAATTAATAAACAGAAACCTCAGTTAAATAGAAATGGGAGACTAGAAGGGGGTGCTCTCACCCCTACAACAGGAAGAGCCCAACAGGAAAATGAAAGACTTCCCCTTCTTTCCTGGAAGGAGCTCAGCCAATGAGAGTCTGTCAGGACTCAGTCAATGAAAAAGCCATGGGCTCTTTCTTTATAGCCCTCTCAACTTCCTTTTCCCCTCTATAAAAAAGTTCTCCTCTCCATTTTTGCTGAGGACTTGCACAACCATGTTTACAGACCCCAAATTGCAATTCTTTGCTAATCCTGAATAAACACATTTTCGCTGGGGAAAAAACTGGCAGTCTATTTGTTTTAGGTCAACAAAAGGAAGTCAAGAGATAAGCTAATTCTTAATTTTTATAACCAGAAAAACAGAACATAAAGAATATTTTTTAAAGTGTAATATTACCAGGACAATTTAAAAGGAATATATATAATTCATAGTTGAAAAACATTATATTCCAATGTTCTTAACATCCTCATCTTTTCCATATTTTGAATTTTTACTTTTTCCAACCACTTCTCATAACTTCTACTCAGTCCAAACTGCTGTTTTCTCTCACAGATTTACCACAATAGCCTTCTAACTAGTCCTAGTCTCTCTACTTCTTCCTTTGAACTTTTAGTTTATTCTCAGCACAGTAGTCAGCATGATCACTAAGAAAAATGGACATAAGAGTATGTCTCTCCAGTTCCCAGAGAATTCTCTTGAGAGTAAAATCCAGTGACATAATGACAAATAAGAGCCTATAAATTCTAGTCCTCTTGCCGCTGATCCCCTACTTCTCTTTCCCTCCTTATTTCTGTTTTCCTTATTGTTCCTTGAACAGGCCAGGCATGCTCCCACCTCAGGGCATCTGCTTGTTAGTCTATCAGAAAGCCTTCCCCCAGATATTTAGCTTGGCTCACTTCTCATCTTCTGCAGGTCCTTCTTCAAATGTCACCTTGTTGGTCAAATGTTTCGTAATCACTTTGTGTAAAATTGTAAAATTCCTCTCCCACCAAGGTTCCTATTCCCCTTTCCTGTTCTTGTTAGTATTCATCACTTTCCAAACACATACTATTTATTTATTTATTTATTTACTTTATTGAAGTATAGTTGATTTACAGTGTTGTGTTAGTTTCTGGTGTACAGCAAAGTGATTCAGCTATGCAGCTATACATATTCTTTTTCAGATTATTTTCCTTTATAGTTTATTACACAATATTGAATATAATTCCCTGTGTTATACAGTAGGACCTTGTTGTTTATTTTGTATATAGTAGTTTGTATCTGCTAATCCCAAACTTCTGATTTATCTCTCCTCCACCCCTTTTCCCTTTGGTGTAACCATAAATTTCTTTTCTGTGTCTGTGAGTCTGTTTCTGTTTTGTAAATAAATTCATTTGTATCATTTTTTAGATTCCACATATAAATGATATCATATGGTATTTGTTTTTCTCTGCCTGACTTACTTCACTTAGTATGATAATCTCTAGGTCTATCCATGTTGCTGCAAATGGCATTATTTCATTCTTTTTTATGGCTGAGTTATTTTTGTTATTATTTTTCTTCTTTCTCTCATGAGAATTTAAGCTGCATGAATGCAGAGGTTTTGCCACGTTTATTTACTGGTCTATTTCTAGCATCTACAACAATGCCAGGCACAAGACAGGTGTTAAATATACTTTTCTTTGTTCAATGAATGAATAATGGAATCATACAACAGTGAAAATGAAGTTTTCATATATCAAGATAGGTGAACCTAATAAGTGTTCATGCTGAGGATGTAAGTCACAGAAGAACATATAGCAGATTCTGTTTATATAAGTATCAAACACCTTGCAAAAGTAAACACTTACTGTTTTAGGGACACATACATATTGAGACAGACTGGGACTGGGACCTTTTGCTGTAGTGCTGCAATGCTTGCACCTGTACACACCTCTCCTCCAGAACCAAAATACAAAGAAACTATATGGAACTAAAAATAACTGCTTGCATGTGCAGTTGGAGCAAATTTTGGACAAAAGATATAAAGAGACCAAAAAACCCACTGCCACTTTTGAAGAGCCCAGAGCAAAAGCAGGGTACTGCCCATGTCCCCTGCACACAACACCATCTAAGGGGTGGGCAAACCACCTAAGCATCCCCTCCCGCTGGACCTCTGGACACACCCCTACCCTCACCCCATATAAGGAACAAGCTACCCCTCCCCCCCAGCAAATGAGCAAGGAAACCTGTTACTTGTTCTTGCTCCCCTCTGCTGCAGCAGAGGCCCCAATAAAGCCTCGCCTGAATTTCTTGTCTGGCCTTTTGTCAATTTCTATTGATTGGGGAAGACCAAGAACCCTGGTTTGTATCAATATGACTCATCAGGCTAATGAAAGGAATGTTTAACAAAATTTAGAAAAATGGGGAGCATCATGGACAAGTCTTCCAAAATGCTGATCAAGTTCTCTTTTGTAAGCAGAGTGTTGGGTATGTGCGTGTTAATTTTTCTTTTTTTAAAATTTTTATTTATTTATTTATTTTTTTTGTGGTATGCGGGCCTCCCTCTGTTGTAGCCTCTCCCGTTGCGGGGCACAGGCTCCGGACGGGCAGGCTCAGCGGCCATGGCTCACGGGCCCAGCCGCTCCGCGGCATGTGGGATCCTCCCAGACCGGGGCGCGAACCCGGTTCCGCTGCATCGGCAGGCGGACGCGCAACCACTGCGCCACCAGGGAAGCCCTATTAAATTATTCTTAAACGTACCTTTACATACACTATCCGCTGGGTACATATTAAAATAATTTAAAATAAAACTAGCTGGTGGGAACTACGACGCACTGACCTTAAAGGCGTCAAAATTCAGGGGTTTTATTCAAATAATTTTTGCCTGCCTAACAAGACAAGTCAGAATGCTGATTTAGGCAGCGAGCACTTGGAGGAGACCACCCCCCTCATTCGTTCCGTGAACGCTCCCTCGCAAAGCGGCCCCTGCGGACACCTTCGGACCAAGAACTCTCCAGAGGCGAGAACTTTCACCTCTCGGAAGTGGCCGGCGCCAGCGGTGCCCCCTAGGAACTGTAGTCGGCGCGGGGCCAGAGGCATGCCGGGAGTCGTAGTTCTCCTGGGTTCGCGGGGCGGCGGGGACGGCTCGCGGCCTTTCTGGGGCTTTTGGCGCGGGTGATCCCGGCACTGCTAGGGCACCGTGCCTGGGACTGCGAAGCTCCCGGTTGCCTCTTTCGGGTGGCGGTCGGAGCCAGCGCCTGTGACCGTCTGGGCTGGCAAGTGTGCGGGCCGGGCGGGGACGCGCGCTGGGGCACCAGGGAGACGCCACGGGCGGGTGGGTCTGGAGGCTGTCTGCACGGCCCGAGCCACGGTGCTTCGAGGGCGTCGCTCCCTCCCTCCCCACCCCCCTACCCCCCAGACTCGCGGGGAGGGAGCGCCTTTCCAGGTGAGCTGGGGCGGGCCCGGGACTGCTGTCAGTGGGGGTCTTTTGTGGCTGGCTTTTCTGAGACTTCTAAATGAAACAGACAATGAAAACAATAGCTAATGCCTATGGAGACTTTATGTGTGCCAGGCACTAGTCTGGCGCCTTGGATGAATTAACTCATTTCATCCTCAGATAACAGGTAGGTCCCCGTTTTACAGATGAAGAAAATGAGGCACAGAGTGAACAGGTAATTTGCCACATTTAATTGGGGCCTTGGACTGAGACGATGATCACTTTTTGCCTCTACTACTTACCAGTTTTGTTTCTTTGGACAGGTCACTAGACTCCCTGGTTCTCAGTCTTCCTCACATCCGTAATACGGAGTAGCAATACTTTTTAGAGTCGTTGTGAGGATTAAATAATACATGTAAAGCATGCAAGATTCCTGGTGGGCAGAAGATGTGCATCATAGAGTAACTATGATACTTGTACAGCAGCTTCCCTCCCCTGGCTGAGTTTACACAGCATACTCAGCTTGTTGAGCTTTCATGCCAGGTGCTATACCTGTAGAACCCGCTGCAAACTTAGGCGGCCAATGCAGGCAGCTGTGGCCACGGCTCTTGTCTGATGGTTGTCTGGCTGCTCCTCTTACCTTGCTTTCCCTGTTGGGGTTTGTATATGAAGAGCAAAGGACTATTTGGAGCTGTGGATGCTGCAAGCGGTGGCACCTGTGGAATTTGTGTTTAGGGGTGGCAACCAGTATGGCGTGCATTGTGTGAGAGTTCCCTAGGAAGAACACAGCACTCCAGGAAGGAGCCACTCAGGAGCGCCTGCGTTGGTCATTCCGCAGAGAAAGAGAGGGCACATGTGGGCAAGTTCCTTTATTGTGGTTTCTTCAGGAAGGAAAAGGTGAGGCAGGGCAAATGGGCTTAGGATTGGCTAGCTATGTTTGAAAGTGGGAGCCCAGGAATCTCACGCTCGCTGTGACTGTCTGAGTGTGTAGTTTAAAGCTATCTAAAGGACTCCAGAAATCTGTGGTGAGTCACAATTTGCTTAGATGTAGCTAATAGATCCCAGATGGATGTTAAAGCATCAGTTTATGGAAATTAGAAGTATGGTTAATACAGGAGGAGGTGGAGGTTGGCAAATTGTCTTAGAACTTCATTGGCTTAGTAGGCACACACTTGGTTTGCATCATTTATGTGGGGTGGCTTTGTAGGGACCTGATGGACATTATGGGTGGCTGTAACTTCATTTCTCCAAGCCATCCCTTGACGCCAGAGTTCTTCACAATACCTTTTTCTCTCTGCAGACCTACCTTGTCAAGCACTCTGCTCTCCCTTGACAGGAAAACTAAGAAGGAAAGAATGGCTGTGGATTTGCTGCCTGTTCAGGTGACAGTAAGTAAATTTTGTCTTTTTAATGAATTGCCTTCTGTGTTCAGAGATGGTGGACATATTTCTATTCTTTGTCCAGGTACTTTGCTTTCCAGTGAAAACTATTGAGAATCCAGAGCCTGATAGGTTTTTCCCATGGTCCTGGCCTTATCAAGGGGTTGCTGAAGAATGTGCATCCTCTGTCCCCAGACAGAGGTCACTCTTAATTCACCCCAAATTCACTTCATGACCAAAGATTGAGCCATCTCTGAACATAGGCTTCCAGATAGGATAAGTGCTTGGTGAGGAGTATGGAGTATTAGGGAGTCTTTATCTTCACAGATGATATAGTGTCACTTGGAGCAAAGCCGTGGAAGGGCCAAAAGAGACACCCTCAACAGATATTTGTTGAGCATGACAACGTACAGGATACTGTGTAGGGCACTGGAGGTACAAAGAGGAAAGTTGTTATTTCTGTCTTCAGGGAGTTTTTGGTCCTGATCTTAGGAATGAATGTTCAAGAAGATTCAGGGAAGAGATTCAAGAAGTGGAGTTATTTTGAGCTAATACTAAAGGTCAGGACTGATACCTGATGGGCATCACAGAAGGAGTTCAACGTGGCCTGGGCTCTGAGACTGGCACTGGGGAGGACAGAGGGCTCCCTCTTTCTTGGGAGTTCCTCTGTCTAGTGCAACTGTGATGCTAAACCGTCCAAATGTCCCTCTCATCTATCTGACTGATGCCTCTATCTCCTTCTATGATTGTTTTTTCCCTGCTATTTCAGACTCCCCTCCTGGGCTCTTGTTTTTTGGTCTTTCCCCTTTTGAGATCTGTTTTCATTACTTAACCCTCACTTTTCTGAGGATCTTTCTCAAATCTCTCTCCCCAGGCCTGAACTTTTTCCTAAAGATCCAGTCTGTCATTCCCAAACTCTTATACAATATTTCCACATTGAAGTCCCATCTTGCCCCCAATACCAGCTTCCTTTCCTTCTGTTTGTCACTGGCTGCTTTTCTAAAAAGTAATGGTAGCCCACAGGTTAAAAATGTGGACTCTGGAAGTTGATTTTATGAGTTCACATGCAGGCTAGAGATGTGACTGGGCAAATTATTTTCTCCCTCTGTGCCTCATTTCCTCATTTGTAAGTGTGGTTAGTAATACACATGCCTCATTTAATCCTTACAAGAGGGCTGCTAATATCTGCATTTTACACATGAGGAAACTGAGGCACAGAGAAGCAAGTAACTTAATCAAGGTAGTACAGCCGGCTTTTGAACCCCAACAAAACAGTCTATACAGTTAACATGCTCTAAGAAAGTATATGTATATATACATATATGTATATGTATATATATGTACATACTGTATATGTATATGTGCTAAGAACAGCTCATAGTACATATTAAATCTCAGTAAATGCTGGCTGTCCCTACCATTAGTAAAAGCAGCAGCAGCATTATTTTAGGACCTGCCAAATTTGGTACATATCTCCTCACTAGGCTAGACTTTACTTTGATTCTTTAATTATAAGAAGATGGGTGTTTCAGGAAACCAAAATATAAAACCAGCAAAATGCAGTGCAAAGCAAAACCCAGCTTTCACTGTCTGAGCTTTCCCACACTCCCAAGCTGGAGAGACTGACTTGATTTTAGCTAAAGAAAGATGTAGAGAAGTGTGTTTGCAACTCAGAGCCAGTTTTTGTGGACCACTAATTCAGTATCTAACCCTTTTGATTAAGTCTCTTAGAGACCCCGAGGTGACCCAATCACAGGTCTCATTACCCCATTTGAATCAGTTCAGTGGTAATATTCAATATCAACTTCTTTCCTCATTAATGGTCCTCAGAGGTGAATTTCTCTCTACTGTCTGTTGGAGAAATCAAATAGCAAATAAACAATTTTTGGAAAAAGAAGAATATTTGCAGATTTTACAAATATTCCTTATTCTCTTCTATTTCCATGCAGCATATAATTTATCTTGTGGGGAAAAGATACATAGGACTTGATGTTTATTGATTTATAGTCATAGTCTGTCAATTAACTTTTTTTTGCAGAAAATCAGTATTTGTTTTTGTGATTGTCACTATTTTTTTTAAATTAATTTTTAGGATAGTTTTAGATTTAGAGAAAAATTGCAAAGATAGTACCATAATTACCGTATACCCTGCACCTAGTTTTCTCTATTACTAACATCTTCCATTATTATGAAACATTTGTTGTAATTAATGAGCCAGTATTGATATACTATCATTAACTAAAGTCCATACTTTATTCAGATTTCTTTAGTTTTTATCTAAAGTCCTTTTTCTGTTGCAGGATCCCATCCAGGATACCATATTATGTTTAGCTGTCATGTTTCCTTAGGCTCCTCCTGGCTCTCAGTTTCTCAGCCTTTCCTCATTTTTGATGACCATAACGGTTTTGAGGAGTATTGGTTAGGTGTTTTGTAGAATGTTCCTCTATTGTGATTTGTGTGATGTTTTTCTTAATGTTAGGCTGAAGTTATAGGTTTTGGGGAGGAAGACCACAGAGGTAAAGTGTAATTCTCATCACATCATCAAAACTACATATTAAATAACATGACTCATCACTGTTGATATTGACCTGATCACCTGACTGAAGTGTGTTTGCCAGGTTTCTCCACGGTAAACTTCCTCTCTTTTTCCATCTTCCCACACTGTCCTCTTTGGAAAGAAGTCACTATGTGCAGCCCACACATAGGGAGTAGAGAGTTACGCTCCATCTCCTTGAGAGCAGAGAATCTACATAAATTATTTGGAATTCTAAATGGAGGATTGTCGCTTCTCCCCCATTTATATCAGTATAGACTCACAGATGCTTATTTTATATTTTGGGTTATAATCTAATACTGCTTTATTTTGTTGCTCAAATTGTTCCGTCTTTGGCCAGTGGGAGCTCTTTCAGTTTGTTCCTCTGTCCCTTTGACATACCCCTATCATTGTGTAGTTTTTTGTTTTGTTTTTGGAGCACTTCCTTACTTTTGGTACTGTAAGGTGCTCTAGGCTTATTTTGTGTATTCTCTGGCCCAGTACCAGAATCATCTATTTCTCTAGTAGCCTTGGTTTCTTTTCTTGGAGAATCGTATTAGAAAGCAAGATTTGGGCCTTAGGTTTTACTCATTGCTACTGGGGTTTATTTGCTTTTAGATCCTCTCAGCTGACAGAGCAAGGGAATATATGTATATACTAACCTCTGTGTGTGTATAAATATTTCTGTATGCAACCGTGTGTGTGTATGTGTGTGTGTATATTTCTATATGTAACCACTTGTGTCTGTGTTAAGCTACATATTAGTTCATACTAATGTCTCCAACTCTAATTTATTACCACACGGATCATTCTAGCCTGCTCCCCTTCCTTACCTATAACCTGCCATTCCAACAACAGTGAGAAACCTAGCTCCCACCATCTGCCATCCTTTGACTTTAACCATTCAGTTCCAGTCTGCATGTGTAGTAGTATCTGAATTGTTAATCCATACTGCCCAGAAAACTACTTTATTAACCAGAGTACAGTACTTATGTGCAGTTCCTTTTGTCTTACAGACTCCACTCATTTCCAAAGTTAGTAAGGTCAGCACCTTTCCCACCACCTCCTTCACTGTTTTTTGTCATATATTTGTATTATATTTAGATCATTGTGTCAGATTCTGTGTTCCATTCTGGGACCCCTCAACATCCTAAATGATTTTTTAAAATTTGCATACATTAAGTTTAACTCTTTGTGTTGTAAACTTCTATGAGTTTTCAAAAATGCCTTGTGTCATGTATCCACCATTACAATATCATACAGAATAGTTTCACTAAAAATTTCCCTTTGCTTCACCTATTCAACCATCTTCCCCTGCCCCACTCCAAACTTCTGGCAACCGCAAATCTTCGTACTGTCTCTACATATCAATAATACTTCTTTTTTATTTTAAATTAATGGTTGTCCTGCAGTTTGCAGTATAAATTACCACTAATCTAAGTCTACCTTTGAATAATACTATATTACTTCCTAGGTATTACAAATACCTTGTAATAGAGTAATCCCAATTCCTCCTACCCATCCCTTATGGCATTACTATCAGTCATTTTACTCATCATATGCTATAATCACCCAACTCATTGTTATTATTACTTTAAGCAAACAGTTATCTTTTAGATCAACTAAGAATAAGAAAATACCTTGACTTATTTCTTCTTTGTCACTCTTCCTTAATGTAGATTCACTTTTCTGACCTGCATTATTTTCTTTTCTCCCTGAAGAACTTGGTTCTTCATTTTCTTGCATGGCAGTTCTGCTGGTAATGAAGTTTTTGCTTGTTTGAGAAAGTTTATTTCTCATCCCTTTTGAATTCCTTGAATATGGAATTGTAGATTGGCATTTTCTTTAAACATTTTAAATATTTCTCTTCTTATTTGTGTGGTTTCTAATGAGAAAATCCACTGTAATTCTTATCCTTGTTCCTCTATGGGTAACATGTGTTTTCTCCTTATCTTTGGTTTTTGGCATTTGAATATGATATGCTTAAGTGTACATTTTTGTTATTTATCCTTTTTGGCATTCTCTGGACTTCCTGGATCTGTGGTTTGGTGTTTGTCACTAATTTTGGAAAATTGTCAGCCATTATTATTTCAAATATTCCTTTTATTTTATTCTCTTTTTCTTCTCCTCCTGGTATTCTAATTATCAAGTAATTTTAAATGATCAAATTTAAATGTATTTTTAACATGGGAGGATATATATGATATATCAATAAGAAAGTTAAGGGCATGAAACAATAATCATTTATTATTTTTCACAGTTTCTCTGGGTCAGGAATGCAGACAGACAGCAGAGACAACTTATCTCTCCTGTACAAAGCCTGGGGTCTCAGCTGAAAGACTCAAAGGTTAGAGGCTAGAATCATCTGAAGTGTCTTTCACTCACATGTATAGTAGTTGATGCCAGCTCCTGGCTGAGACCTTAGCTAGGGCTGTTGGATTAAACATCCACTTGTAGTCCCTTTGTGTGTCTTGGGCTTACAATATGGTGGCCAGATTCCGAGGGTGAACATCAAGGGAGCCAGGTGGAAAGCATATTGTTTCCTCAGAAGTCACATAACATTACTTCCACTGAATTCTACTGGTCACGGCACCTAGAATCCCCTGCACAGATTGAAAGGAAGGAAACATAGACCTCATTTCTTGGTGGGAGAAGTCAATGTCACATTATAGAAGAGCATGTGATACAGGAGGTATATTGGTGTGGTCATCTTGGGAAAGTACAATCTGCCACATCTGTCAGAATTAAAAATGCACATATACTTTGAGCCAATAGTTCAACCTCTACCAGTTTATCTTATAAATATCGATGTACACATACCCAGAGATATCTGCATGAGAATGGTCATTGTGCATTGTATGTGACAGCAAAAACAGAAACCATCTAAATACCCATCAATAAAGGAAATGGTAAATAAGTTTTGGTATCTGTACAATGGCATATATCATGTAGTTGTTAAAAACAATAAGGTTTGTATATGCAGATGTGGCAAGATCTGTAAGATAAGAGTTAGACATTCAGAATTTTTCCATTAAAAACAAGACTACATATGTGTATTTGCACAAAACATTTCTGGAAAGAAAGAAGAAAAACTTGATACCAGTTACCTATGGGATGGAGCTGCTAACATATCACTGTGTGCTCTTTTGTGCTCTTCATATTCTTTAGCATGTGTCTGTTTTCCTCTTGTTTAAATAAATGGCCAAAAGAACACGTGGATGTGCAATTGGATATGAATTTTGTAATCTGTTCTTAAAACATGAATAAAACCTGTCTGTAATAGGATTTAGTGTGATATATATTTTGTTCTTTTGTAATAGTATTTAGTGTGATATATATTTTGTTCTTTTTGTTTTCAGTTTTATTCAGATTTTTCTGAAGTGTTTATGTTTAATCTGTGTACTTTTTTAAAAGCTAATGAAATTTAAAAAGAAAAAGAATGTCATTTTGGTGGGAGTGTTCTAAGGCCCGGGGAAAAGGGACTGGAAGTAAAGATAGAATATGGGGTTGCCATTGGGTATTCTGCTTACAGCAGCAAGAAGCCTGCTCAGGCTGCTGTAACAAAATGTCACAGGCTTAAGCAAAAGAAATTTATTTTCTCACAGTCCTAGAGGCTACAAGTCTAAGATCAAGATGTTGGCAGGTTTGGTTTCTTCTGAGACCTGTCTGCTTGGCTTGTAGAAGGCTGCATTCTCACTGCGTCCTCACATGGTCTTACCTCTGTTCATGTGCCTGTCTGTGTCCTAATTTCCTCTTATAAGGACACCAGATATACTGAATTAGGGCCCAATCTAAAGACCATCTTTTAACTTAATTACCTCTTTAAAGACCTTAACTCCAGATTCTGAGGGTACTAGAGGTTAGGACTTAAACATATGAATTGGGTGGGAGGGACATAATTCAGCTCATAATTAAGCCCTTTCATTGGGTGCTATAGAAAGATTGCTTTTCCTACCATCCCATTCATTCTTTCAATTCAAACATATTAGACATAGTTCTCTGGCCTCTCTCTGTAAGGCCTTTCCTGTGATCTCTGGATTATAGAGTGCGTGGTCCGTAAGCCTAATAAAGGCTAGGCTGAGGCAGAATCTCTGAGCCCATGGCTGACCCTGGTTCTAAACACCCAGGTCACTTGTTCTAGTCCCAGCAGAGCTAAGCAGCTCTTCTCAAGGAGGCCATGACCCAGAACTAGAAATTTAAGTAAATAGGGAGTTAGCATACAGCAGATATTTTTTGACTGCATAACATCTAAACCATATTCCTGTGTTTGGGGAATTCTCCTCTTTTTCCGTCTTAGTAGGAAAGAGAGACCACTTCACATTTGAGAGGCTAAAATGACCATATACTTGATTTTCCAGCTTCCCTATACATCAAGTACAGGTGTGTGATCCAAGTTTGGTCATTTAGTTGTGCTCACCGTGGACTTTGAGTCAGAAGCTAGGAATGTAAAGGAACAGGAACAATGTAGAGTGCACTCTGGTGGTTGTGGCGGCAGCAGTAACATTGAGTTTGTAGAGGAAGGAGGAGGAGGAGCTCAGCAAAAGTAGAGTCTGTCTACTGGGTGTGGGAGTGGTGGTAAAGCTGTACCATCCACTTTTCAATAGCAATAGTGTTCTCACAAGTCTGGTTTTCTAGTGTAATCCTGACTGTAGTCCAGAATGTTGCCTGGCCTCCCTGGTTTATGCTCATTTTCCAAGCCTAGTTCTGTGACTATCAATGCTCTTACAGCTCCCCTGTCCATTTTCTTTGTACATGAGCCAAAGTCCATTTCTGTTGCTTGAAACTGAAGAAACTTGACAGATATACTTCTTATGAAGCTACCTGCTGAAACCCAGAGTTTTATTTTACATCTTTAAAATACAGCTTAGATTACCAGTGTTTCTTTTTTTTTTAAATTACTTACTTAGTTAATTTTTGGCTGCGTTGGGTCTTCATTGCTGCACGCAGGCTTTTCTCTAGTTACGGTGAGTGGGGGCTACTCTTCATTGCGGTGTGCGGGCTTCTCGTTGCAGTGGCTTCTCTTGTTGTGGAGCATGGGCTGTAGGCTCAAGGGCTTCAGTAGTTGTGGCACTTGGGCTCAGTAGTTGTGGCGCACGGGCTTAGTTGCTCCGCAGCATGTGGGATCTTCCCAGACCAGGGCTCGAACCCTTGTCCCCTACATTGGCAGGCGGATTCTTAACCACTGCACCACCACCAGGGAAGTCCCACCAGTGTTTCTAAATGGGGTCATTTTAGCATTTTGGATGGAGCCATCTTTCATTGTGCAGGACTGTCTTGAGCATATTTAAATGATTAGCAACCTCGATCCCTTCCCTTAAATGCCACTAGCACCTCCCTTAGTCATTGTGAGAAACAAAAAGGCCCTCACACATCTCCAAACTTAACCTGGGGAAGGGGGAGGATACCATACACTCATGAGAACAAGTCTAGATGATTGATATCTTTCAGGTCTGCATTTCTAGGATTCCGTCATTTTGTTATTTCTTAATATCTCACGAACTTGCCTAGACTCACTGAATATTTTGTTTTATACTTAAAAAGTAATACATGGGCTTCCAGCTTCTGACAATAGAAGAATAGCTGCTATCAGACCAATTCATCTGTGGATGAGAACCAAACTCTGGACAAAATATGAGAAACAACCACCTGAAGGCATTGAAGAGAAACCAAAAGCAGACAAATTCTGGACAACTGTCTACATTTGGCTGAAGAGACTGTCACAGGGTAAATATTCTAGTTTTTACAGCCTTTGCCTAGGGGCAGGCCACAGTCAGCGCCAACAGAATGGTTAAAACTTGATTAGAAACCTGTAGCCTTACTATCATGAAGAATCACAAGACAGAGTTTGGGGCAACCTTAGCATCTGGAAAGTGGAGGGGCCTTAAAAAGGAGAGAGCCAGAGAGGGGGAGCCCTCTCTGTGTATTCTGTGCATAAACTCTGCCCAAATCTCTGGCTGACCCCTGAACCATGCCATGCACAGGACAGACTCACAGTAACCCAACAAAGAACCGAAGAGAGATTTTTGCTGCTGCCTATTACTGAGATGACAGAGTTTGAAATTTGAGCACTGCTAAATTAACTACCTGCTTAAAAAAAATCATTACTTCTTAAAGAAACATAACAAAATCCAGAGTCTACATTATAAACTATACAATGTCCAGGATAAGATAGACATATGAAGAAATGGGAAAATGTGACCAATATTCAAGGGAAAGACAATCAGCAGAGACCAAACCCAAGATGACTCAGATGCTGGAATTAGTGGGCAGATTTTATTTTATTTTTATTTTTAAAAATTTTTATTGGAGTGTAGTTGATTTACAATGTTGTGTTAGTTTCAGTTGTACAGCAAAGTGAATCAGTTATACATATACATATATACACTCTTTTTAGATTCTTTTCCCATATAGGCCATTACAGAGTATTGAGTAGAGTTCCCCGTGCTATACAGTAGGTCCTTATTAGTTACCTATTTTATATATAGTAGTGTGTATATGTCAATCCCAATCTTCAAATTTATCCCTCTCCCACCCCTTGCCCCCTGGTAACCATAAGTTTGTTTTCTACATCTGTAACTCTATTTCTGTTTTGTAGATAAGTTCACTTTGTATCCTTTTTTTAGACTCCACATATAAGCAGTATCATATGATATTTGTCTTTCTCTGCAGCCGGCAGATTTTAAAACCACTGTTATAACTATGTGCAGGGATTTAAAGGAAAATATGCGTGCAATAAATAAGTCAATAGGAAATCGAAGCAGAGAACTAGAGACTATGAAAAAGTAATAGAAATTTTGTAACTGAAGAATAAAATATCTGAAACATAAAAAGAATCACTGAATAGGCTTAACCTTTGGAAACGAACATAAGAAAATGTTAGTAAACTTGTAGATATATCAACAGAAAATGTCCTAACTGAAGAATAGGGATAAAAAGCTTCAGTTACCAGTAAAACAATGTTACAGGTCTAAGATACATGTAGTTGGAATTCAAGAAGAAGAGGAGAGAGAGAGAGAATGGGACAGAAAATATATTGAAATAATGGCCAAAATTTTCCCAAATTTGTTAAAAAAAAACCCCAAAACATATATTTACAGATTGACTACACTCACTGAACCTCAAGCAGAATAAATACAAAGGAAACCACAGCTAGGCACATCACTGACCAATGCTGTGCAATAACAATATAACGTGAACCATGAATGCAAGCCACATATGTAATTTAAAACTTTTTGGGGAGCGGATCCAGATGGCAGAGGAATAGGATGTGGACCTCACCTTCTCCGCACAGATACATCAAAAATACATCTACATGAGGAACAGCTCTCACAGAACATCTACTGAATGCAGGCAGAAGACCTCAGACCTCCAAAAGGGCAAGATAGGACAAAAGAAAAAAAAGAAAGAGAGAGAGAAGCAAATTGGTACAGGACCTGCACCACTGGGAGAGAGCTGTAAAAGAGGAAGGGTTTCCACAAATGGAGAAGTCCCCTCACTGGTGGGGAGGTCAGCCAGGACACGGGGAGCTTTGGCGCCTCAGAGGAAGGCACAGCAGCAGGTTTGCAGAGGGCAAAGCAGAGAGACAGACCTGCACAGACAATTGGTGTTGACAAGCACTCCCCAGCCTGAGAAGCTCGTCTGTTGGGGTGGGCAGGGGCTGTGTGCTGACACTCGGGCTTTGGAGGTCAGACCCTGGGGAGAAGATTAGGATTGGCTGAGCAAAGATAGCCTGAGGGGGCTAGGGTGTGGTGTGCCACAACCAAGGGAGTCCAGGAAGAAGCCTGGGCCCACCAGAGAGGCAAGACACCATTGTTGGGGGGCATTTGAGGAGAGGGGCATGCCCACCATAGGAGCTTCTTTCTCCTAGTGCTCTCAGGTAGCAAGGCACCACCTACACAAGCTACAGGGGCAGGCACAAGCCACTGCTTCCATCTCAGACTCCAGAGGTTGGCGTGGACTGCTGCCGCCATCAAGGGTCCTATGAGCAGGTGCAGGTCACTGTCCCTATCTTCCTGGGAGTATGTGCAGCCTGCCAATGCCAGGGGTCCTGTGATCTGGTGCCAGCCACTGCCCCCACCTCCCCAGGTGTGCATGCAACCTCCTGCAGCTGCCAAGAGTCCCACAGCCAAGTGCCATCCACTGCCCCTGCCTCCCCAGGAGTATGTGCAGCCAGCTGCCTCTGCTGAGCCAACTGGGAGCCAACTGCTGCCCCTGCCTTCCTGGGAGTGTGTGTGCAGGCCATGCACCTGCACACCCCTTATCAAGGGGATAATGGCCAGCACATGCTGAGGAAAGAGATGGCAAGCATCCAAACCAAAAACAGCCCTCACACTGAAAAAATATTAAACCCACACAAGCTATGCAGGGAAGCTCCCACATATAAATAGCCCTCCAAGACTACAGTAGATATTTGTTTCTCCTAAACTCACAGAGTAAGAGAAATATAAGCAAAAGGAAGAAGCAGAGGAACCACTCTCAGTTAAAGACCAAGAGAATTCCCCTGAAGGAACAAACCATGAAACAGACCTCTTCAGTCTAACAGACAACGAGTTCAAAAAGGAGGCAATGAAAATACTCAAGTAATTAAGAAAGGCTATTGACAGAAATGCTGATTACTGTGGAAAGGAACTAGAAACTATAAGGAGGAGCCAAGAAAAATTAGAAAATTCATTTGCCGAGATGAAAGCTGAGGTCAAGGCAAAGAGGAAGAATGATTAATGCAGAAGAAAGAATAAGTGACCTGGAAGATAGAATAATGGAAATTACCCAATCAAACAGCAGACAAAAGCTAAATGAAAAAAAATGAAAGCAATATGAGACATATGGGATAATATAAAGTAGGGCAATCTACGCATAGTAGGGATTCCAGAAGGAGAAGAAAGAGAAAAGGGGATTGAAAATGTATTTGAAGCTATTATGGCTGAAAACCTCCCAAACATAAAGAAGGAAACAGATATCCAGATCCAGGAAGCACAGAGTGTCCCAAATAAGATGAACCCAAACAGACCTACACCAAGACATATTATAATAAAACTGGCAAAAGTTGAAGAGAGGATTCTAAAGGCAGCAAGAGGAAAAACAAAGAGTTAATTACAAGGGAACCTCCATAAGGCTATCAGCTGATTTCTGTATAGAAGCAATGCAGGCCAGCAGGAAGTGACAAAATGTATTCAAAGGCTTGAAAGAGAAAAATTTCCAGCCTAGAATACTCTGCCAAGCAAGATTATCATTTAGAATAGGAGGAGAAATAAAGAAGTTCTCATACAAGCAAAAACTAAAAGAATACAGCAATACTAAACCTATCCTAAAAGAAATACTGAAAGGTCATCTCTAGAAAAGAAGCAAGAAGATATAGGAAGGAGGAAATCACAATTGGAAAGTAAATCACTTAAATTAGCTAGTATACAGATCAAAAAGAAAAAAAAGCTATTTATGAAAGCAATGATTAAACACAAGGAACAGCAAAAGGATAGACATGAAGATGTAAGAAGGGGCATCAAAATCATAAAACATGGGGAAGGAGAGTAAGAAAATGCAGATTCTTTTTATTTTTCTCTTTTTGAATATGTTTGAGACTGTATGACTATCAGTCTAAAGCAAGCAGATATAGGAAGGGGTTAACATACTTGAAAAATGGGACAACCTACAAATCAAAAACATACAGTAGACTCACAAAAACCGAAAAGAAGAGAACACAAACATAAAATAAAAGGAAATCATCAAATCACAAAAAGAAAAAGGAACAAAGAAGAAACAAAGAATCTACTGGAAAACAAGGTTTGAAATGGCAATAAATACATATGTGTCAATAATTACCTTAAATGTCAATGGACTGAATACTCCAATCAAAAGACATAGAGTGTTTGAATAAAAAACACCAAGAGCCTACAATATGCTGCCTACAGGAGACCCACCTTAGGGCAAAGGACATACATAGTTTTTTTTTTTTTTTAATTTGGTTCTGGGTCTTAGTTTCGGCAGGTGAGCTCCTTAGTTGCAGCAGGTGGGCTCCTTAGTTGTGGCTCGAGGGCTCCTTAGTTGCAGCTCACCGGCTACTTAGTTGTGACACATAGGCTCCTTAGTTTCAGCACACGGGCTTCTTAGTTGTGGCATGCAAACTCTTAGTTGTGGCATGCATGTGGGATCTAGTTCCCTGACCAGGGATTGAACCCAGGCCCCCTGCATTGGGAGTGTGGAGTCTTAACCACTGTGACACCAGGGAAGTCCCAGGACACACGTAGATTGAAAGTGAGGGGGTGGAAAAAGATATTTCAGGCAAATGGAAATGACAAGAAAGCAGGAGTTGCAATACATCAAACAAAGTAGACTTTAAAGACTATAAAGAAAGATAAAGAAGGACACTATATAATGATAAAAGGATCAATACAAGTAGAGGATATTACCTCATCAACTTATATGCACTTAATATAGCAGCACCCAAATACATAAAACAAATACCTACAGACATAAAGGGAAAAATCAGTGGGAATACAATAATAGTAGGAGACTTTAACACCCCACTCACATCAATGGACAGATCTTCCAGATAGAGAATCAGTAAGGCAACAGAGATCCTAAATGATACAATAGAACAGTTAGACTTAATTGATATTTTCAGGACGTTACATCCAAAACAAAACAAAACAGAGTACACATTCTTTTCAAGCGCACACAGAACATTCTCTACAATTGACCACATACTAGGGCACAAAACTAACCTCAGCAAATTTAAGAGTATAGAAATTATTTCAAGCATCTTCTCTGATCACAATGGCATGAAACTAGAAATCAACCACAGGAAAAGAAATGAGAAAAAAACGACTACATAGCGACTAAACAACACGCTACTAAAAATCCAGTGGGTCAACGAGGAAATCAAAAAGAAAATTAAAAAAAAATACCTTGAGACAAATGTCAATGAAAACACAACCATACAAAATCTATGGGATGCAGTAAAAGCAGTTCTTAGCTGGAAGTTCACAGTGATACAGGCCATCATCAAAAAAACAAGAAAAATCTCTAGTAAACAACCAAACCTACCACCTAAAAGAATTAGAAAAAGAAGAACAAACAAAACCTAAAGTCAGCAGAAGGAAGGAAATAATAAAGATCAGGGAGGAAATAAATAAAATAGAGATTTTTTAAAAAGTAGAAAAAAATCAATAAAACCAAGAGCTGGTTCTTTGAAAGGGTAAACAAAATCGAAAAACCTCTGGCCAGACTCACCAAGAAGAAAAGAGAGAGAACCCAAATAAACAAAATAAGAAATGAAAAAAGAGAAATCTCAACTGATACCGCAGAAATACAAAAAACCATAAGAGAATACTATGAACAATTATATGCCAACAAATTTGACAACCTAGAAGAAATGGACAACTTTCTAGAAACATACAGCCCACTGAAATTGAATCAAGAAGAAATAGATGATTTGAACAGACCAATCACTAGACGTGAAATAGAATCTGTAACTTAAAAAACTCCTTACAGGGCTTCCCTGGTGGTGCAGTGGTTGAGAGTCCGCCTGCCGATGCAGGGGACACGGGTTTGTGCCCTGGTCCGGGAAGATCCCACATGCCGCGGAGTGGCTGGGCCTGTGAGCTATGGCCGCTGGGCCTGCGCATCCGGAGCCTGTGCTCCACAATGGGAGAGGCCACAGCAGTGAGAGGCCCGCGTACCGGAAAAAAAAAAAAAAAAAAAAGCTCCTTACAAACAAAAGTGCAGGACCAGATGGCTTCACAGGCAAATTCTACCAAACATACAAAGAAGAACTTAAACTGATTCTTCTCAAACTCTTCCAAAAGACTGAAGAGGAGGGAATACTCCCAAAGACATTCTATGAAGCCGTCATCACCCTGATACCAAAACCAGACAAAGACACCACCAAAAAGGAAAATTACAGGGCAATATCTTTGATGAATATAGTTGCAAAAAATCTCAACAAAATATTAGCAAATCAAATCCAACAACACATAAAAAGATCATACACCATGACCAAGTGGGATTCATCCCAGCTTCACAAGGATGGTTCTACATTTGCAAATCAATCAATGTAATACACCACATTAACAAAAGAAAAGTAAAAAACCACATGACCATCTCAATAGATGCAGAAAAAGCGTTTGACAAAATTCAACATCCATTCATGATAAAAAACTCTTACAAAAGTGGGCATAGAGGGAACATAACTGAACTTAATTAAAGCCATTTATGACAAACCCACAGCCAATATAATACTCAATGGTGAAGAGCTAAAAGCCTTCCTGCTAAAATCTGGAACAAGACAAGGATGCCCATTCTCACCACTTCTATTCAACATAGTATTGGAAGTCCCAGCCACAGCAATCGGACAAGAAAAAGAAATAAAAGATATACAGATTGGAAGGGAAGAGGTAAAATTGTCATATGCAGATGACATGATAGTATATATAGGAAACCCTAAGGACCCAACACAGAAACTACTAGATCTAATAAATGAATTCAGCAAAGTAGCAGAATACAAGATTAACATTCAAAAATCAGTTGCGTTCTTTTTTCTTTTTTTTTTGGCTGTGTCGGGTCTTCGTTGTGGCATGCGGGATCTTTTGTTGTGGTGTGCGGGCTCTTCATTGCAGCACATGGGCTTCTTGCTAGTTTTGGCATGCAGGTTTTCTCTCTCTGGTTGTGGCATGTGGGCTCCAGGGCACATGGGCTCTAGTTGTGGCATGTGGACTCCAGAGTGTGTGGGCTCTGTAGTTTGCAACACACAGGATCTCTAGTTGAGGAGAAGGCTCAGTAGTTGTGGTGTGTGGGCTTAGTTGCCCCACGGCATGTGGGATCTTAGTTCCCTGACCAGGGATCGAACCTGCATCCCCTGCATTGGAAGGCAGATTCTTTACCACTGGACCACCAGGGAAGTCCCTTGGTTGCATTTCTGTACACTAAAAATGAAATATCAGAAAGGGAATGTAAAAAAAAAACAAAAAACCTTTTAAAGTAGCACCCCCCAAAAATAAAATACCTGGGAATAAACCTGACCAAGGAGGTGAAATACTTGTACGCTGAGAACAATAAGACATTAATAAAGGAAATTAAAGAGGATTCAAAGAAATGGAAAGATATCCCATGCTCTTGGATCGGAAGAATTAATATTGTTAAAATGGCATACTACCAAAAGCAATCTACAGATTTAATGCAATCCCTATCAAAATACCCATGACATTTTTCACAGAACTAGAACAAATAATCCAAAAATTTATATGGAACCATAAAACTCAGAATTGCCAAAGCAATCCTGAGGGAAAAAAAAGCAGGGGACATAACTCTCCCAGACTTCAGACAATACTACAGAGCTACAGTAATCAAAACAGTGTGGTATTGGTACAAAAACAGACATATGGATCAATAGAACAGAATAGAGAGCCCAGAAATAAACCCACACAGTCAATTAATCTTCAACAAAGCAAGAATATAAAATGGGAAAAAAGATGGTCTCTTCACAAGTGGTACTGGGAAAGTTAGACAGCTGCATGTAAATCAGTGAAGTTAGAACACACTCTCACACCATGCACAAGAATAAACGTAAAATGGCTTAAAGACATAAACATAAGACGTGACACCATAAAAGTCCTAGGAGAAAGCATAGGCAAAACATTCTCTGACATAAATTGTACCAATGTTTTCTTAGGTCAGTCTCCCAAGGCAATAGAAATAAAAATAAACAGATGGGACCTAATCAAACTTACAAGCTTTTGCACAGCAAAGGAAACCTTAAAAAAAACCATTAAAAAATGAAAAAACAACCTACAGAATGGGAGAAAAATTTGCAAATGATAGGACTGACAAGGGCTTAATCTTTAAAATATACAAACAGCTCATAAACTCAACAACAACAACAACAAAACAACCCAATTGAAAAATGAGCAGAAGACCTTAATAGACATTTCTCCAAAGGAGACATACAGATGGCCAGTAGGCACATGAATAGATGCTCAACATCACTAGTTATTAAAGAAACGCAAATCAAAACTACAATGAGGTACCACCTCACACCGGTCAGAATGGCCAACGTTAAAAAGTTTACAAATAACAAATGCTGGAGAGGGTGTGGAGAAAAAGGAACCCTCCTACACTGCTGGTGGGGATGTCAGTTGGTGCAGCCACTGTGAAAAACAGTGTGGAGATTCCTCAGAAAACTAAAAATAGAATTACCATATGATCCAGCAGTCCCACTCCTGGGCATATACCCAGACAAAACTATAATTCAAAAAGATACATGCACCCCTATGTTCATAGCAGCACTCTTCACAATAGCCTAAACATGGAAACATGTCCATTGACGGATGAATGGATAAAGGAGATGTGGTACGTATATACAATGGAATGCTACTCAGCCTTAAAAAAGAATGAAATAATGCCATTTGCAGCAACGTGGGTGCAACTAGAGATTATCATACTAAGTGAAGTAAGTCAGAAAGAGAAAGACAAATATCACATGATATCACTTACATGTGGAATCTAAAATATGGCACATATGAACCTATCTACAAAACAAACAGATTCACATAGAGAACAGACTTGTCATTGCCAAGGGAGAGGAGGGTATGGGAGGGAAGGACTGAGAGTTTGGGATTAGCAGATGTAAACTATTATATTTAGGATGGAGAAACAACGAGGTCCTACTGTATAGTGCAGGGAACTATATTGAATATCCTGTGACATTCCACGGTGGAAAAGAATATAAAAAAAGAATGTCCGGTCTGGGAGGATCCCACATGCCGCGGAGCGGCTGGGCCCGTGAGCCATGGCCGCTGAGCCTGCGCATCCGGAGCCTGTCCTCCGCAACGGGAGAGGCCACAGCAGAGGGAGGCCCGCATACCACAAAAAAAAAAAAAAAAAAAAAGAATGTCTATATGTGTATAATATAAAAAAGAACATCTATATGTGTATAACTGAGTCACTTTGCTGTACAGCAGAGAGTGGCACAACACTGTATATCAACTATACTTCAATTAAAACATTTTTTTAAAACTTTCTAGTAGTCACATTAAAAAATAAACAGAAGGAGATAAATTAACTTTAATATTTTACTTAACCCAGTATACCCCAAATATTATTATTTCAACATGTAATGAGTACAAAATTATTATTGAAATATATGTATATATATTTATTTGTGTATATATAAATATTTTCTAGTATATATTCTGGTGTGTATTTTATATATAACAGCACATCACAATTCAGACTAGCCACATTTTAAGCACTTAATATCCATCTGTGGCTAGTGCCTATGTTAATAGGCAGAGAAGTCATAGACAAATCACTGAAAACCAAAGATTTTAAAGCAGACAGAAAAAAAATCACATTACATACAGAGAATCAATATTTGAATGTCCATTGGCTCCTCATGAGAAACAGCAGTGGCCAGAAAACAATAATGACCTTTTATATGCTGAAAGAAAAAAACTGTCAACCCAGAATTCTATAACCAATGAAAATATTCTTCAAGAATGAAGATGAAATAAAGGCATTTTCAGATAAAAGAAAACAAAGCAAATTCATTGTCAGCAGGCCTCCACTACAAGATATTCTAAAAGAAGTTCTTCAAGTTAAAAGGAAATAATACCAGACCTAATCTTGGGAAGGAAATGAAGAGTATTAGAAATGGCTAAATATAAATAGATATATATATTTATATTTGTCTGGATAAATATAAATATATTTATATTATAGAAATATATGACTAATTTTTCTTCTCAGTTTCTTTAAGATGATATGATTGTTTAAAGCAAAAGTATAATACTGTGTTATGGAATTTATCATGTAAGTGGATGTAATGCATATAACTACTGTGGATATAGAATTCATTTATGTCTGGACTGGAAAAGCTCTATCTTTATCTTTGGAAAAGCTCTATCTTTGTCTCCAGGGATGCCTGGATGGCTGTTTTTGATTCCTGGCTAAGATAAGGGAAGTGGATGTGGTCTTTAAATGCCACTGACCACCCCCCGGGGTCATCTTCTTCACTGCTGGTTTGCAGCTGGCCTATATGGTTTGACAAGCCTTGCTTGATACACAAAAGGCCCCTGCTGAGCATTTCTCCTTTGAGCTCCCCCAAACTAAAATTTCTTATATAGCTCCAGAGACACAGCATAGTCTGTGCGTGCAGGTAAGGGGAGATTGCACATGGAATATCTCTGACTTCCATAAAGACTTTCTTGCACAGTCTTTATCTTGCTGCATTGAATGCTTTGCCTTCCATGAGTAGTCTCAGAGTGGTCTGATGAGTCCTGTCAACTATATGAACTGAGAAAATCTTTGTAATAACTATAGCATGAAGAAGAACCATATATTTGCAAGGTTCTTGCATTCTATGTGAAATCATATATTAGCTCTAAATACACTATAAAGAATGTGTATTATAATTCTCAGCAACCACTAAAAATGCAAAGAGGTATAGCTAAAGGTGGACATGTAAATTAAAGTGGAATCTAAAAAAATTTCAAAACAAACATACACCCTATAAAAAAATGTAAGCCTAATTGAACGGTATAAAATAGTAAGTGAAAGGTCGCTTTTCTGTCCCTTTCTAAAATATCAAAGAATAATCTGGGTGGACAGCTTGTTGTATTCTTCCAGATATTTTTGTATGCACATATGCATATATAGATAAAGAATGTTTCAACACATATAGACTGGCAGCTTGCTTTTTCATATGAATCAGTAATATATCAATGGTCAAATTCCAATGTCAGGCATACAAATCTATCTCATTCTATTTAATGGCTATATAACATTTCATGGACTAAATGCAGTATAAATTGCTTATCTATTCCCTTATTGATAGATAACGTAGGTTGTCTTCAAATTTTCACCATTGTATTAGTTTCCCATTGTTGCTGTAACAAATTACCACAAACTCTATGGCTTAAAACAACATAAATTTATTCTCCTACAGTTGAGGTCAGAAGTGTGAAATCAGTTTCACTGGCTTAAGGTCCAGTTCTCAGCAGGGCTGGTTCTTTCTGGAGGCTCTGGGGTGAAAATCTGTTTCCTGGCCTTGTTTTCACCTTCTGGTGGCCCCCTATGTTCCTTGGTTTATGGCCCTTTCAACCATCTTCAAAGCATATCACTTTAGTCTCTGCTTCCATCATCATATAGCCTTCTCTTCTTCTGACTCTGATTCCTTTTGTGTTCTTCTTATAAGGACCATTATAGATCCCCCTGGATAATAATCCAGAATAACCGCCCCCTCTCAAAACACTTCAACAGATCCTCAGAGTCCCTTTGTCATACGTATAATGTTTACAGGTTTATTATTCAGCCTACCATAACCATTAACTTAAAAGTAATGTTTTAGTGAACACCCTCGAACAAGTATCCCTACACAGTTGTGTGATTATTCCTTGTAGTAGAATCCTAGAAGTATTTAGAAATGGTATTTAGAAAGTATTTAGAAAGGTCAAAGTAATATACCTTTTACATTTTGATAGATTCTCAACAAAATACCCACTAAGCATTGTACTGTTACTCCCTTAGACTCTTTCATACAAGAATTGGTGGCTGTCCAACCTCTGCTTTCTTACATTTTGGTGTTTAACTGGGATTCTCTTGGAAGAACTTACCTTCTCAGCAGTTCCCTTTTGCACCCCTATAGTCTTGCAGTTACTTTGGTTCTTTTAATTTTCATAGTCAATGGAAACCCATCTGACAATATATCTTAGAGACCTGTCTATCTGAATTCAGTTAGGAGCTCCACCACTCTAACAGTTTGACCTTAGGAAGATTTTTTTTCTTTTTAACTTTTTATTTTGAAATAATTATAGATTCATAGGGAGTGGCAAAAATAGTACAGAGTGGTCCCCTGTACCCTTCATCCAGTTTCCCCCAATGGTAACATCTTATATATTTATAGTACAATAGCAAAACCAGGAAATTGTCATAGGTACAATCCACAGACCTTATTCAGATTTCATCAGTTTTACAGGCACTCCTCTGTGTGTGTGTTTGTGTGAGCACGTGTGGTTCTATACAACTTTATCACCTGTGTAGATGTGTAATCACCACCCCAGTCAAGATACAGAGCTGTTCCATCATCCCAAAGATCTCTCCTGCTGTCCCTTTATAGTCACATCCATCCTTTCCCGCTAGCCCCGTGCAGCCACTAGTCTGTAAATAGCATCATGTTGTATGCACCTGTCTTAGTCTC
Organism: Physeter macrocephalus; assembly: GCF_002837175.3. Taxonomy (NCBI): domain Eukaryota; kingdom Metazoa; phylum Chordata; class Mammalia; order Artiodactyla; family Physeteridae; genus Physeter; species Physeter macrocephalus. The sequence continues at coordinate 10,657,747 of NC_041215.1, read as the reverse complement.
TTAGGGCTGCTATAACAAAGTACCATAAACTGGGTGGCTTATAAAAACAGAAACAGTCCTAGAAACTGGGAAGTCCAAGATCAAGGCTCAGGCAGATTTGGTGTCTGCTGAGGACCCTCTTCCTGGTTCACAGATGGCTGTCTTCTTGCTGTGTCCTCATATAGTGGAGGGGGCAAGGGAGCTCCCTGGGTCTCTTTTATAAGGACACTGATCCCATTCATCAGAGCTCTGTCCCCATGACCTAATCACTTCCCAAATGCCCCACCTCCTCATATAGTCACCTTGGGAGTTAGGATTTCAGCATATGAATTTTGGGGGAAACACAAACATTCAATCTATAGCAGTATCCTGTTAGAGATGGGCTTTTTTCTTCAGTGTTATTGCCTTGAGATCCATCTGAGCTGTGTGTGTGTCAGTAGTTCACTCCTTTTCATTGCTGAGTCTCTTCCATGGTATCGATGTACTACCATGTGTTTACTCACTCACCCATTGAAGGACATCTGGGTTGTTTCCAGTTTTTGGCTATTATGAATACAGCTGCTACAAACATTTAGGTACAGGTTTCTGTGTGGACATTCCAACATGACTTTTTGCTTTTCATTTCAGACGGGAAATACCATTATTTATTTATTTATTTATTTATTTAACATTTTTATTGGAGTATAACTGTTTTACAATAGTGTGTTAGTTTCTCCTTTACAACAAAGTGAATCAGTTATACATATACATATGTTCCCATATCTCTTCCCTCTTGCGTCTCCCTCCCTCCCACCCTCCCTATCCCACCCCTCTAGGTGGTCACAAAGCACAGAGCTGATCTCCCTGTGCTATGCGGCTGCTTCCCTCTAGCTATCTATTTTACATTTGGTAGTGTATATATGTCCCTGCCACTCTCTCACTTCGTCACAGCTTACCCTTCCCCCTCCCCATGTCCTCAAGTCCATGCTCTAGTAGGTCTGTGTTTTATTCCCGTCCTACCACTAATCTCTTCATGACATTTTTTTTTCTTAGATTCCATATATATGTGTTAGCATACAGTATTTGTTTTTCTCCTTCTGACTTACTTCACTCTGTATGACAGACTCCAGGTCTATCCACCTCATTACAAATAACTCAGTTTCATTTCTTTTTATGGCTGAGTAATATTCCATTGTATATATGTGCCACATCTTCTTTATCCATTCATCTGTTGATGGACACTTAGGTTGCTTCCATGTCCTGCCTATTGTAAATAGAGCTGCAATGAACAGTTTGGTACATGACTCTTTTTGAATTATGGTTTTCTCAGGGTATATGCCCA
>NC_041215.1:10655938-10656230 GCF_002837175.3 Physeter macrocephalus | reverse complement strand
ATCTCACTGTAGTTTTGATTTGCATTTCTCTAATGATTAATGATGTTGAGCATTCTTGCATGTGTTTGTTGGTAATCTATATATCTTCTCTGGAGAAATGTCTATTTAGTTCTTCTGCCCATTTATGGATTGGGTTGTTTGTTTTTTTGTTATTGAGCTGCATGAGTTGCTTATAAATTTTGGATATTAATCCTTTGTCAGTTGCTTCATTTGCAAATATTTTTCCCATTCTGAGGGTTGTCTTTTGGTCTTGTTTATGGTATCCTTTGCTGTGCAAAAGCTTTTAAGTTTC
>NC_041215.1:10634423-10653634 GCF_002837175.3 Physeter macrocephalus | reverse complement strand
AGTGTTCCATGAGCACTTGAGAAGAATGTGTATTCTGTTGTTTTTGGATGGAATGTCCTATAAATATCAATTAAGTCCATCTTGTGTAATGTATCATTTAAAGCTTGTGTTTCCTTATTTATTTTCATTTTGGATGATCTGTCCATTGGTGAAAGTGGGGTGTTAAAGTCCCCTACTATGATTGTGTTACTGTCGATTTCCCCTTTTATGGCTGTTAGTATTTGCCTTATGTATTGAGGTGCTCCTATGTTGGGTGCATAAATATTTACAATTGTTATATCTTCTTCATGGATCGATCCCTTGATCATTATATAGTGTCCTTCTTTGTCTCTTGTTATAGTTTTTACTTTAAAGTCTATTTTGTCTGATATGAGAATTGCTACTCCAGCTTTCTTCTGATTTCCATTTGCATGGAATATCTTTTTCCATCCCCTCACTTTCAGTCTGTATGTGTCCCTAGGTCTGAAGTGGGTCTCTTGTAGACAGCATATATATGGGTCTTGTTTTTGTTTCCATTCAGCCAGTCTGTGTCTTTTGGTGGGAGCATTTAATCCATTTACATTTAAGGTAATTATCGATATGTATGGTTCTATTACCATTTACTGAATTGTTTCGGGTTGTTCTTGTAGGTCTTTTCCTTCTCTTGTGTTTCTTGCCTAGAGAAGTTCCTTTAGCATTTGTTGTAAAGCTGGTTTGGTGGTGCTGAACTCTCTCAGCTTTTGCTTGTCTGTAAAGGTTTTAATTTCTCCATCAAATCTGAATGAGATCCTTGCTGGGTAGAGTAATCTTGGTTGTAGGTTTTTTTCCTTCATCACTTTAAATATGTCCTGCCACTCCCTTCTGGCTTGGAGAGTTTCTGCTGAAAGATCCGATGTTAACCTTATGGGGATTCCTTTGTGTGTTATTTGTTGTTTTTCCCTTGCTGCTTTTAATATGTTTTCTTTGTATTTAATTTTTGACAGTTTGATTATTATGTGTCTTGGCGTGTTTCTCCTTGGGTTTATCCTGTATGGGACTCTCTGTGCTTCCTGGACTTGATTGACTATTTTCTTTCCTATATTAGGGAAGTTTTCAACTATAATCTCTTCAAATATTTTCTCAGTCCCTTTCTTTTTCTCTTCTTCTTCTGGGACCCCTATAATTCGAATGTTGGTGCGTTTAATGTTGTCCCAGAGGTCTCTGAGACTGTCGTCAGTTCTTTTCATTCTTTTTTCTTTTTTCTGCTCTGCAGTAGTTATTTCCACTATTTTATCTTCCAGGTCACTTATCCGTCCTTCTGCCTCAGTTATTCTGCTACTGAGCCCATCTAGAGTATTTTTCATTTCATTTATTGTGTTGCTCATCGTTGCTTGCTTCCTCTTTATTTCTTCTAGGTCCTTGTTAACTGTTTCTTGCAATTTGTCTATTCTATTTCCAAGATTTTGAATCATCTTTACTATCATTATTCTGAATTCTTTTTCAGGTAGACTGCCTATTTCCTCTTCATTTGTTAGGTCTGGTGTGATTTTATCTTGCTCCTTCATCTGCTGTGTGTTTTTCTGTCTTCTCATTTTGCTTATCTTACTGTGTTTGGGGTCTCCTTTTTGCAGGCTGCAGGTTTGTAGTTCCCGTTGGTTTTGGTGGCTGTCCCCAGTGGCTAAGGTTGGTTCAGTGGGTTGAGTAGGTTTCCTGGTTGGGGGGACTAGCGCCTCTGTTCTGGTGGATGAGGCTGGATCTTGTCTTTCTGGTGGGCATGACCTTGGGAAGATTTTGTAACCTTCTGAACTGTTTCTTTATCTGCAAAATGGTTTATTTATAGTGTCTTCCTAATAGAATATCTGTGAAACTTAAATGGGTTACTGTATACAAAGTTTCTATCATAGTCCCTAACATGTAAGTATTCAATAAATATTAACTAATATTATTTTTATTATTTGCTTTATGTCTCAGAAATTCCTTTTTATTTCTGTTCTACTAATGATGTTTTCCCTAGTTTTCCAGCACTGCTCTAAATGTTCTCTGATTTTTTTCCTTTCATTTAATTTGGATTTTGAGTGGGAGGGAGGTAAATGGATGTGTTCAGTTACTCTGACAGATCCCAGGGTGGGATATAAATTCCCTCTTGGCAGGAAGTTTGCCCTTTTTTCCATATCACAGCACATGCCATGTGTCTTTGCCCCAAGTGGGTACTCAATAAATATTTGTTTAATAGTTGATGGGTGGTTCCAAAAATAACATAAATAGTTGCTTTTAAATATTTAGAATCCTGAGACATTTTCAGAATGGTTGCTACACATCCCAGTGTCACCTTCTTACCAAGTCTTCCAGAGGAGAAGATGTTCCTGGGTGAACGGGAATGGGTTTGCCATTACAGGAGTCAGTGACTTTTAGGGATATAGCTGTGCTCTTCAGCCGGAACGAGTGGTTGCACCTGGACTCTGCCCAGAGAACCTTGTACCGGGAGGTGATGCTGGAGAACTACAGCACCCTGGTCTCGCTGGGTAAGGAGCCTTGCCTGTCATGGAAAGTCTGCCGTGTGAGCACTTTAGAGCTCCCTCTGAGGTTCAGAGTCTGCAGGTTTCTATCCTGTGTGCCCCTGGGAAAGGACAAATCTGTGTAGAATTGAAAGTGTACCTGTTTGTTGTGATTCCCTTCATGCTGCTGTTCATCCTCTGCCTTCCTCCCGCCCCACCTCCTGATCAGTTCCCTCCTACTCCAATGACTAGAGCCCAGTTTAGATTCTGAAAAACATATAGGACTCCCATCTTAGAGGGATTCATAGCCAGGGCCCTATATTGTTTCCTCCATCCCCCTAAAGGCCTCAGTCCCCCTCAGGAGTGCTTATGCTGCCTTCTCTGCCCTGTAGACTCCAGTTAGTGAGTTCTGGGGTTGCTCTTCATGCCATTTGTTCAAACTCCATTTCCTTACTCATGAGCAGGGATTCCATTTTCAATGCCAAAGTTGATCTGCCAGTTGCAACATGGAGAAGATCCCTGTATGGTGGAAAGAGAAAGCCCTCAAGATACCTACCTAGGTGAGTAAATGACTGGGGTGTGGGCACAAGTGTCTTTATACATGAGCAGGTCATGAGGAGTGCTCTGAAAACTTTCCTGGAAATTCTGAGCCTTATTGAAATGCTCAGGACCCCTTGACAAGGCTCCTTGGTTGTAATGGTTTTCTTTGCATCAAGAAGGTCCTTGTCTTGACATCTTCCTTCTCATACCACTCCCTGCATTCTCTTTCCCTTTCCCTTTTTTTGCAGCCTCACTCACGTTCTTCTACCATCTTTGGCCTCTTGGTCTTCATGGTTTTCTTTCCATCTGCATGAACACATGTTCATGTCTGATAGATATTAAATACTTTACACCTTCTGCCATATTTTGAATTTTTAATAATTTTTTTCATTTCTTTTACCACCCACATATTTCAAAGTATTGTCAACATTCCTTTGTCTCTGATTTCTTAACATTTCCGTTTTATTTTCTTGGAGACTGGGTTGTCATCTCCCACTATTATATTCAATCAGGTGTCATTAACATAACCACTGTAGCCTTTCCAGTCCAGGGGTCAGCAAACTTTTCCTATAAAGGGCCAGATAGTAAATATTTTGGCTTTGGGGGCCATAAGGTCTCTGTTGCAACCATTTAACTCTGTGGTTGTAGTGCAAAAGCAGCCAGAGACAGTACTTAGACCAATAGGTGTGGCTGTATTCTAATAGAACTTTACAAAAACAGGTGGCAGCTGAATTTGGTCCAGAGATCCATAGTTTGCTGACCAGTCTTCTAGCCTAGTCTAATCTAGTTGGTCTTTATCATAAAACTGTAGATTGTCAGGATTGGAGGATCACTTAAAGATGATCAAATTTATATACTTCTTTTTATATCTGATGAAACAGAGTATCAGAAATCTTAAAGTACTTTGGTCACAGAGCTAGAAAGCGGAAATCTGATGAAAGAAACCTAAATAGATCACCAATGTCATTTCTATTCACCATATGACATAGATTTGCCAATATTTTGCTTCCGTCTTTGTGGTTTAAGCTTTAATCTATGATTCTTGCTTTTGTTAACATCTTTTTTTCACTCTTCTCTCTACAAATAGTTTTCAACTTTATTAAAATACAGTTTTCTACAAGTAAAGAGTTAGTAAGTAGTGCAGTATAACATTCAAGATCATGGTTTGAATTTAGACATTCCGAATTTCCCTTTACCACTACTTACAAGTTTTGTGAGCTATGGGAAAGTTACCTACCCTCTCTGAGCCTCTCCTCACTCACCTTCCATGCCATCAGCACAGTGATCTTTTTGAAACTCAGGTGTTAACCCTATACCTTAAGGGACTTCATTGTTTCTTCATTATCCTTGGAGTAAAGTAAGATTCCTTAATGTGACATTAAACCTACTTCATAGCCTGTCTCCATATTCCTTTATGGTCTCATCAATGGCCACTTCCACTTCAGATCAGTGTTCTGGCCATATCTGCGTACTCATTATCATTTGTGTGTTTTTCCTTCAGCTTGAGTCACCTCTTCCATCTTGTCCACTGGAAGACTACTTATCCTTCAAGATCCATCTGTTTACCTAAAATGCCACTCTTATCTGTAGGTTTTCCTTATCTTTCCTACTTCCCAGTCAGCATTAATTTTTCCATCATTTGTGTTCATATATCACTTTCTACATACCTTGAGCACATTCATTATGGTATCTATCATGATGAATTATAGTTATTGTGTTTATATTTATTAGTATTAATTATTTTTCTAATAAGATTGTGCATACTTAAGGGAGAGGCCAGGTCTTTGAATTTTGTGCCTCTAGCATCTAATATATTGGCTTTAGTAATATTTTTAAAATTTTTCAAATTCAATTTTAATTGAATTGAGTTGCCTCTGTGATTAACTCAGTGCCAGAGAGGCTCAAAGTACTCAGTCCAGCCAGATCATTGCAGCTACATTATTTTTCAGTTTACATTCTGTCCTTCCTCTGATCCAAGCTGCTCAGTTTACTAAATATGACCACTTTTGTCTTATTATTATCTGTCTAAGAACTTATAACACCTTCTGTTATCTAGATTTTTCTAAATTCTTCTACTAGTTATTCAGTAACTCTATATTTGGCCTCACAGTGCTTAACCAAAATTTTAACTAATTCCAACCTGGATTTCCTTCTTTAGTCAATAAGCCTCCCCTAAATAGGTTTACTTTCCCCACAGATGATTTTGACAGGCCTTCTTTCTGACTCACAGAGTCCTCTTTTCTTTTTCTATTGAAATCCAACCCATCTCTATTGTCCATCTTCTTTCATACAACCATTCTTTACTAATATTGTTGATATTTGTATCCTCATTCTCTGAACCTCAAACCTGAATTATGCAGTTGAGGCTTCTCACATCATGGAGAAATGAACTATTACTGTTTGGTCATTTATTTATTTCATATTATCATTGCTGATTATTCAGTATTTGTTCAATAAATGACTGATTGAGTCTCAGGAGTCCAGTAAGAGAAGAGAGAATCTCTTTTCATTTTCAAGGTCACCTGCCCTTGAGAATAACTTTCGCACCTCATTCCCTGTGCTCGTTCTTTTTTTTTTTTTATCTAAGACATTCTAATTGTGTACTTGTCTTGTGCACAATAATTAACAAATCATCATAAGACATATCCACTGCTCTCCTTGAAAAAATACTTGAATTATTTTCACAGACTTTATATATATGTTAAATAATTAAATATTTTGAAAATGTGTTTTGAAATTCTAAGAAAAGAGTGGATTATTTAGGCTTAAAGAATTGAGTTTCTGTAAGTAAATGAGATTAGAGTAGTAGGCTAAGTTTCTAGATGGGCAGGGAAGGTCATATCGTGGGAAAAGATAAAAAGAGAAAGTACCTTGGTTGATCCTTGAAAATCCAAACTGTTAGGTTTCCCATGGATCATTAAGAAAAATCTATATTTGTATACAGATATATAGCTTATATTTCTTGTTCTTATTTAATTTCAATAAAATATATTTTAGTATAAAGCTGGATGGATTTTATTAACATAAATAACCTATATTTTACTTAAGTTGTATAGTTTATTTAAGTACATACAATTACCTAATTACAGTGATCTAATTTTAATCTATTTTCAATCATGGATTGATTAAAGTAAGCTAAGTGTTAACTCAGAGTTTCTTAGAATCAGCTCAAGCTAAATCTTTTCACTTAGAATCAGATCTGAGCTTGGGGCTTGGGCATATTTCAGAACTTCACATCTCTTGTAGACTTTCATTAGTCTCAAAAGATTCCTACCTTTACTTCTCTCAAGTGGCATTGTCTTCACTGTCACTGTTAATTTGTCCACTGTATTCTCCCACACTATTCCTTAACCTATTTACTTCTCCTTCCATTCCATTTTGTTTTTATCCAGATTCAAGTTCATATTTGAGATCAGATGGTATCAAACCTCTTTTATATGTATCATTGCCAATTTTTTTGTCCCACTGATGCATGTTTATCTCTTCCAGCAGAGGAGCCATTAATTCTTCTGATTTATTCCAGGTTTCAAGACATGGCCTGAAATAGAAGCATTGCCTCCTGAACAGGACATTTCTATAGAAGAAACATCTCAGGGAATAATAAAGAAAAAATCCATTAAGTTTGGTCACTTGGATGTCACGTTTGGAGAAACTTTGGAATTTGAGGGCAGGAGACAGCAAGAGCAACAGAAGAAACCTCTCAGGCAAATGATTGCCTCATACAAAAAAAACATCAGTGAAGCTGGAAACCAGACAAGTCTTGAATTAGGGAAAGGCTTATTTATAAATACAGTTCTTGTTAGACAACAAAGTGCTCCTATAGAAAGGATACCCAATATATATTATACTTTTGGGGGAGATGTTAAACAGAATTTTGATCTAATGAGATGTTTCCAGATTTACCCAGGAGAAAAAGCTCATATTTACAATGAATGTGGAAAAAGCTTCAACCAGAGTCTACATCTTACTGAACACCAGAGAATTCATACTGGTGAGAAACCTTACAAATGTGATGAGTGTGGGAAAACCTTCAGCCACAGATCATCCCTTCTTGCCCATCAGAGAATTCATACTGGAGAGAAACCTTACAAATGTAATGAATGTGAGAAAGCATTTAGCAGTAGTTCAACCCTTATCAAACATCTGAGAGTGCATACTGGAGAGAAACCCTATCAGTGCAAGGAATGTGGTAAAGCCTTTAGCCAGTGTTCAACCCTCACTGTACATCAGAGAATTCATACTGGAGAGAAACTCTATAAATGTGGAGAATGTGAGAAGGCCTTCAATTGTAGAGCAAAACTTCATAGACATCAAAGAATCCATACAGGTGAGAAACCCTATAAATGTAGTGAATGTGGGAAAAGTTACAGCCAGTTTACATCCCTGGCTGAACATCAGAGGCTTCATACTGGAGAACAACTGTGTAAATGCTTGGAATGTGGGAGAAACTTCACTCGCATCTCAACCCTTATTGAACATCAGCGGATTCATACTGGACAAAAACCATATCAATGTAATGAATGTGGGAAAGCCTTCAACCAGTATTCATCCTTTAATGAGCATCAGAAAATTCATACTGGGGAAAAACTTTACACATGTGGAGAATGTGGGAAAGCCCTTGGTTGCAAATCTAACCTTTATAGGCATCAGAGAATTCATACTGGAGAGAAACCCTATCCGTGTAATCAGTGTGGAAAAGCTTTCAGCCAGTATTCATTCCTAACTGAACATGAGAGAATCCATACTGGAGAGAAACTCTATAAATGTATGGAGTGTGGGAAAGCCTACAGTTACAGATCAAACCTTTGTAGACACAAAAAAGTTCACAATAAAGAAAAACTCTATAAATGGAAGGAATATGGGATCAGAGAATTTCTTAGAGGAGATAAGCCCTGTGAAGTTTAATTCATCTCTCAAATAATTTAAGATTTCTCATTGGAGAATAATCAGGAGAATAATAAATAGGGCACAGACTTCTGATAGATCAAGTCTTTTTTTTTCTTCTTCTAGAGAAAATAGTTACCATTAAGTAACGGTAAAATTAATCAACGAATATTAAGAGCACTGACTTGTCAAATTTTATAAGAACCAGTAAATTCTAAGGTTTCTAAAAACATAAAAATTTTAAATTCATAGAAAAATGTAAAAGTCCTAAGTTTAAAAAAAATGAAAATAATGGAATATAAGTTTTATTTCCGTCATTAGATTTTATTCCCTTTCTAACAGTAAGCTTCAATATGAATTTTCTTTTAAAAACAGTCATTGAGTTATTAATAACGTGAATAAGTATGGAGCCTTATTTTCTAAAATGGCAGACAGACGTAGGACATGCTTTCTTTCATAAAGAGAAGCTAAAGATAGAAAGGAATTCTTTACATTTAGATTTTCACATGGAAATAATCAAGCTCACTTTTTATGAACTGCCTCACCAGCAATTTATACTTGTATACACATAAATGTGTATGTATGCATGTGTATATATACACACATACACAGAATTTTGGATTATATGTATATTTTTCCCAAAGGTCTTTGATGATTAAAAAATGTGGTTTTATTAATTTAGAATTTAGTTTTGAAAATTAAAATTTTGCCCAGTGGTGTCTCTTCCTTTTCCTTATGTTATTTCTTAATTTGATATTATATGATTGCTGAATAGTCTTTAGAAGTTGGAGTAAACTGAAACAAGTGGAGAGACTGTCATGCAAATACTCTCATGTAGGTTGCAGAAGGAATATATTTCCAGAATCTGATTATACACCTGGTAGCTCAATAGAGCCAGGAGAGATTTTAATTTAGTTTATTTATAGCCTTTCATTTTACTAATGAAGAAATTGAGCTTATTGAGTAGCGTTAAGCCTAGAATCTAGGTCTTCAGTTTTCTGTGGTAATTTTAGGTTCATTTCTAACCTCAAGTCCCAAGAGTCCAAGTCCCAAACCTATTTGTTTTGTAAACTGGTTAGGCACAATTGCATTAATTTAATCAGTTTTATTTTTATGTTTGATAGGTTTCCCCAGACTTTAATCTTAATAATTGACTTACAATCATGTTTTTCCTTTTTATTATATGTCCCTAATTATACCTGCTGTTTTAGTAACTGTACATAAATCCTGAAACCCAGCTGAGGTCCGGATGGTGAAATTGCATTTGGGGGTTTCATATACAAGATTGCCTTTTTGTTTATTTTTGTTTACACATCTTTTAGGACTTCTTTTATGTAAAGTGATACATGAATATTTTATTATTAAACATTCTAATCATCAGTTTAAACTGGTTATGCAAACATTTTCCATGTTTTTTAGAAAGATTTCATTTTCCCCTGGGCCTACTTCCTCCAATTTTATATTTTACTTTCACAATTGGTATCATTCAAAAAATTGTTCTAGTAAAATTATCTAGAACTCTCTATCTGAGAAAGGTTTTAGAATTAAACTCAAGCATTCAGCATTTGACTTGTCTTAGCTCATTAGAAAGTGTTTTCTTGGGAATTCCCTGGTGGTCCAGTGGTTAGGAGTCAGTGCTTTCACTGCCAGGGCCCTGGTTCCATCCTTGGTCAGGGAACTAAGATCCTGCAAGCTGCATGACATGGCCAAAAAAAAGTGTTTTCTTATATGTTTAAGTATATTTATAAGGAAAATTGAGATTTTAAACCCCAGTTTTTAACATCATACAGAGACATTTGTAAGATATTCTAGATAAAAGCATATTTGATTACCCAATAGCAGTGACCAAAATTAGTACGAAGATTTTGGTTTCTAAATGCCATTTCCCACTAAAAGGAACTAGGGATCCTTGGAGAAATGGCTGATTCCATATTTGGAACATGGAAAATGTAAGGTATGCCTGGAATATTTTTTAATGAAACAAAGCACTCAGAGACTAATGGGATAATGTCAGAAGGACCTGGGGGACAATTTAAAGGAGCTCCCAGAGGTCAAATTTAGGACAATTTAAACATCAAAAAGAATAATCACAGTAATTGGTTATAACATGCTAAGTAAAATAAAATGAGCCTATAATGAAAAAACAGAGAAAAAAAAAGAAAAGCTCTTTATGTACTTATTTGAAGAATGTCATCATTCATTGTACATGGAGTGATAGATTTAGAAAAATCACCATCTTACAACCCTTAATGTAATTAAATCAGCCATGTTCAATGGATGGGGAAACCCTATTAGGTGAAAAAAAATTAACATTATTTACATGATGTCAAAAGATCACAGATACCAATTGCAAAGGAAAGATATGCCTTTATAATGGAGAGATCTGGCTGTCTGAATTTCTCTACTAGTGGGACAACCTGACATGTGACTCGTGACAAGATGCAGTATGAAGTACACATGATCATTGTGATGTACTCTTGCCAAAAAAATTGTGATGAAAATCTAATTAAACCTCTTCTCTAGACTGATCTTCCTGTTTACAAGAAATACAAGGAATAGAGGAACAAGTTGAATTACATCGTAAGGAATTAAACCCAGAATGTGAGTTACTATACATGACATCTTGTCTGGACTTTTCAAAAAGCCAATGTAATAAAACAAAAAATGGAGCCTTCTAGATTAAGACACTCGAGATATAACCAAATGGAAGGTGTGATTCTTATTTGAGATCTGATTCAGAAAAATCAAAACAGCTGTAAGGACATTTGGGGGACACTTGGGGAAATACGAGGATAGAATTGGTATTAGATAATGTGGTGTGTTTAATTTTCCTAGGTATAATGGGGGTATTGAGGTATAAAGGACAATATCCTTATTCTTAGGAGATGCACGCAAAAGTTTTCAAGTTTGAAGAGTCATGATGTTTGCAGCATATTTTCAAATAAATATGTCAAAAATTAGTCAACTGTTGTTGACTCTTTGTGGAGGATATAGTTATGTTCATTGGTCATTCTCTAAACTTTTCTGTATGTTAAAATTTTAATAAAAAATTGAGGCAAAATGTGATTGGAAAAGTGATGAATATGAAACTTCCATTCAATATTCTTCCTTTGTACTTATAAATTTCCTGTTTGAGAGTCTATCCCATATGGATATAATCATTGGAAATAACTTTGGTTGGTTCTGGTTCCACTTTATGGAATAAGCACACACCACCTATATCTCCCACTAAATCTGACTAAAAATCTTAGAGAATGCATGGAGCCGCTGCCTGAGGATCCTGAAAAGTAATGGTAGCAGGCAGATTTGGGAAGGAAACCAGATTTTGAAATAAGACCAATCTGGCACTCCCAGACATTCCTGTGGTAAGGACACTGGTGGTTGAACAGACATCTAAACCTCTGAGAGAGGAGAACCCTTATCTCTGGTCAGAGGAACTGTGGGCCAAAAGGTTGGAAGAATCCCCACTGCTTTTCTTCTCTCACTATCTTTTTGCTACTTGGACCTGGAGCTAGATATATCCATTAGGTGTGTACCAGAGAGGAGAACCTAAAGCCTTGGTATTTTAACCAGAAGACCAGGAATAGAAGTGGCCCCTGGGAGCTGGAATGTGTCAGGGTGGTGGGTGACAGAAAAGAAAACTCAGGAAAGCCATCTCATAAAGTTGTGTATATAATCCCAGACTCACCCCTGATCTGGACCCAGAGTCTCATTCAAAACACACAGAATATAATGCAGAATTGCACAAAGTATAAAAATCAGGAAAATTGCAACAATTCATAAGGAAAAAGAAAACAGGCACTGCCCCAAGATGACACAAATGTTGAAATTATAAAGTAGGTGTTATAAAAATGTTTCCAAAAATGTGAGCGTTCTTGAATGGAAACTTCAGAATTTTCAGCAGGAAAATAATATATTGAAAGGAACCAAATGGAAATTTTAGAACTGAAAAATACAGTCACAAAATTTACCCTCCCCCCAAAAAAAATCATTGGAAGGACTTAGTAGCAGAATAGAGATGACAGGGAAAAGAGTCAGTAAACTGAAGATAGGTTGACATATATCCAAACTGAACTAGGGAGAGAAAAATATACATGATCATATCAATTGATGAAGAAAAAAATTTTGACAAAATTATCCATTTATGATAAAAACTAAGAAAATTACAAATAAAAGAGAAATTAACATAATAAAGGACATCTACCAAAAACTCACAACTAACATCATGCTTAATGGTGATCAAGTGAATGAGGTTAAGATCAGGAACAAGTCATGATGTCCACTCTGAACACTCCTAACTGACTTCATACTGGATGTCCTTGTAATGCAATCAGGCAAAAAAAAAAGGCATTCAGTTTATAAAGGAAGAAATTAAATGGCCTCTATTCAAAGATGACATGATTGTCCCAAGGAATCAGCAAAAAAAGCTCTTAGAACTAATGAGTTTAACAAGGTCACAAGATACTAGATTAACATGTAAAAATTTTTGTATTTGTGTACTAGCAATGAACAATTAGAAAATGAATTTAAACAAGATACTGCATTTGCAGTAACTCTGAAAGGAAAAAAGTGGAAAGTAAAGAAATATTGTACATAGATACAAATACTGCAAACTACAAAATGTTGATGAATGACAAAGATCTAAATAAATGGAGAGACATACCATGTTTACAAGTTGGAAGACAATATAGTTAGTATGGCAGTTTTCATCAATTTATTCTACAGATTTAACACAATTTGAATAAAAATTTCAGTAGAAGTTTTTTGTAGATATAGACAAGCTTATTCTAAAATTTAAGTGGAGAGGCAAAGGAAGTAGGGTAGCCAAAACAATTTTGAAAAAGCAGAATAAAGTTGAAGGACTCAAAATACTCAACTTTAAGTCTTACTACAAAGCTATAGTAATAAAGACACTGATATTGGTGAAAGAATAGACACGTAGATTAATGGGACAGAAAGAGAGTCCAGAAATAGACTGGTTAAACAGACTGTGGTACATCCATATATTAGAATACCACTTAGCAATAAAAAGGTATGAACTGTTGATACATACTATGTGGATGAGTGTCAAAGGTATTATGCTATGTGAAAGAAGCCTGTCACAAAGCTTATATGCTATATGATTTCATTTATATGGCACTATGTAAAAGGCAAAAACTATAGGCACAGAGACTAGATCTGTGGTTGCCGGGGACTAGGGGTGAAGAGAGGGTTTGACTAGAAAACAATAGCACAGGAGAGTTTTCTGGGGGATAGAACTGTTATATATCCTGGTTAGTAGTATTTACATGGATCTATAGTGTGAAAGTGTTAAAACTCATAGAACTCTAAGAAAATGCAAATTTATTGTATGTAAGTTTTTAACTTAGTTTTTAAAAACAAGAAAAACATTTGTGTCTGTTCAGGACCTGTGCGTTTGTGTGTGTCTGCATGATGTTGCATTATACTGTGGGTGAACAATGGAGGAGCTAGGTATTTCAAGACCAAAGAGGTGAGTCTTGTGCCTTAGTTAATATGACAAAAGCAACCAAGAGAAAAAAACATGAGTCTGAATTTATATCAAAATTCACAGCTAATGGAAAAGTGAAGTTGGTATAGAGTTCACTTGTAACCCTGCAAGGCCACACCTAATGAGGAAAAGTGAAGGTAGAATAGAAATCTTACAAGTGAAGGATATCACGGCCCATATGGGAAAATGGTAGGGTTTACAAGTGAAGCTACAGAAAAACTTTGTGAAGGTGTTTTGGCTTCAAACACAATTCTAAGATATAGAAGGAAAATTGTTTTCAGCATCAAAAGACTTGAGTTAAAAGAGCTAGTTTTTACCACTCACTGTTGTGAACTTGGGAATGTTTGATACCCTTTCTGGATCCTAGTTTTATATATCTGTAAAAATAACTATATAGACATATAGATATGTAGATATATAGGTATGGACCAGATGAGTTGACAGAATATTTTCACTTATATCACGGAAATATCCTAAACCAACGAAAACTGCCTCACCTATGTTTCTGCTGAGTGATTTTCACTCATTATTGTACCAAGAAGTTCCTACATTGAATCCCCAGCAATTAGTTACTTAATGCAAGAAGCTTTCTCACTTTTATTGATCTACATCCTGTGTCCTCTAGTGAATTCGTTCTCCCATTCCCTATCCCAACCCTTGCTCTTCGCTCTTATAAGAAAGATATTTAAAGAAAACTGTGGCAGGATAAGTGAGAATAAACCTTGTCAGAATGAATGCAGGATGAAAATAATGCTTTCTCTCAACCCTATAATTAGTACTTAGGAGGTCCTGGTGTAAAAGATAAAGAGTTGTATGATGAACACCAAACAAGGTGCTGGTGGCCTTTTTATGTCTCGTTGGGAGAGTAACTTGTAGAGAGATTAGTTTGCTTCATGTGAATCCTTGTAACACTGTTTGCTATGATAGCTTTGTATTGTTCTCCACTGCTCCACCCACTTCCCCCAGTTATTTCTTCCTTTAACCACAGAAGTCATATTTACTACACCAGAATTAACAGATATTTTAAAGGGCTTTCTTTGTTAAATATGTTATACTTAATAACTTATTATATAGTTTTATAACTATAACATAATTATAATATTGCTATATTATATAAATTATATTGATACTTAACAATGTTAATGAAGGGGCTGAAACTGGAGATACACTCTGAAAACCTAGACTGGGATAAAAGTTGAACCACCTTTAAAAGGCAGGAGAAACCATGCTTATCTTGGAAAAAGCTGCTCTCTCTGGAAGGAAAATTGGTTTCTTAGGGTCAGCATAACACTGCCCCTATAAGACAAAGAGGCAATCTGCTCCCACCTACAACCAGTGAAGAGATGAAAGATAGCAAGTGTAATGAAACCCAGGGAAGAATTTGCTCCCAGAGGAAAAGAAAGGCAATATCACTCTCCTTGGGTCTGGGATCCCAGCACAGCAAAAAGTTTATAGGGTGAAAGGTTATCCCAAGCAGTGCAACTCCCTATTGGTCCTCAACCTAGCATCAATATGAAATATCCTCCTCTTGATCTAGAATGTGTATGGCTCTGCAACTTGAGCTCCAAAACAGTATTGGTGATAGCTGTGTTATAATGAACTGCATGTATATCATACTAAGCATTTATTAGTGTTGTAGATATGAGTTGTTTCTGAAATGTCATAAGTCATTCAATAGTGACTTAAAAGTTATACATTAATTTGAGTCCTATAGCATGTAGCTGATCTAAGATTCACCGTGGAAGACATTGTATAATGATCAGGAATCAGAAGCCAGCAAACTTCTGGGGCTAGATAGTAAATATTCTAGGTTTTGTGGACCAAGAGGCAAAATCAAGGATGTTATGTAGATACTTATATTTATTGTATTGCAAGAAAGAAACAAATTTCCACAAATTTTTAATGATGAAATTCAAAACACAACAATTGAGTACAGTTGTTATATTTTATAAATCTTTTGTGGGAGGGAATAGCTGTTTTGCTTAAAGTTAGTATTCCCTATCATTAAAATTGACTATACCAAGGTAATCCAATGGGAATAGTCTTTCAACAAATGGTGCTGGGACAACTGGATGCAAAAGAAGAAAATTGGATCCCTACCTCACCATATATGAAAATTAACTCAAAATGTATCAAAGACCTAAATGTAAGAGCCAAAATGATAGAACTCTTAGAAGAAAATATAGGCATTAATCTTTGTGACCTTGGATTAGGCAATGGTTTCATAGATATGACACCAAAACCACAAAAACAAAAGAAAAAAATGCATAAATTGAATATCGCCAAAATTTAAAATGTCTGTGGACCAAAGGACACCATCAAGGAAGTACAAATATTGTCCATAGAATGGAAGAGAAATTTTGCAAATTATATTATCTGATAATGTACTGTCTAGAATATATAAAGAACTACTACAACTCAATAATAAGATAAATAACTCAAATAAAAGTGGGCAAAGGATCTGAAAAGATATTTCTCCAAAGAAGATATTCAAATGGCCAAAAACACATGAAAATATACTCAACCTCATTAGCCATCAAGGAAATGTAAGACAAAACTACAAGACATTGAATATAGTTCCCTGTGCCACACAATAAATCCTTGTTGTTTATCTAAAAAAAAAAAAAACTACAAGGAGATTCCACTTCACACCCACGAGGATGGTTAGAATAAAAGAGAGGTAATAAAAAGTGTTGACAATCATGGAGAAAAATTGGAACTCTCATACACTTCTGGTTGGAGTATAACATGGTGTCACCTCTTCAGAAAATAATTTGACATTTCCCCAAAAGCTTAAATATAGAGTTACCATATGAGTCAGCAATTCTACCCCTAAGTATATACCCAAGAGGAATGAAAACATACATCCATTGAAAAATTTGTACATATATACTCATTATTCATAACAGTCAATGAATGGAAACAACCCAATATTCACCATCTGATGAATGAATAGGTGAAATGTGGTATATTCATGCAATGGAATATTATTTGGCAAGAAAAAGAAATGAAACACTGATATATTCTACAATATGGACCGACCTTGAAAACATTGTCCTAAGTGAAGGAAGCCAGTCACAAAGGATCACGTATTGTATAGTTCCATTTATATTTGATGATCAGAATAAGCAAATCCATAGAAACAGAAAATAGATTATTGGTTGCCAAGGGCTTGGATGGTTGGAAAAATATGAGGTGACTGCTAATGGATATGGAGGAAACTTTGTGGATGATGAAATGTTCTACAATTGATTGTACTAATAGTTGCACAACTCTGAATATATACTAAAGAGCATTGGATTGTACACTTTAAACGGATGAATTGCATGGCATGTGAATTCTGTCTTAGTAAAGTTGTAAAAAATTGATTGCAAATGCTTATCTGTTAATGTTGATCTGTAATGAAATTTTATGTATTTCATCTTTGAAAATGTTCTTTCACATTTAGGTATTGCCAAATACAGATATCAGTCCATGAGCACATGATTTTATTTTTTTAAATTTTTTAAATTAATTTTTATTGGCGTATGGTTGCTTTACAATGTTGTGTTAGCCTCCACTGCACAGCAAAATGTATCAGCCATGCATATACAGATATCCCTTCCCTTTTGGACTTCCCTCCCATTTACCACACTGCACTATGTGAGTTCCCTGTGCTATACAGCATGTTCCCATCAGTTGTCCATTTTATACATAGTATCAATAATGTATATGTATCAATCCTAGTCTCCCAATTTGAGCATATGATCTTAATTGCACATATTCATTGCTTGAAAGTCATTTATAATCCATTAGATTATTCGTTTGATATTTTCCTTATAACATTGCAGATTATTTCCAATAGAAGATTAGGTGGATGCTCCTCCATTGTACTGTTAAATGGATTTTGAAATACGGAAATTTCCTTTGCACCTGCACTGAGATCCAAAAAAAAAATCACTGCTGAACTGAAGTTTGTGCTCAGAAACTATATCGGCAGAGAATATTTGTGGGAGTGGAGATATCACTTTTTCTTTTAAATTTTGACAGCATGGAACATGTATAAAGCACCTTAACATTACTTGTGATTCAAATATTAATTGTTGTTGAAATGACTTTACAGCAGAATAAATTTTTTTAACATCTTTATAGGAGTATAGTTGCTTTACAATGATGTGTTAGTTTCTGCTGTATAACAAAGTGAATCAGCTATACATACACATACATCCCCATATCTCCTTCCTCTTGTGGCTCCCTCCCACCCTCCCTATCCCACCGCCTCTAGGTGGACACAAAGCACTGAGCTGATCTCCCTGTGCTATGTGGCTACAGCAGAATAAATTTTACATATTTTTACATATAAGCTCTCACTTGCCTTGTAATTTTAGGCAATTGAAATCATTGAGGAACATTTATTAAGTTTGCAGCAAAAGCTAATTTCCAAAGCCACGCCGTGTTTAAAATAGTGATTGAATACAATTCACTTTCAGAAAAATTTCATCCCCAGCCTTGAGTTGAAAAAAATTGCAATAAAATTTCACTACTGCTGACATTTAACTGCTATGTAGCAGAGCAAGACAGGGTACTCAGCTTCTATTTCTGAAAAAAAAAAAAAATCACGGAACTGACAATAGTTAAGTCCACAAGAGCAAGTAAAGTTCAGTGTTGCCACTACTTGTTCAATAAGACATGATACGCTCAAATATTTTTTACATATTACCTGCTGATGAATATCCACAGGTTTTAAAAAACCTTACATTTTCACAAGCTTTGTAAATTCGTTCAACTAAGCCTCCTTCTGCTCTTTACATATTTTTACTATCATCAGCTGGAACACAGCAGATTCCACTTCAGGTTATCCTGAGCATTTTTTCAACTTTAAAAATATTCTGGTTTGTTTATAGTTGTTCCACACAGACTATTTATAGAAGCTGATTCTTCAGTTGTTTTAAACGCAATAGTGACTCATCAAATAAACAACAATCAAGCAGTGTCATTGACATCTGTTGACTCATCAAGAGCCAAGGAAAACCACTTAAAACCATATGCCTTGGGACTTCCCTGGTTGCGCAGTGGTTAAGAATCCGCCTGCCAATGCAGGGGACACGGGTTCAATCCCTGGTGCAGGAAGATCCCACATACTGCAGAGCAACTAAGCCCATGTGCCACAACTACTGAGCCAGTGCCCTAGAGCCCGCGAGCCCCAACTACTGAGCCTGTGTGCCACAACTACTGAGCCCGTGCGCCTAGTGTTCCACAAGAAGAGAAGCCACCGCAATGAGAAGCCTGTGCACCACAACGAAGAGCAGCCCCCTTTCGCCACAACTGGAGAAAGCCCGCACGCAACAACAAAGACCCAATGCAGCCATAAATCAATAAATAAATTTATTTTTAAAAAACCGATATCTTTAACTGACTATTGACATTGCTCACAATGCCCTCAACTTTTTAAACAATTGTTCTCACTGAAAGGCTTAAACAAGTTTATTTTCTCTGGAAATATTTCTTTAGCTGCTGCAATTAAATGTGATTTAATTAATTTATCATCAGTAAACAGATTTCCTTGATTAGCTGACAAATGATCCATTCAGAAACTTACTTATGTTGCAGCGTCATTTTCAGTTTTTAATTATCATGAAGAAATTATGCTGTGATGAGATATTCCATGTCAGAAATTCTTCTCTTTGTTATTTCCCGGTGAGCAAGAATACTGTGTCTTCTCTCTTTTTTTTCTTGCTCAGCCTGGCTAGAGGTTTATTAATTTTATTGATCTTTTCAAAGAACCAGCTTTTGCTCTTGTTGATTTTCTTTACTGATTTCCTGTTTTCAATCTTACTGACTTCTGC
>NC_041215.1:10624423-10631923 GCF_002837175.3 Physeter macrocephalus | reverse complement strand
TGGTATTGTTCAGGTGTATTTGTTTTGCTTATTTGTTTGTTTTTCATTTTAATCATACTAATAGGTTGGTAATATTATCTCATTGTAGTTTTAAAATGCATTTCTCTAATGACTAATGACTTTATTTTTCACGTACTTATTTGCCATCCATTCATCTTCTTTAGTGAAGAGTCTGTTCAAATCTTTGCCCATTTTGTGGGTTTCTTTGTTTAGTGCTGAGGCTGGAGAGTTTGTATATAGTCTGCAAAGAAATCACTTGTCAAATAATTGATTTGCAAATATCTTATCCCAGTTATGCAGCTTCACTTTTTATTTTTAAAGTGTCTCTAGCGAAGCAAAAGTAATCCACTGATTATATTAGAAGATCCAAGAACATTTCATAATAAGTAAAAATAACCATCTTTTCCAGTGCTCCAGATACTACATCTGAAATATAGTGTGCCATGTGGCAAATATGGAGCCGATATTAGAAGTCCATAAATCCTTTAAAAAATTTTATAAATCATATCTAAGGAATTTTTACCTAACCCAATGCTACAAAGATTTTCTCCTATGCTTTCTTCTAGCAGTTTTATAACTATGTGTTTTACCTTTAAGTCTATGATCCACCTTGAGTTAATTTCTATATAGAGTGTGAGGTGTAAGGCTTTTTTTGTTTGTTTATGGCTTCATTGATTTTTTAAATTGAGGTATAATTGACATATAATGCTTTATTGTTTCTCAGTTTAATTTAGTTTTGTTTACACATGGATATCCAGCTGTTTCAGCACCATTTCTTGAAAAGGACTATCCTTTCTACATTTAATTGTTTTTGTACCTTTTTATTTTTTTAAAAAAATATTTATTTATTTTTGGCTGTGTTGGGTCTTTGTTGCTGCACGCGGGCTTTCTCTAGTTGTGGCGAGCAGGGTCTAGTCTTCGTTGCGGTGCACGGGCGTCTCATTGTGGTGGCTTCTCTTGTTGCGGAGCACGGGCTCTAGGTGCGCAGGCTTCAGTGGTTGTGGCACGCAGGCTCAGTAGTTGTGGCGCACGGGCTTAGTTGCTCTGTGGCATGTGGGATCTTCCCGGACCAGGGCTCGAACCCGTGTCCCCTGTATTGGCAAGCAGATTCTTAACCACTGTGCCACCAGGGAAGCCCGCTTTTGTACCTTTTAAAAAATCAGTTGATTATGTATGTGTGGTTCTATCTCTGGGCCCTATTCTAGTCCACTGACATACCTTTAGAGGTATGTCTTAGTTTGGGCTACTGTAACAAAACAACCACAAACTGGGCTTATAAACAGCAGACATTTATTTCTCACAGTTCTGGAGGCTGGGAGTCCAAAATCAAGGTTCCTGGCCGCTTCCAGGTTCACAGATGGCTGTCTTTTCCTTTTGTCTTCACATGGTGGGAGGTTTGAAGAAGATCCCTGGGACCTCTTTTTTTTTTTTTTAACATCTTTATTGGAGTATAATTGCTTTACAATGGTGTGTTAGTGTCTGCTTTATATCAAAGTGAATCAGTTATACATATACATATGTCCCCATATCTCTTCCCTCTTGCATCTCCCTCCCTCCCACCCTCCCTATCCCACCCCTCTAGGTGGTGGGACCTCTTTTGTAAGGTTTCATTCATGAGGGCTCCAACCTAATGACCTAATCACCTCCCAGAGGCCTCACCTCTAAATACCATCACAATGGGGACTATGAATCTGGGGAGGGACACAAACATTCAGTTTCTAGGAAGTTGGGTCTAGAGTGCCCTTTACTTAGGGCTAGAAGCTCCTGAGGCTGTCCTTCTAAGCCATCAACTGAATGCTTGGGCTTTCATCAAGGTCTCTTATCTCCAGCTGTCTGAAACTTCAGTGTCTCCCAGCCTTGTGTCAACTCCAGAATCTTCATTTATTTCACAGCTCCCAGCTACTTGATTTTTTTTTTTTTTTTTTGCCCTTCTTCAGGCACTTTTTCACCACATATCTGCAGCATATCAGCCCAAAACTCGAGAACCCTGCAGACTTCTGGAGCTACGTCTCTGTGCAGCTACCTTCTATTCTTGTAGTTGCACCACAAATTCCTGACACCTCCGCAGCTAGCTCTGATCTTTGATTTATGTCTTTTCAGCTCGGTAACACTGTTGTTTTCTGATTGGGTTCTTTTTCTTAACCATGGTCTGGAAAGTGCCTTCAGGTAAAAAGCTGGGCTATTAAGGGCTTACTTCTGTTTCCTTTCACTTAGGGATTAGAGTTCTGTGTTGCCTGTTGTCCAAAATCTGAAAAAAAATGTTTTTCTAGAGGTATAGTTTCTTTTTATTGGAAAGCCTAGTGTAGTAATACGTTCGTAATTGTGGATGGTAGTGTACATATACAGAAGTAATCCTTAAATTACGATTTTGATAAATGCTATTAAAGAAAACCACCGACTATCACAAAAGCATTGATTAGAAAATTGTAAGTACTCCAGAGCATGGTATGAGGTCAGAGTGGGCTTCCTTGAGTAAATACTCTTAGGCAGAGATCTTGAGGCAATTGAGAAGCAGGACATGTTCTATGCAGAAAGAAGACTGTATAAGAAGGTCCTATTCCATTTTGTTCATTCTTTTTCCTCTTTGCATTTCAGTTTGGGAAGTTTCTATTCACTTATCTTCAAGCTCATTTATCTTTTCCTTGGCTCTGTCCAGTCTACTGTTGAACCCATCAAAGGCATTCTTCACTTCTGCTGCAGTGTTTTTGATTTCAGCGTTTTCTTTTGATTTTTTTTTAGAGTTTCAATCTCTCTGCTTATATCACCCATCAGTTTTTACATGTTGTCTACTTTCAATTTGAGTCCTTAGCATATAAATCATAGTTATTTTAAATTCTCTATGTGATAACTCCAAAATCTGTGTCCTTTCTGAGTCTGATTCTGACACTTGCTTTCTCTCTTCAAACTGTTTTCTCTTGCCTTTTAGCATGCCTTGTAATTTTTTGTTTCAAGCTGCACTTGATGTATCTGGTAATAGAAAGTGAGATACACAAGCTTTTGTGTAATCTCTAGGAGCTGGGCTCCTAGACCTCTAATCCACTGTAGCTATAGGTGCCAGAGGCTTTATTTTCCTCCAGTTTCCACGTGTGTGTGTGTGTGTGTGTGTGTGTGTGTGTGTGTGTGTGTTTTGTTTTGTTTGTTTCTTGCTTCCCTGTTGTCTTTGGGTTCCTTCAGAATTTCTTCTTAGGGCGAGTCTGTCTTGCAGCTCTCTCAGTTGTAATCCACTGTTTTTATACTGGGGCCCTAATGGTGGGAAGGTGTGGGGGAGGGGAAGCAATTATGTAATCTCATGATCAGAGACTTCCCTGGTGGTCCAGTGGGTAAGTCTCCGAGCTCCCGATGCATGGGGCCCAGGTTCAGTCCCTGGTCGGGGAACTAGATCCTGCATGCATGCTGCAACTAAGAGTTCGCATGCCGCACCTAAAAGATCCTGTGTGCTGCAAATAAAAAAGATCCTGCATGCTGCAGTGAAGATCCTGCATGCTGCAGTGAAGACCCGGCACAGACTAAACAAACAAACAAACAAATAAATAAAAATAAATAAATAAAATCTCCTGATTAAATCTGTTTTTTAGTGGGTCTGAGTCCCTGAGCTGTGACTTTCAGAGGCATTGTTAGCCTTCTCTTCCTCCCCCTAGAGAGGAGGTTGGAAGGGGCTGACTTTGTCTAATTGCCTTTCTCCAGGTCAGATAAGTTTCTGATCAAGTATTGCTCTTGAAGGCAGACCTCTATTTTAGAGGACACTCTGGGTGTATTTCAAAATGGTAACTTTTCTCCTAGGCATATTTCAAAAGGACGACTTTTCCCTTCTTGCTGCCAGAAGCACAAGGGGATTTTTCTCACATCGTCACTGTGAGAACCGGTGAGGTTTCTGGAGGTAAAACGCAGGAGAGTGGGGGACTCCCTAAGACTGTGGACCCCACCCTTAAACCAGTCCACACACTGCGTCTAGAAGTTTGTCAACTACCATTTAAATATTTCTATCAGTTACTAGCTCCAGAAGCTTCTGCTCCCAGTAAGCTGATCTTGGCTGCAATTCTCTGTAGTCACTTGTCACTTCAGTTTCAGGATGACAAAATGTGCCCTCTGACCTCAATTCTCTGAAGGATCTAAGAACAGTCATTGATTTTTCAGTCTGTTTAGCTTTTATGAGGTTGTGAAAATGGGAGTGATGGCTTCCAAACTCTTCACATGTCAGAGCTGAGACCAGAAGTCTCTCTTCTTAGCTTTCAGTCCAGCTGCCTCAGGGTTAGAAGGGAGGGGAGCTGACCAATCTGCACCTCTTTCCACCAGTTTTTCATTTTCATTAGGTTTAAATGCTATCCTGACCCGTCACAACTGACATAATCTAGCCTGAGCTATTGCTAATAATTTCTGGGTGAATGTGGCAGAAAATGATCAGTCCAAAGCAAGGTATGGGAAGAAAGAGGTAAAAGTTATAAACTCTCGCCTAACACTGTCTTCTCACTGAGGGGACTGCCTGCTCCACACCCCAAAATTTTGAGAAAAAACAAACAACAAAACAGAAAACAAACTAACCCTCTGCCACAGGCACACTTGTACCACTTGAAAACAGCCTTCTCAGGCATTCTCATAGTATCTATGTTGATTCATCAGATCAATAATCCCATGTCAGTTTTGTACCTACTCCAGAGTTACAGTGGGGAGGAAGCTGGAAACTCATGCTAGTTCACCATCTTGCTTGGAAATCGATAGGTTTAAAGTTAAATCATCCTTAATTTCTGGTAATAAACCTAACTTAGTCTTATAAAGTAACTTTTTGGTCCATGACTGGATATGGTCTAGTGATACTGGGGTTAGGATTTTTGCATCCATGCAATTTTCTTGTGCTTTTTATTTATTTTTTCTGTTCCTTATCTATTTTTGGTAAGATAGTTATCTTAACTTCATGGAATAAACTGAAAAATGCTTCCTTCTGTTCCTATTACCTAGAAGAATTTGTATGATGTTAGAATTGTCTGCTTGTCTGAGCCTGGTATTTTATTTGTGGACTATTTTGAATTGCAAATTCTATTCCTTTCATGATTATAATTCTAACCAGGTTTTCTATTTCTCCTTATGTAAATGTTGATAAATTTTATTTTTCTAAGAATTTATTCATTTTAATTATTTTCAATTTTTTGGCATCAATTTGTTCATATTATTTATTTATAAACCTTTTAATCTTTACCTTTTCAATATTAAGTTCTGCTTTTTATTCCTAAAGTTGTTGATTTGTACATCCTGTCTTTAATCCTTGATCATTATTACCAGAGTCGGTAAATATTAAATGAACTTTTGGCTTTGTTGATCTTTTAAAATTTCTTTTCTATTAATTAAATTCTATCCTTATAAATAATATCAGTTATTTATTTCCTTCTACTTTCTTTGGGTTTACTCTGTTACATAGTTCATTAATTTATTTTCAAACTTTTTTCTTTTCTAATTTTTGTATTTAAGACCATAAGAACCTCCAAGCACTTCCTTGACTGCATTTCACAAGTTTCGGTAAGTGGTATTCAATTATAAGTATTTCCTAATGTTCAATATGATTTTCAACCTGTGAGTTATTTAGAAGTGTGAGTTTTTGCATTTCAAATGTATGTTTTAAATTAATTTTTAGATGTTGATTTCTAATTTAATTACCTGTAGTTAGGTTAGATTAATTACTAAATCTATTCAATTTCTTATTCTTCCTTAATGGCCCTATATATCATCAATTTTCATAAATATGTCATAGTATTTGAAAAGAATGTGTGTTGTTCAATTGTTGGGGGAACAGAGATATATGTGTGTTACTTAGATCAAGCTTGTTTATTGTATTATTCAAATATTCTATATATTATTTTTTTTTCACTACTGATCTATTAATTACTGAGACATGTTCAATGTTCTCCTTAGGATGGAGGCTTTGTCAATTTCTCCTTGAAGTTATGACAATTTTTGCTGTATTAACTTGGTTAATTGAAATTTTACATTTTTATAACATTTATATGATGACCTTTCTTTACCCAGTAATGTTTTTTGAAACATTAATAGTAGGAGGCCAACTATCTACATAGAATTATAATTCTTTTTTTTTTTTTTTTTCGGTACGCGGACCTCTCACTGCTGTGGCCTCTCCCGTTGCGGAGCACAGGCTCCGGACGCGCAGGCTCAGTGGCCATGGCTCACGGGCCCAGCCGCTCCGCGGCATGTGGGATCTTCCCGGACCGGGGCACGAACCCGTGTCCTCTGCATCGGCAGGCAGACTCTCAACCACTGCACCACCAGGGAAGCCCATAATTCTTTATATATAAAAATTTTAGTTTAAATTGATTTAGGAATAGAGAAAGAATTGTTTTATTTGGGCACTTTGGTAAGAATTTAAAGGCTTTGAGTTCTCTTCTCTTTTACCAGTAAAACTTTGTGTTAAAAGTTTGCCTGGGGGCTTCCCTGGTGGCGCAGTGGTTGCGAGTCGGCCTGCCGATGCAGGGGAACCGGGTTCGTGCCCCGGTCTGGGAGGATCCCACATGCCGCGGAGCGGCTGGGCCCGTGAGCCGTGGCCGCACACAACACTGTAAATCAACTATACTCCAAAAAATTTTTTTAAAAAAAAAAAAAAAAAAAAAAAGTTTGCCTGATGTTATTAGAAATGGTACCTAGCCTAATTCCAACTGATAAAAATAGGCAACCCTGTCTTAAAAATTGATAATGGGATTCCAGAATTGTCAGATTATATAATTCAGGCCAAATGTCCTGTTAAAAGCAACTAAAAAGACTGAACAAGGAAAACAAAACTCTTGAAAGCATCAAATAGCTAAAAGGATATTTAGAAATTCTTAGCCAACATCAGGGAGAGGATTAGAATTCAGAGAGGTGAACCATGGCCACTGGAAAACTTAAACAACATCATCAACCAATGCGATCTGACATCAACGGAACACTCTACCCAATAATAGCAGAAAACACATTATTTTCAGACACACATGAACTATAGGTAAACCATATACAAGGCCATAAAAAAGTCTCAATACATTTAAAAGTATTGAAATAATACAAAGTATGTTCTTTTTTTAACCACAGTGAAATTAAATTAGAAGCAACAGAATTTAAAAATTGGGATGATATCTCATTGTAGTTTTGATTTGCATTTCTCTAATGATTAATGATGTTGAGCATTCTTTCATGTGTTTGTTGGCAATCTGTATGGCCATCATCAAAAAATCTAGAAACAATAAATGATGGAGAGGGTGTGGAGAAAAGGGAGCACTCTTGCACTGCTGGTGGGAATGTAAATTGATACAGCCACTATGGAGGACAGTATGGAGGTTCCTTAAAAAACTAAAAATAGAACTACCATACGACCCAGCAATCCCACTACTGGGCATATACCCTGAGAAAACCATAATTCAAAAAGAGTCATGTACCAAAATGTTCATTGCAGCTCTATTTACAATAGCCAGGACATGGAAGCAACCTAACTGTCCATCAACAGATGAATGGATAAAGAAGATGTGG
>NC_041215.1:10598030-10623788 GCF_002837175.3 Physeter macrocephalus | reverse complement strand
CCTCCCGGACCAGGGCACGAACCCGCGTCCCCTGCATCGGCAGGCGGGCTCTCAACCACTGCGCCACCAGGGAAGCCTAAAACGCACTTTTAAATAATCCACAGACCAAAGAAATCACAAGTGAACTTTTAAAATATTTGAACTGAATGCAATGAAAACACGACATATCAAAATTTATGGAATGCAGCTAACATAGTTCATGAGAGAAATTTTATAACTGTAAATGCCTATATTAGAAAACAAGAAGGGTCTCAAATCAATAACATAAACAAATGTAAGCTTTCATGTTAAGAAACCAGAAGAAGATAACTGCTTCTAGGTTACTGGATGACCTTGAGGCCTTGGGAGCAAGACGGTGGTTCTCTGGGGGCTGAGTGTCCTCTACGATGCCCAAGGAGACTGAGGTCTGTTCCTTCAAACCCAGTGGTCATACCTGCTCATGTCTCAGCATTTCTCCAGTACCAACCCACCCCAGAATGTTGTGGAGCACAGCACATTCACTTGTTACCCAGCCACCATCCTGGTTCCAAAGCTGCATCTCTACCCTGGACTGGTGAGAGGGTTGTCAGTGTTTGCTCCTGGGCCTGCTTCCAGCTGTGTATTTGAATCCTTGCTCTGCGATGGACTCCTGGCTTCAGCCCATGTTCTACATAGTCACTGGGGCCTTGGACAAGTTGTTACTGACTCTGTCTTTGGGGTACATCGCAGAAAGCTACCAAGGCAGGCCTTTCAGACTCTCAGCTCTAAACTTTGCTGTGCCTTGTTATTTCAGCTATCATGATGTGGGCATCTGAAAGCTGTTGTCATGCTGTGGAAGCCCTGGACTTTATGACTTAATATCTTAAGAACTGGTTGTACACCTGTTTGCCTCTACTCTGCCATGCCATTCCACTGACAATAAAGAGGAAATAACATATAAGCCATTGGTGAGACAAACCTTTATTCTAATCACATGGTTATTTTCAGAGGTTAGTCTTTGAGGAGAAGGTTTGAGAGGACTTGTATCTGAGAAATTGTGAGACTGAGTTCCGCGTTCCAATGCGTTAATGGGGTTGTCTCCCAGCTTCTCACAAGACTCACAGTATAACTTAACATTATATATGAGCTTTGGCCTTTTAATTTATCAACCTCTTAGAGTAAATTCAGCTTTCTTACTACCAATACATGATCAAGCTTCTATATTTGTCTTGAGAATGATGAATAAGGAAAAGACTGTTAATTCATAAGTAAAGACTTTGCGGAAAATTAAACAGTGTTTAATTTTTGAAAACTTCCTCCTCTGTTCAGTTGGTACCAGCTACTGATAGTTACATGTCCTGGGGAAAATTTAAAATTGGGAAGTGCTGGTATCTCACATTACTAATTTCTAAATCATAGTGTGGAGAGGTTCTAAATATAGATAAGTCCCATTTAGGGAAGAGGTCCCCCTTGCTGATGTGTCAAAATATTGCAGATTCTAAACTAAGACCTGATCCTCAAATGTGTTTATTTGTCCTAAAATAACCTGTCCACAAATATAAAACTATTGGTAATAAATTATTATTTTCCCACTGTGGGACTTTCCAATGTGAAAATATGTTCTATGAAAATAAAGTTTAAAAAATGAAAATGCTGGATTAAAAAAAAAGAAACCAGAAGGGCAAACTAATCTCAAGCAAGGAGAAAAAAGGAAATAGATTAGATGAAAACTGAAAATAGAAAACAGAAAAGCAAGAGAGAAAAATCAGTGAAACCAAAGATTGGTTCTTTGATAAGACCAACAAAACTGAAAAAGCTTGAACTAGATTAACCAAGAAAAAAAGAAAGAATAAAAATTGCCAAAATAAGGAGTAAAAAAGAGGATGTCATTACTGACTCTAAAACAAACAAAAAGATTACAAGGGAATACTATGAATAACTGTATGCCAACAAATTAGATAATTTAGATGAAATGGACAAATTCCTAGAAAGACACAAACTACCAAAACTGATCCAAGAAGACATCAACCTATAATAAGAAAAGAAACTTATCTGTAATTTAAAATCTTGGTATAAGAAAAAGCTCAGGCCAGATGTCTTCACTCATGAATTCTATCAAACATAAAAATAAAAGAAATAATATCAATTCTTCACAAACTCTTCTGGAAAATAGAATGGGAGGGAACACTTCCCAACTCATTCTATGTGGCCAGCATTCTCTGATACCAAAGCCAGACATGATGAGAAAACTATGGGATATAGGTACAATCACCCTTAACAAAAAATATTAAGAAACCAAATTCAGGAATAGAGAAAAAGAATTACGGACCACGACCAAATTGGATGTAGATCTGGAATGCAAGGTTGATTTAACATTTGAAAATCAGTTAATACAATGACAAAAGGATAAAAGACAAAAGCCACATGATCATCTAAATAGATGCAGGAAAAGTATTTGACAAAATCCAATACCACTCATGATAAACACTCTCAGTGAACTAGGACTAGAAGGTACCTTCCTTCATCTAAAGAAATGTATCTACAAAAAGCCCACAGCTAGCATCATACTTCATGGTGAAAAACTGTATGCTTTTCCCATGAGATCAAGAACAAGACAAGAATACCCATTCTTGCCACTTCTATTCAGCATTGTTTGGAAGTTCTAGCCAGTCCAACGATGAAAAAAAAGGAAGTCTAGATGGAACAAGAAGATGTAAAACTATCTTCATAGATGGCATGATCCTGTATGTAGAAAATACTGAAGAATCCACACCAAAACCAAAACTAATTAACATGTTCAGCAAGTTGGAGAACGCAAGATTAGAATAACAAAAAACTATTGTACTTCTATATACTAGTAATGAACAATATGAAAATAAAATTAAGAAAATATATTTCTATTTACAATAGCATCGAGAGAATAAAATGCTTAGAAATAAATCTAACAAAAAATGTGCAAGACTTGTATATAAAAAAACTACAAAATGTTGCTGAGAGAAATTATAGAAGATCTAAATAGATATTCTGTGTTCATTGATTGGAGGGCACAATATTGTCAAGATGTCAATTTTTGCCAAATTGATCAATAGATTCAGTGTAATCCTCTCAAATTCCAGGAGGCCTTTTTGCAAAAATTGATAAGCTGATTTAAAAATTTATGTGGAAATATATACAAAGGACCCAGAAGAGCCAAAACAATTTTGAAAAAGAACAAAGTTAAAGGAGTTACACTTTCTGATTTCAAAACTTACTAAAATCCATAATACTCAAGACAGTGTAGCACTAGTGTAAGGAAAGACATATAGATCAATGGAACAGAATTTAGAGAAAAACCTGATTTTGGAAAACATGACAAGGAAAAGGTAGTCTTTTAACAGGGACTACAGGGAAAAGGCAGTCTTTTAACAAATGATACAGCAAGGTGGATATCCACATGAAAAAAGATGAGTTTAGATCCTAATGTCACACCACATTCAAATATTAAATCAAAATGGAGAATACCCCTAAATGTGAGAGCAAAAACTATTCAATTTTTAGGGAAAAAAAGTAAGAGGAAACTTTCATGACCTTTGGTAATTTAGTGGAGAAAGGATAATCTTTTCAAAAAACAGTGCTGCAACATTTGGATATCCATATGCAAAAAGGTGAACTTGGATCCATATTTCACTTCATATACAAAAATTAACTCAAAATATATCATAGATATAGATATAAAATCTAAGAATATAAAACTTATAGAACAAAACATATAAGAAAATCTTTGTGGCCTTTGAAAATCTTTGTGGTTAGGCAAAGATTTCTTAGATACAACATGAAAAGTACAGTCCATGAAAGAACAAATTGATAAGTTGAACTTTATTAAAAACTTATGCTCCTCAAAATACATTGTTAAGAGAATGAGGAGGTAAGCCACAAACTGGTAGAAAATTTGCAAAGCATGCATCTGAAAAATTACTTGTATTTACAATATATAAAGAACTCTCCAAACTAAATAAGAAAACAACCCAATGAAAATTTGGCAAGATTTGACATACACCTCACTAAAGAAGATTGATCAATCTATATCTCTCTATCTATCATCTATCTATCTGTTGATCAATCTACATCTATTTGTTGATCGAGTGATTTATCTTCCTATGGCAAGTAAGGATATGAAAAGATGCTCAACATCATTATTCAGTGAGGAAATGCAAATTAAAACTGCAATGAGATATCTACTAGATATCTTTTAGAATGGCTAAAATTTAAAAGATTGACCGTATCAAGTGTTGGTGACAGTGTAGATGAACTGGAAGTCTCATATGCTGCTGGTTAAAAAGTTAAACATACACCTCCCATATGATCCGGCCATTCTACTCCTAGGTGTTTCGCTTAAAGGAATACACACACCATACAAAGACCTATACACAAATGATCATATATCTTTGTTTGTAAAAGCCACAAGTTAGAAACAACCCAAATGTCCATCGACTGCTGAATGGATAAAAAAAACAGTAATGTATTCATAGAATGGAATACTACTCAGTAATAAAAGGGAATGAACTACTGATATATGCAATAACAGGCATGAATGTAAAAAATAATTATACGGACTGGAAGCAGCAAGAGAGAGTAAATACTATTTAATTCTATTTTTATGAAATTCTAGAAAATGAAAAGTAATCTGTAGTGATACAAAGGAGACCAGTGGTTCCTTGGAGAAAGGAATGAAGGGGAGGGAGATTACAAAGGGGTGGGAAGAAACTACTGGGGGTGATGGGTATATTCACTGTCTTGATTGTGGTGATAATTTCCCATTTGTATATATGTCAAAACTTGTCAAATTGTACACCTAAGTATGTGTGGTTTATTGTACATCAATTATACCTCAAAATTATTTTAAAATTAAGCTTGTATTTTGTATATCCTTTTGCTGTTTTACTTATTTTTCTATTAATTCCTTTATGTTTTATTAGTCCATGATGAAATGAAAATTTTAAAAATTTATCTCTCAGCACATAGAGCTTGAGACCACTATTCTAAGGATTTGCATTGTTGGAAAGAAGGTCACTTTAAGAAGATTAATAGATTTTGGTAAATTAAGAGTGTGTGTTGAAATGTCTTAAATACTCATTAAAATAAGAGAAAAGTAGTATGTAGCTTCAAAACTAACATAGGGCTAAGATGGAATGGGAAAAAAAAGCACCCAATCCAAAGGAAGGCAAGAAAGAAGAGAAAAAAAATTACAGATCACAAATAGCACAAAAGAAGGTAGATATAAGGGCACTGGTGTCAGTGATGACATTAAATGTAATAGAGTAAATGGTCTAATCAAAAGATTAAAGTGTTAGATGATATTGAAAATTATATGTTTACAAAGTACAAATAGCACACATAAGATCTAGAAAATTTGCAAGTAAAAGAATGGAAGAAGTTATATTGTGCAACCACTAACCAAAAAAAAAAAAAGCTGATATAGCTATACTAATATTAGGGGGGAAATTTTCAAATTTTTTTTTAAATAAAATTGATCAATTCATAAAGATGAAAGGATAATGTTACCAGCAAGAGATACAATTAGAAATTTGTATGCTCCCATTATGAGACTTCAAAATAGTAAAATAGCTTATTTTTTAAAAAGAAGGGCAAAAATGGATAAAACTGCAAGGAGAAATAGAAAAATCCACAATCAGTGGGAGGTATTAAAACAACTCTCTATCAAATTAATAGAACAAGAAGAAAACTAAGTCAAGATACAAAAGATCTGAATAATAAATTAACCAATTTGACATCACAGACATATATAGAATACTGTATTCAACAATTGCCAGTTGTGGGACTTCCCTGGTGGTCCAGTGGGTAAGACTCTGCATTCCCAATGCAGAGGGCCCGGGTTCGATCCCTGGTCAGGGAACTAGATCCCACACGCATGCCACAACTAAGAAGTCCGAGTGCCACAACTAAGAAGGCTGCATGCCGCAACTAAGAGCCTGCATGCCGCAATGAAGATCCCATGTGCCGCAACCAAAATAAATAAATAAATAAAAATTGCTAGTTGCATATTCTTTCAAGCACATGTGCAATAAAAACAAAAAACATAAAGAACTGACCACATCATGGGCCATGAAGTGAGCCTCAACCAATTCCAAAGAGTTGAAATATTCCCCAAAATGTTTTCTGACCACAGTAAAATAAGCTAGAAATCTATAACAATCCATAACCAGAATACCCCCTAATGTTTGGAAATTAAGCAACATGCTTAATAACCCTTAGATAAAAGAGGAAGTCACAATGGAAGCTAGAAACTAGTTGGAATGAAATGACAAAAAATGTATGAAATATCAAAATTTGTGGGGTGCAGCTACAGCTGTATAGATGGAAATTTATAGCCATAAATGCATAGAGTTTTAGAAAAGAAAGGTGGAAAATCAGTGATCTAAGTGTTCACCTAAAGACACTAGAAGAATCTTATTTGAACCAGGGCATTTGTTGCTTTGGTGCCCCGTGGGGCACTCACACACTGTCTTTGTGTAACTTTTATGTGTATTTGAGGTTAGTCCCTGAGGGATCCCCCAAAGATGAAGCAACAACAGTGTGGGGTCATGAGGTTCGGGGGGAACTGGCTACACGGCCTCTAAATGGGAGTGTACTCTGTTCCCCTGGGCTAAGAATTCACAGTGGAGTATAAACCCCTGGGTATGACCATGGCATGGCTGCTCTCTGCATGCAAATCAGGGACTCACACGGTGCCCAGAGGAGGGAGTGGTGGCCAAATCCTCAGTAACAACATCATTTGGCTCCTCCTAACCATTTATCAACATTCTTCAGGAAGCATAGATTGGGCCTTCCTTACCACTTCCTCTACAACCCAGGGCCTGTTTTCTAAAATAACTTTGCTGGGTTATCCAGTTATGAGTTACCTTTGCCAATATTTAGTCTCAGCCAGTTTCTGCTCACCCAAGGCTCTTACTCTCCCCTGCTAACACACACATTCACACATACCCATTCCGAATTCCTCTTCCCCGTTATAAATAACTAATTGTACTATAAAAACAGAGTCAAGGGGCTTCCCTGGTGGCGCAGTGGTTAAGAGTCCGCCTGCCAATGCAGGGGACATGGGTTCGAACCCTGATCCGGGAAGATCCCACATGCTGCGGGGCAACTAAGCCCGTGCGCCACAACTGCTGAGCCTGTGCTCTAGAGCTTGAGAGCCGCAACTACTGAGCCCACGTGCCGCAACTACTGAGCCCGTGCACCTAGAGCCCGTGCTCCGCCACAAGAGAAGCCACCGCAATGAGAAGCCCGCGCACCGCAACAAAGAGTAGCCCCCGCTCGCCACAACTAGAGAAAGCCCTCGCACAACAACGAAGACGGAACGCCGCCAAAGATAAATAAATAAATATTTTTTAAAAAAGGAGTCAAAACAAATTACAGCAAAGAACAAGGAGAAACACTGTGTATTCCTAAGCCACGTATAACCCCTGTACAAACTGATAAGATTTCTGAATGTTCCCTCTCCCCCGCACTGTGTACACATTGCCTGATTCCTACTTGGTCAGGGTAGCAGAAGAAATCACCTCTTCCGCCCTTCAACCTCCCTCCTCCCCAGTACCTGCTAATATCAAAGAGGGCTAGAGAGCATGCACCTGTCTTCAAAAGTAGAATACTGATTGTAAGTAGGGTTACCAAATGTAGCAAATAAAATTACAAGATTCTCGGTTAAATGTGAGTTTCAGAGAAACAAAAAATAACTTTTAGTACAAGTATGTCCCATTTTCATACTCAAAAGTTATTCGCTGTTTTTCTGAATTTAAAATTTACCTCAACATCTAGTATTTTTTTCTGGAAACCCTAATTATAGGAGAGAAGGGGTTGCAATCAGGGAGAAGGAGGTGTCTCCTCCTTGAACTAAGGTTGACTTGGGAGCCTTTGGCTAAGTCGTGTTGCCTGGAGAACTGACTCCATGGGGAGCTGGAAGAGAGGTCGGTCCTTCTGGGCGCCTCTCACCCCTCATGGGATCCTGACTTGTGCAGCCTTGGCTCACTGCCTACTGGTGTCCCTCCATATCTCTTGGCTTTGCGAGGAAAGCATATCCTTCTGTCTGCCCAAGTTTAGGCTGGGAATGGGGGACAAGTGTAGTCAAGGTAACAAACAAACACAGGCATGATGTGCAAAAACACAGACATTTTAACTTTAATAAGTTATAAAACCAAGGAGCCAAATTTTACTATACAGAAAAACAAATGTACTGATTGCTGTCATCAGTAAGATAAAATGTTGTGATGTGAGTTCAGCACCAAAATGACCCATGTGGCAGCTGCCTGTCAGACAGGAGTACAGAGTCGTAATGCTTCATCTGATAAAGACTTTGCTATTGAGCACCATTTATAACATACTCGAGACAAACAAACAAACAACTTTAAAGTACACATGAAAGGCTTATACGTGAAATTCCATGGGTTTTCCAAAAGGAGTAGATCAGAGAGCCAGGTCCCAAAACTCCAGCACTAGTCTTTCCACGAACATGAAGTGACTCTCGGGCCCCTCAGATGACTTTGCAGAGCAGCGGACAAAGAGGACCTCTGAGTCTCAACCTGGTGTTGGGAAACCTTGGCTCAAAGACATCCTCTGCCTTCCCTAGGCTGCAGGAGCCTCTCAGCCAGCTCTGGAAGCTCCGGACTGTTGCTAAGCCAGCTCTCCACCTGTCTCAATCTCAGTGGAAATTTGCAGTGTCTCAGAGCGGGTGAACACTGCCTTCATAGACAGAGAGACTTCTGAGGACCATCTAGTCTAGAGAACTCTGTGGATATATGGCCCAAGGCACTGAGTATGGCATACGGGGCCATGGCCACCTGGCCTACAGTTCCCAGAGGGCATCTTTCTTCCTGCAGCAGAAGAGAGACCCTCCTGGGTGTGTCCCACCTGGGGCCCCTCCTGGAAGTCTTCCAGCCCCCAAGAAACACAGCCCTGCTCTGCTGTGATCTGAGAAGGGAGTGTTCCCGTTCTGTGGCCCCCAAGCTGGGTAAACTGAGTAATACTCTGGCTAGGGTTAGTCCGGAGCTTCCTCGACATTCTAGGACGGACCCAAGCAAGCACTGCCCAGTCCTTCAGCCCGTGAGTAGCACCAGCTGCCATGGCTTCAACCAACGAGGGAAAGCCATGGATACATTTCCTAATGATAAAGAGACAAGGGTGCAGAAGTGCTTCACACTACATCTTGTTAAAGAAGTGATACTATGAGAGAATTCTGAAAGATTTCCTCCAGTTTGGTTCTTAGGAGCCAGCAAGCTCCTTGGAGACCCCGGGACATGTATGAGCAAGTGTGGAACATGGTGGCAGAGGGGAGAGAGGTAGGCTGTGCTGGGGAGATGGGGAGGCTAGTTTTCAACCATTTGGAAGGTTAAGCATCATCCCAGATGTCCCATCACTGTTTCTTACCCCCTTACTCTGTCCCTTAGACCACATGCAGAGGTTCACACACACACACATGCACAGGTTCTGATAAAGGTTTTTAGCACCTATCCTGAGCCTCCGTATTCTCATCCACAGAATGGGGAATGAAATAAGAAAGAGTTCTCTAAGATCTATGACTGGTGAGAATACAAAGACTTTAGAACTTTCCTGGACATGAAAAGCTTAAGAATTACATGTCAGGCTAGGCCTAGCTAAGGAGCTAATGTACTTGGGTCTTGTAATTTTGGGAAGTTTAAGCTGCATGTTCACACACACAGAAAAGTGAGCCTTGCCCACTCACTGGATTTTCCAGCAGAGCACATGCCTCCCTCATCCTTCCAGTGCACCTGGGGAAGGGGAGAGCCTCTCTGGGGAGCCCTGGGTCTGAGGCCAGTCTGGCCAGAGGTGAAAAGCAAGGCCAGGGTTAGGGAAGAAGAGAGAGACCTGGGAGAGCCTGGGAGAGCCGGCTGGCCACCACACTCACCCTCATCACCTGCCCCACCACGTCGAAGACTGGAGTTCACAGCCTCCACTTCACCACACTCATCACCACACGTGAGTGTGGTGGTCACTTAGTAAACAAATCATCGTTTCTCCCAAGAGTCCCATGGGGCTTGTGTCTTGGTCTGCAGATTGGTAGGAAATGTCCTGCGTCTCCAGCAGGGTTGTCACAAGGAAAAGAAGATCCCCAAACACTTGCTCAGAAACTTGGGGCAAACGTTTTCTCTCTCCGAGTTATCCCTCCTGCCTTCCCTCATCGATGGGGGTTGTAGAACCTCTATATTCCTCTTCACCCCCCCAAACTCAACCCCAGTACAGGACATATATATATATATATATATATATATATATATTTTTTTTTTTTACATTATTCTCCCTCTTTATTTTCCCAAAACCTTTTGGAATCAGGAATCTGACTTCATCTCCACAACACAGGAGTTGCCATCCCATGGAATATCTCTATAAGCAAGAAAAAAAAAATTCTATTGATGCTATCTTTCCATTTTATTAGAACTTTCCGAGCATCTCTTTCTTCCTCATCTCATCAATGAGCTCTTGGATTCTTTGGTTCCTGGTCTTTTCGTATGGGCTCGGTCGTCGAGGGATTAGGTTGGGTTGCTGGACTTCATCCTCCAGGCCATGGATTTTGTAGGGCACATCCACAGCATTGGTTTCCTGATGGTCCTCGGTGGCACCGGTGCTGGAAGTATTGAGAGGCACCTCCAGGGGTGTGCCTGGCGGAGGCTGCACCTCCATGACTAGAGTGGGCACTGGGAGGGTGGGCATGAGCTCTTCAATGTCATTGTGCTTCCCAGAGGGTGGTTCTGCCCTGTCGTCCACATTGGTGAGGTTGTCTTGCAGGTTACAGGATTTGCAGCACAGCTTATTGTAGCCTGGGATGGAGCAATAGCGAGACAAGACTTCCATCCTACAGAACATTGACTTGTCACCTTGGCAGCGGCCTTCTGAAAGAGAAAAGTGGGACACATAACCAAAGGACAGATAAGGGGGACCTTGTTCCCCCACAGGAAGCAGTTTTCTGGAGGAGGCATTTGAAAGAGCCCAGAGACAGCACAGAGGCAAGCGAGCTCACACAGAAAGCCTGTGTGGTTTTGATATCGGGCAGCCCTTGGGCAGGGTGGATCCGGGGACCCCGCCCTCGAGTGCTGCCACACAAGCTGTGAGCAATGCTCCCCTCCTCCAAGCAGGCCCTGACTGAGTGCAAATTTTTCAATATCTCTCAAAGTTTGAGACAGAAATGAGGCCTGTCTATTCTCAGGGAGTGATTCCAAGCTCATCTTAAAGAATGGGACTTTGTCAGATCTTCACATTTGATATCCCAGTGGTAACCCCAATGACATTCTTTGGCATAGTCTGACTCTACAGTAATCTTTAAGCAGTAACTATAACAAAATTAAACCTAAAAGAACCAATTCCTAACACCCAAAAGAGCGAATCCCAGAGCCTTGGCTGTGGCCTCACCATACTCCTCCACATTTTGTTCCCATCCTCACCCAAACTCTCCAGATGATCTTTGTTTCTGAAAAGGGACTAAAGAGAAATTAAAAATCATGCAGACTTATCTGGGATTTCTTCCACTTGCCTCAACTTACTTGAGAGCCTTATGTCCCGCCACTGCTCCACCCACCACGTGGCCCTGCCACATTGAGCTTCGGGCCATTTTCCAAAGTGCTCCAGAACTTGATGCCTTCACATAGACTAATCCTTCCCAGCACATCCTCCCCTTTCTTTCCCACCCAAGATCTGGTCATCCACGGTCTGTCTTGTACGCAGAGCCCTGACTCTCTGCAGAGGCCACTGTTGTCTCTCTCTTTCCCTCTTTCCTCATGGCTGTCTTCCCCCTGGCCTGGCTCCAACCCTGGCTGCAGCTGTATTAATATGACCCATCCAACTCCTCTTGTTCTCACTCTCCGTCTTCTTCCTGAATTTCTACCCCCTTCCCTTTCCCTTAACACCTAATTCCACACACAACACAAAAATTGAGATGATTTACAAAAATGCATTCAACATAAAAGAATAAGTCATTTAACAGGGGATATTTGATCCATTATAAATTCCTGATCACTGACCTCAATGAGCCCAACCCTCCAACTGTGTTCCCTGCTCAGTCACTCTCTATTCTTCATAATGGGTATTTCAAACTTTTCCCACATAAACCTCTGCTGTGCCCTCCTTTCCCCTCAGTCTCCCAGGTGACCTCATCTCCTACTGAAAGGAAGGAAAGAGGGGCGATGAGAAGGAAGGAGGGAGGGAAGGGGCAGCCACTGATGGGGACCATATCAGACAGGGTTACTCTGTGCACTAACACAGGGCACGTCCTACATCTGCTTGTGAAGCTATGCTAGCTCACTGAAATTTCCCACAATAACAGACAGGCAGGCCCCCTCCCATTCAGGGCCTGTGGTTCTGACATCTGCCCTCTGCATGGCCATTGCTCCAGCTTATAATTTTCCCTTACAGGCTGGCAACCCACTTAGTTGGACCCCAATCTCAAACTCCCGGAGCTTCAAACACTTGGATACAACAGCCTACTAGATACCCCTCAACTCCTGTGGTCCCAAAAGTGGATTCCACATGTCCGGCCCAAGCCCATGGCATTCACTGGCGCCACCCATCTCAGAGAATGGCCCTTCATGCGCACAAGCCAGACCCCGGGCATCCCCTGTCGGTCATCTCCAGGTCTGTCAGTATTTCCCCTGATGCTCTCAGATGTGTCCACGCTCCCCCCTCTCCTGCCTCCACAGGGCCAAGCTACCTTGCCTCTTGGCTGCAACATGGTAAGAGCTTCCTTTCTGCCTGCCTGTCTCCATTCTTCCTCCTTCTTATCTAGCTATCCTGCTGCAAGCAGAATGATGTTCTTCAGCCGGAGATGTGACCATGTCACCATCCAGACTGAAGCCCTTGTATTGCTCCTCCATTGTTTTCAGGGCGAGGACCCATCCCTTTCACC
Source organism: Physeter macrocephalus (assembly GCF_002837175.3). Taxonomy (NCBI): domain Eukaryota; kingdom Metazoa; phylum Chordata; class Mammalia; order Artiodactyla; family Physeteridae; genus Physeter; species Physeter macrocephalus. Next base: position 10,610,926 of record NC_041215.1, on the reverse strand, counting down.
TCTCCAGTCTCATTCAGGCCTTGATTGCCTTGCTCTTCAGTGTGCTCTCTGTGGCCACAGGGCCTTTGCACATACTGTGCCTCCCCTCTTCCTCTTACCCCCGAGGCTCAGCTGAAACACATCTTCCTCAGGCAAGCAACCCTTGACCTCCCTTGGAGGTTAAATCCCCCAGTATGTGGTCTTATGGTGCCATGGGTCTCCCTTTCCCAGCATTCCATCCCAGCTACCAAGTCCACATTTAGTTGTCGGATAAGGTAACTAGTGCCTGACTTTTTCATTATCCTGAAAGCTCCAAAGGGCAGAGCCCCGAGCTGTATCTGGATGCCCCTTTATACCAGAGCCTAGAACAGTGAATGGAAAAATGGATAAATGTGAAAAAGACCAATGTGAATAACTGAGCAAGTCCAAAACAAGGAAATCATGGATTTTAGAATGGCAATGCTACAGGGAAGAAGAATACACAGAGGCACGTATCATCAGAGAGGGACCCAACCTGGACTCTGAGCTTCTAAGTGGCCAAAATAAGGAGGAAACATGACTAGGTGCAGGACCCAGAGTATGAAGAGGTAAGGACAGATAGGCTGTTTAGGAAAAGCCCTGGTCTTCCTAATCTTGAGATGGAGAAATAGGCCCACATGTGGAAGGGAAAGGCAGATGGCCTTGTGCTGAGGATCGATTCCAGAAACCAGACTAAAAGATGCTGAGATGTGGCTTTCAGGGTTTTAAAACCTTGGATAAAATTTTACACAGATATCCAATATCTGAGACAGATGAAACGAGAAGAGTCCTGTTTGAAGCTGGGTGGAGCATGCTCAGAGCCCCTTCTCCCTTCTTCCCTCCCGGTCCCTCTCCCCTCCCTGGCAGTCACTGAGGTAAGCGTGTGGAAACCACCACGACAGCCCTCAAGGAGACACAAGGGGGCTTTGGTAATACTAGGTGCAGCATCTCCCCCAGGTTTTGGCCGTCAGCTGGGGCGGGGAGGCCAGAGGCATAGACCTCAACAAGGATGCAGCCAGGCCTAGCCGTGCTGCTGGGACTGGGGTCACCCCTGCCACACAGACACCCTCTCCTGTCACCTGTGCCTCTTCCTTCACACAAATAACAAGCATCTCCCTCACTTGTCTTTCACTAGGCTGGGATCCAAGAAGCGGGTGTCACATCAGTCTAGGGTAAGGGTCTGCCAACCACTCTTGTGGGCCAAGTCGGTCCCTCCACCTGGTTTTGTAATAAAAGTTTTCTTGGAGCAGCCCTGTTGGTGGCCTGCCCGCAGCTCTAAGCAAGGTGCCCTCAGCAGGGATTTCTCCTGACCTGTCTGGGCAAGGAGACTTAGTGGACGCAGTTCGTCAGACACAGTTGTCTTGGTCTCCTGTCTCTTGAGCTGGGAGTCTTTCAATGATCAGAACTCTGGGCAGGCTGACCCCAGCCACAGGTACTGTGACCCCCACCAAAAGGCTGGCACCTGGAACCCGGCCCTGTGCCCTGATGCCCATCTTCATGGCGCTGGGTGGTCGTCCTTTCTCATGACCTCTCTCCTCCCCGGAATGGGACCCGTTCATGGGAAAGGGAGGGAGAGATGCCCCCTGGCAGGACATGGCCCAGGCCCCAGATTAGGAGGTCCCTGGTTGGACCCTGACCTGCTGTGTGGTCCTCGTCAGCAAGGGGAGTGGACACACAGGCCCTGTAGGCCTCGAGAGACAAGGCAGGCACAGCTGAGCACACCCGTGTGCGAATGTCGCAGGCCAGGCGCTCAGACCTTTGGCTGCCTTGCCCTTCTCCCAACCCAGACTCTCCTAAGGCTAGCCCAGCCCCTACCCGGGCCAGACAGACCTGTTCCCTCCCTGAACAGGTAGCACCAGGCTGAGAGCTGTGCCAGGAGCCAGGGCAGTGGCCTGATGGTGGCTCAGGGCACGGTGACCTGGACACTGTCTCAGCCACTAACCCCATATTCCCACTCCACGGGCTGGGATCCCAAAGATGGGGAGAAGCTCACATGGGGCCCTTTTCCCAACTGTGAGAACTTATCCACAAGAAGACAGCCAAGGTGTTCCTGCAAGGTGCTTGTTTAGCACCAAGGATTCAAAACTCAGAATGCCGGTGGGGTGTCTGCACGGGCTGCTGTCACGTTTTGAAAAATGCCTGAGGAGGGGGCACATGCCTCAGTGGGGGAGGGGCCCTCCGTATCTACGTTGGGCAGGGTAAGGGGGGACAGGAAAGTCACTGGAATCAGAAACCAAGGAAGTAATGGACCAGAACGGCACCTGCAGCCCTGCAGCGCCGTCGGTCACAGAGATGAAGAGAAGGAGGCAGCAGCGTGCCAGACCCAAGCACCCAGTTTCACCGAACTTTTATTGAGTTTATTTGTGGGATGCATGACAGGAAGTCTTTCCACTGTTAGTAAGAGTAAAAGGTCATTTTCACAGTCACTTTGGCACACACTAACGTTGTCTCATAAAAAAACCAGAAAAGCAACGACAATGGAACCTATATAATACGTCACTGAATACATACAAAACACTAATAAAATATCCCTGATAAACCAAAGTGCATATAGACAGAGAGCACGATGCTCAGGACCGTATTGCACCTTCCCAGAGTCACTCATGTCACTCGCATCGCCTAAGTCAAAGTTGGAAGTTAACAGTCATGAGAATTAGTATGTGTTACACCGAGTATTTACATAACAGTAACTAGTGCCAGGGGAGGGCTGGGCGCTGTCCAGCGGGGATGCTATGAACAGGGGACGGGGCTGGGGCGAGTGGGGGGGTGACCGGCGGGAGTGCTACGCTGGTCACGCCCAGGGCCAGGCCAGTCGCCCTCTGGTGTAAGGCAGCGCCGGCAGCAGAGTGCCCGGGGCTCCAACAACAGTCAGCGCCGAAGGGCCGCTCGGGCCACGGAGCGGGTCTCCTTTCCGCAGAGGTGAGCCCGTGCCTGGGGCCCTGTACAGACTGGACTGGGAAGCCTTACCCTTGACCGAAGGTGGATGAGCGGGCCGCCTCCCTCTAGATTGCACTGCCTGCCTCCTGCCTGGGTTGCTAGCAGCCAATTCTGTTACCTTTCAACTTTAAGGCATCTTCTACATAGTTTTTATCTAAGCAAAAAAGCGATAAAAATTGAGGTAATTCTGTAGTTGTTCGCACGGATAGGTGGCCGCATCCACGTGAGACAGCCTTTCACGCTCACTCTCTCGCGCCCGTGCACGGGGTCGTGTGTGCGCGATGAGAAAGGCCATTGGAGCGAATGGACAGAGAATGGAAGTGGTGGTGTGTCCTGATGTCCCACTGCGGGGACACGTCCCCTGCCTCCTCTGCTTGACCTGAACCCCCAAGGGGACAGGGTACGGGGGCCAAGGGTTGTGTGAGCTGGACACAAAGGCCACGGGAAGCAGGCCACGGTCACACGAGTCAGGAGGACACACAGCACAGGGTCAGCAGCGGCAGCAACAGCAGAGGTGGCCAGGGAGCCGCCGACACACTGCCGGAAACGGGCCGGGCGCACAGGATGGCGACGCAAAACTGCACACCCGCGAGACCCCTCTGGCCTCGCCTCGCTGGTAGGCGGCGTTTGAAAGGGGATGGGCGGGCTCTGCCTCGATTTCCGACCCGCAGCTCCAGCCTGGAGGGATGTGGCCCCGCAAGGCGGTCACCAAGTGGTCACATTCAAACTTTGGCCTCGGGCCCCTCCAGCACCGCGACAGATCTTTGCCCCTTTAAAAGCCATCACCACGAGGTCCTGGCACCCCCACAAGAGGCCGGTGCCCTGGGCCGTGCCACTGCGAGACTGGCCCTCCCGGCCAGGCGGCTCCAAAGGGGACAGCCGAGCACAGTGGCCCAGAGAAAACAGATTCAACCAAGAGAGCGCTCAGGAAGAGTCAGGGCAGTTTTCCATAGAAAGAGAGGAGGGGAGCCCACGGCAAGCTCCACAAGGCGCAGGGCATGCACTGGAGGGCAGAGACAGAGTTATAAACGGGCCGGTTACTTGACGAGGTCTTCTGGACTGGTGAGTTGGGGTCCGGTCGGGACAGCCATTGAACTACGTAGCTCTTCTTGGAGGGATCAGAGATGTTTCCTAGAGGGAAAAGAAAGGAGTCTTGGCTGCTGGGGCACCAGGTCTGGGCACCCAGCCCACCCACCCCAGGCAGAAGGGCTCCCTGGATTCTGGCATCCCAGGGACGGGGTGACAGGAGGGCCCCAACTCCCCAGTGTGGCCTGCAAGGCCTCCCTAGGCACAGATGGGCCCCAAGCACCCTGTCCAGGCCCAGTCCTGCCTCTCCCACACCAAGCATCCGGGTGTCAGCTATGCAGAGTAGCTTTAGCTACTATCCCCACACGCAGGCCCTACCAGCGCCTCCTTATCTCTGTACTGTCCTCCAAGTCCCCACCGTGCCCTGCTCCGGGCTGAGCAGTGCCCTGACTGCTGGCTCTGGAAGTGCTGGGAACAAGTGAATCCTGGCTCTACCCCCTCCTCAGCGGGGGGAGGCACACCTGACCCCCCGAGCTCCCTGCTCCGCAGAAGGGACTCATGACTGGATCTACGTCTTCAACTGCTGTGGGGACCGAAAGAGCTGACGCGTGTCCAGCACTTGGCCAGGCATCTACACGCAGCCAGCGTTCTGGTTGCTCTCCTTGCAGGGCGGCAGGCACCCCCTACTCATACAGGCACCCCCTACTCGCATGGGCGTGGGCTGAGCCCCGACGTGCAGTCACTGTGAATCCGGTTTCTGTCTCCCAGACCAAAAGGGAGTGCCAGGAAGGCAGGGATGGGCTGAGTCCACGCCATCCTTCACTAGGGCCTGGCCTGGAGATGAGCACGGCAAATGCCAGTTCCTTCCATTTCCTGCCAGAGAAAGGTCCCAGCCCAGGCCTGGGCGGGCTTAGCCTCTCCTTCAAGTTCACAGATGCTGAGTTCGACCAGTTGTGGGAAGAGCCGTATTTGCCGGGACCAGCCCCCCTCCCCTGGGCTTGCTGCATGCAGAAGGCTTACGGGGACAGGGGCCAAGCCTGCAGACCCTGGCCGTCTCGGGCCGCTCCTCCCGGCAGACCCCGAAGCTGTCGTCCGCGGTTCGGCAGAGCACCGGCCGTTCCTGGGTGCCATTGCCACAGGTTACCGAACACTGCAGGCAGAGGGTCACAGGTCAGGGCCCGCCTCCCACGCTAGGCCGGGTCTGAAAGGGCTCCCCAAGCAGGTGACCCCACAATACGTGGGAGGTGGGGAGGCACGAAGGGTAGAGGGTGAGCTAGAGGCCTGCCCTGCCATGCCCTAGCCCCGGGCAGCTGCCTCGATCTCCTGGGCTCTAGAGTGAGTTAGAGAGAACAAATATGCAGGGCCAGATAGGGCCTGGCACTTCTGACTTCTCAACGAGCACCTCCCTCCTCTGGCTAGAGGAGGCCCAAGGCCCAGAAGAACTGCTATGCACTGGGGGCCAATGGGAAAGCTCTGCCCGGGTCCAGGAGGCTTCGGCAGAGGACCCTCCCTCCCTCTGGACACAAGGTTCTACACCACCAGCACCCTCACTGTCCCCTCCAGTCTCGGGCCCCCTTGGCCTCACCACATTGGGAGGGGCCAGAAGGAGCAGTCATGCTCAGACTCGGGGCCCTGCTCACCACTCAGCCCAGCCCTGCCAAAGGAGGAGTCTCAAGTCTTCGCCTTGTGTGTGACAAAGGGTTGACTCAGCAGACCGGGTTGCTCAAACCTGCCCACTCCCAAGAAAAGCCTATTTTCAGGGCTGGCCCTTGGGCAACTCCTGGAAACCAAGTTCATGGAATGGTCTGTCTGGTAAGAGCGTTTTTCGGTGCCTGAGGCCTTGGATCAGGCCGCACCAATTTGTTCGGTTGGTTTACACCAACAAGATGATTTATGGTGAGCATCTGCTTTCCCTCTGGGGTCTGAGGCTTCAGTAACGGATGTCAGTCATGCAGGCACCCAATGCCTATGTGACTGATCCCCAGTGAAAATCCTGGGCACCTAGATGTTTGTACCTGGTTTCCTCCAGAATTCACTGAAACACTTTTCCCCTTTGCTGATTCTACGCTGTGTGCTTTCATTGTAATAAAACATAACCATGCCTAGAGCAACTTCTGAGCAAATCTTTGAGCCCAAGGCTGGTCCTGGAGACTCCTGACCCACCAGGCCCCGGGGGCTGGATGTCAGTGCTCCCATCAGCTCAGTCCTGCCCCCGGAACGGCTCCTCCAGCCCGAGACTATCCTTTCCAGCCCAAGTCTAAGCCCTCCCCTGCCCGTGTTTCCTCCTGCAAGTCTGACCGGCCTTCTAGCCACACCTCTGGCCCCCAGAGACAAAAGCCCAGGCTTCCCTTTGTTTCCTGGAGCCCAGGCTGTCCCCAGTCTCCTGGGGGTCCTGTCCCCAGGAGCAAGGGAGCCTCTACCCTGCAGAGTAAAGATACACATTCCACTGAGTTTCCCATAGCCATGTGGAACCACGGGTGCCCTGAGACCTACGGGACGTGGCCCAGGGCAAGAACTGCATCCAGACCCAGGTGGAACTCCCTGGCCACTTCAGTCCCACCCAAGCTTGGTTTGGGGGCTGAGGACACAGGGCCGGGGCACTGCTTACCTGGGACCAGGGTCCGGCCCGCCACCGACCGGGACAGAGCTCACGGTTGCAGGCCCGGCGGCCCTCAGGTCGGGCGTCATTGCAGTGCTTGGTGTGCACGGAGCGGGTGGTGTTGTTGTGCAGTGGCTGAACGCAGCGCACGGAGCGAACCTGCATGCCCGTCCGCCCACAGCTCTGACTGCATGCCTCCCACTCGCCCGTGACCCACCTGTCAGGGCAGAGCAGCACACGGTCAGCCCCTGGAGAATCAGCGTGGCTGAGGCCCTGGTGGACAGAGGCAAGGCAGCCTGCTCCTCCAGGCGCATCTTTACCTACTGTCAGGAAGGCACCCTGGGGGCTAGCTGGGCCCCTGCCTGAGGTCCTGCAGACGATGAACCCCAAGCATGCCCACGGCTGGGAGATCCTGGTTGGGGTGTGGCCATGGAGAGCCGGCCTCTGTCCCTTCTTAGGCTCCTGGCTCTGCCCTCTGACCTCAGCTTCTGCTGACATCACCAACCCTTCCGGGCAGCAGCATGGACGCCCTCAGCACCTGTCCCCAAACGGCCCCCACCTGCCTTTTACCCACCATCTTCCCCACTCAGGGTCCTGCAAAAGGAACCTGGGCCCAGAAATGCAGCCCTGTCAAACCCCGGAGCCGGAGGGTCATGGCTGTGGCCATTCCAAGGCCGCAGCCTCTGGAATGACCTGCTTGGAAAACATCTACCACAGGACCAGAAGCAAGCCCTGCACCCTCGGAGCCTCAGTTTCCCCATCTGAGCATTACCACTTGCTGTCATTTCTAAGATGCCATTATTGTTTCCGTCTAGCAGGTCTGAAGCAGGGGGGCACTGCACAGCCTGCAACATCTTAGACTCCATAGAACGTGGTGAGTGAGAAAGAATCTGTCAAACGTCTCAGGGCACATGAGGCCCAGAGCATCCAGGGAACCAGATCCTGCACCACCCTCCACAGGAGCCCCAGGGCTCTCCCTCCCCTCCTCTAGTGGGGCTGGGGGTCGGGGAGCCCTGGCACTCACACGGGCTGGGAGCACTCCTGCGGGTTGCAAGCCCGGCGAATGGCTTTGGGCTTCGAGAGGGAGTCGCAGAAGCCTCGGTGCACCATCTTGTGGTCCAGCCTCCGGCGGCAGCCATACTTGGTGAACTGGGACCCTGAAGACGAGAGCTCGAGGGGGCTCAGCGGGACAGTATGAGTCCTCCAGCAGGCGTGGAGGGGCGGCTCCTCAGGCCACTTAGCCCCCTTCTCCCCGCCCTGCTAATGGGGTGGGGGGGTCGGGCAGGGACACATCTAGCCTGGTGTCTACCCAGCACCCCAGGCCAAGTGAGGGTGACAGGCCAGGGAGACTAGCCCCCTTCTCTCCTGCCCCTTGGCTGGCTTCCTGGGGCAGGAGGGAAGGTTCTATTTCCTCTCCCATTGTTTAGTCATTTACTCCACCTTGAATTAATGTGCTCTGAGGACCTGGCTAAACATGGAATACAGCCTGCAAGGCTCCTCCAGCCAGTCTAGCGTAGCAGTTCTCAACTGGTGGAGATTTTGCCCCGGGGACATCTGGCAATGTCTGGGACACTTAGTTGTCACAACTGGGGGAGGAGATGCCACCAACATCTAACAGGTAGAGGCTGGGGATGTTGCTCAGCATCCTACAATGCACGGGACTACCCCCCACAACGGAAAATTATAGACCCCAAAACGTCAAGAGTGCCAAGTCTCAAAACCTCAGCCTAGTGGGTTAGACATGAGAGAATATGACTGGGCAGCCTGATCTAGGCTGGGCATCTGGGGGTGTCCCAGGAAACAGAGGATGGAGGTGTGGTGATATAGTAGGAAAGCGGTGGAGGGGGCTCCCCGGGGAGGAGATGGCCTATGCAAAGGCCCTGAGGCAGGAGCACAGCGCGTCCAGGAAAAGCACTTAAGGCCAGTGTGGACAGGGCTGAGTGAGCAAGGGTTGGGGGTGCCAACGGCAGTGGGAGAAGTCAGCAAGTTGCTTGGACCTTGGAGGCCATGAGGAGAATTTTGTTTTTTATCCCAAGAGCAGAAGAAGCTGCTGAAAACTGTGATAACAGAAAGGGGTGTGGTCTGATCTGCCCCTTTCATAGGTCACTCTGAGGGCAAGAGTGGACACACGGGGCCAGTTGGGTAGCGAGGATGGTGCCAGGACTGGGAAGATGGTAACAGCAGATGAGTCCAAGAGATACGCAGGAGGGAGACTCAACAGGATGTGCTGATAAAATCCAGGGGGCCGGGAGGCTCAGTGGAAGGCTGGGGTGCCATCCGCCCAGGCAGGAGCACTGGAAGATGAGCCCTCCATCTGCCTGGGCCCGGCAGTGGGTGCCCCGCCCACTGGGCAAACTCCCTCTGTTGTCTAGGTGTGGGACCCTTCATGGCACCTGAAGGAGGTCTGTCCTGGCCACCTGCTCCTGCAGGCTGAGCTCTCTTCTCCTGCCTTTTATCTCCTCCAGCCCCCTAGAAGCAGTGACTACACTGGGCAGATCAGAACTTCCTGTCTGTCTGTTATGTCCCACCCAACTGTGGACTCTTTGAGGTCTAAGGCCAGTGGGACCTCTCTGCACCCAGCCCTGCCCCAGCGAGGAAAGGCCTTTCTGCATTCAGAAAGGAGGGATTTCTGCAGAGGAGGCCTCTTCATTGGTCTCCAGCATGGCCTGAGCCTTTCCTGTGACCTGCCTCGTGGTGTCATAGTAATCCATCCAAGCCACCCTCACAGCCACCTCCCACCAGGCCAGACCTCCCTCTCACACGATGCAGGTGGGTGCTGGTGTCATCCAAGCCCCGCACATGCCCCCTGGCTGCCCTGCTCTTCCTGCCCACCCTCTGCCACCTCCCTAGTGGGGCCAGGCCCTTGTCACCCAGGCAAAGGTCACTGGCTTGGGTCTAGTGTTCTCATGCCAGGCAGTCAGCAGGGACCATGGGCTTAGGAAGCTCCTCATCCAGGAGACCCCTCCCGCTCGGCCCCGACCTCCTCCGGGGCCCCAACTCTGAGAAGGCCCCTCACCTCCACCACAGGGCTTGGAGCAGGGAGACCACTTCTTCAGGGCCCACTCGTAGCCCACGGAATTGTCCTCCAGGACATTGTTGTCCTCCACATTGAGCGAGTCCTCATGGATCATGTATTTGTAGGTCAGCGAGATGCGGGCGTCCCCCTGCGGGATGACCTGCCCCGGAGACGGACGTGAATGTGTCTGACCACCACCACCCTCCCTCGGCGACCAGGTTAGGAAGGTCAGCCCGAGGAACATGCGCGGCCAAGTCTCGTTATTCACGGTAGTCAGGTTCTAGAAAGTCCCGGCAAACACCGAATCTGCCAGTACTGAACTGCTGCTCGCAGGGGAACATAGCGTCAGGGCCTGCGAACCTCTGGTCGTGACAGTTTCATTAACAGTCAATGCATAAGCTTATTCTATGTGCGTTTCTGTTTAAAGACACCTTAATTAGTACATGCCATCGATTCATTAACACTGAACTCACGGCCAGCACCCGGTTACTTGCGCCTGGACGCAGCTCATCTAACACATGCGTTCTCTCCTTAGGGCAAACCTGCAGCTTCCTGCTCAGAGGAACACCAGACCCATGCGTGGGGCCATTTTAAACAATGAAATCATCCCCCGAAAGCACAAAAATGCGAACAACATGGCAGTAAATAGAGTGTGAAAAAGACGCTTGTTTACAGTAGGAGCTGAAACAAGAAGCAGAGCCTTGCCTGTTTCGGCCTCCTCACGTTTTCTCCTGCTCCACTGCAAGTGCAGGCAGACCTCGCTTTATGGCGCTTTGTTTTACTGCGCTTTGCAGATATTATGTTTTTTTTACAAATTAAACTTTTGTGGCAGCCCGACATCCAGCAAGTCTATTGGCGCCATTTGTCAACAGAATTTGCTCACTTTGTGTCTTTGGGTCACGTTTTGGTAATTCCCACAATATTTCAAACTTTTTCATTATTATTACTTTTATTATGGTGATCTCTGATCAGTGGTCTTTGATGTTATTATTGTAACTGATTTTTTGTTTTGTATTTTTAATCAAGGTATGTACATTGTTTTTTTTTAGAGCCTAAGGCTATCACACACACTGGGAAACCAAAACGTTCATGTGTCTTGCGTTATTGCCATATTCGCTTTACTGCGGTGGTCCGGAACCGATCCTGCAGTATCTCCTGAGGTACGCCTGTATTGATTTTGGGATTAGAAATACTTTCGGTAGGTGAATTTACCAACACAGAAATGGCAGATACTGAAGCCTGACTGTATATGCACTGACAAAGGCAGGGCACCAAAGGCTTTTCTGGAGATGAAAGGTACATGCAGCCGAGGTAAGCAGAGCAGAGCCCAGCGCACGTGAAACACCCCATCCCCACGGCTGCACACTCTGGTGTGGGGCGCTGGATCTGGGTGCCTGAACCCAACCATGGTGTGCTCACCTTAACAGAGGGGCAAAAGTCACCTGAGCCTTACCTGTAGTGTTTTAACTTTTTTTACTGATAAAATATATTATGTATGCAATTAAAATTAATTTTTAAAAAGTGAATTAGGAAATCAAGCCCCCTCTGTACTCCCATCACCAGGAGCAGCCTGTGGTCCTGGACTCAGGAGACCTGGGGTCCAGTCCTGCTCAGGGACAAAGTCTAGTGTGCCCTGGGTCTAGCAGTCCAATTTCCTGAGCCCCACTGGTCACCCCCAGAGAGTGGCTGGGTTTGGATACAGGGGCAGACATGAATAAACATGATGAAAAGTGGTCATGAATGTCACCCAGAGGGGGGGAAACCTAATCGCTTGCAGGGGATTTTGTCTTTAGTCAGCCAGGGATCGATACAGGGCCCAGAGCCCAACTGGTGGCTCCATGTCTGTTCCTTGCTCTGACACCGAGATAGAGACCCTTGGTCCAAAAGCCAGGCCAGAGAGGCCGTTCAGAGCACAGTCCGAAGTACGCAGGGAGGCTCAGGGTTCCCGGGCACCCCTCCATCCCTTCCCTAGCAGCTACTTGCTCCCTGCCTGGGCAGCCAGGAGGCAGTGGGCCTGGCCCCTGCCTCGACTTACCAGGACGGTGATGGTCCCGTGGAGGGGGCCCATGGTCTGCAGCGTCTCCTGGCCATCCTCATCGCGGTACTCCCACTCCACACCCATGGCAATGAAGGATTTGGAGTTGGGATCCACGTCATTCTCTTCATTTAAAATGAACTTGCCTGTCTCCAGGTTCTTGACGGCTGAGAATGGCAGAAGACAGCCAGTGTCACCCAGGGGCAGAACTGCGGGAAGGCCGGCAGGGTATGCTGGTTTGAACAGGTTGGGGGAGTTACAGGGAGCAGAGCCCCTCGTCTCCCAGCTGTCTTCTGCCAGGGGCCCGTCAGTCCCACTGACAGCCCAAATCACCTTCAGAACCTGACTTGCCCTTTGTCTCTCAGCCAAAACTAAGTTTCCCTCTAACCCTGCCCTTCTGCCAGGCCCAGGGCCCTTTCCTGGATCTGCCCCTCAGGCCCTGAAGGAGATGCTACATGGCAAGGGACTCGGCAGGCATCAAGGCCACCTTCTTGCTGTCTACTTGGAACACTCAATGGGCTCTCAGAGCCACTGCCCTCCCTGCCCCAGCCCTCCGGGTGAGGGGCATCTGCTGGACACCAGGGCACAGGGCTGGGTGAGGGCTTCCTTCCCTGGGGTGAGCCTACGTCCCATATGTGTCCCCACCCCGTTGGTAACTGTGGCTCGGCCTGGGTCCCCACCAGTTCCCTACAACCCAAAGAGGCCTGACCTGGCCCGGGGACCACTCAGGCCACTAGGCATCCACAAAGAATGTCTAGGAGCCGAGAATCCACTGGTCAGGAAGCCCCACGCTTCCCACAGTGGAAGGTGTCTGCTGGGGGTCTGCTGGAAGATTTTAGGTGGTGTCACAGACTGGGCACAAAAATCATGGGACCACAGAGTTAGGAAATCATCCCCTTCACAAGTCTCCTAGAATCCCCTGAGAGCCTCAGCGGGCGCCAGGAGGTCCTCAGCTTGTCACTAACCCTCCCTCCTCTTGTGCAGGGAGAGCCCTTGGCAGGAAACAGTGTTTAGATAGAAGTGTCTTTTTTCAGGGATCAACTTTCATATTCGCCTTCTACTTAAGGCAAGTGCCACTGGCTTTGCAATTTGGGATAGCAACATAAAGTCTCCTGTTAAAATAAGGAAGAAATAAAAATTCATATTAAAAAGAGTGGTGTCGGGCTTCCCTGGTGGTGCAGTGGTTGAGAGTCCGCCTGCCGATGCAGGGGACACGGGTTCGAGCCCCGGTCCGGGAAGATCCCACATGCCGCGGAGCAGCTAAGCCCGTGAGCCATGGCCGCTGA
>NC_041215.1:10579945-10597796 GCF_002837175.3 Physeter macrocephalus | reverse complement strand
AGCCTGTGCTCCACAAAGGGAGAGGCCACAACAGTGAGAGGCCCGCGTACCGCAAAAAAAAAAAAAAAAAAAAAGAGTGGTGTCTGTCTCGCGTCAGTGGCGGGGGCCAGATGGAGACAGTCATGGAGCCCCTGACCCAGTCTGGCCTCCAGGGCACAGGGAGGAAGGTCGGGATCCAAATTGGGGGAAGGGACTTGTGTGGGGTCCCCTCAGTGACCCCGGCATCACTTCCTACTTCGGCCTTACAACTTGGTGGGGGCATGGATGGTTGAAGCCCCTTTGAGGAACCCCAGGCAGCCTGGAGGAGCACAGCCCCACAGGGGCTGCCATGTGAGAAGGGGAGAGTTGTTAGAACATCCAAATTTTCAACAGATGCCAGGAATTCCTATTCCAAAAGAATCACTTGAATTTAAAATGAAACTAAATGAAAAAATGCAAATACATCATGGGAGCCCATCTACCAGCTGGCCTTAGCCGCCGCTGCTTAAGGACCCTGCCTGCCTTCCAGTGGACAGGTGGCTTCCCCCTTGGCCTCGAGATGGAGTTAGGGTGGGGAGGTGTGGCATGTTTTAAACACATGTCCCTCCACAGCTGCTGCCAGGGAAGCCCTCTGATCCCAACGCCTGGCCTCTCCGTTGGGAAATGACTCCAGGAGACGTCTACCAGGTGGGCCAGGCCAGGGACTGGGGAGATGGGGCTGCAGCCACGCCTCTCAGCCGGGCCCCTGATCCCCGGAAGAGTCAGGCTGCAGATCCGCCGCACTGCCTGGGCTCCGACACTCACCCAGGTGGTGGCTGGTGGTGTCTGCCTCCTGGATAAGCAGGTGTCTGGCTCCTGCCGGGATCTCAAACATCTTGATGTAACCTTTGTTGGGATGTGGGGAGACAAAGCCAAATGAGAAGGGAGAGGCCGTCGAATGCAGACAATGCCAGGAGGGCCTTGCCCTCGAAGGTGGTTCCAGAGCCCCCAATGTTTTATGGGCTCTGACTGCCCACCCAGAGAGGGGTCCACGGGAAAGCTAGCACATCCCAGCCAGCCACAGCCCTTTGCTCATCTTCAAATCTTAGGTGCTCCTTCAGCCTCCTCCATTGAAAACTTAGTGGGCGTCCTCGTGAGTGTCCCTGGAGTCACACCTGGGCACGGAGCTAAGATGCCACATCCAGGAGGGAGGCCTTCAGCAAACTGCTTGCCCTCCCTGGACCTCGGTGGCTTAATCCGCAAACTGAAGACAGCCTGCTCACGTGGGGCGACGCAGAAGGTCAGCTCCTTGCACCCTGGCACCAGCTCTGAGTGGAGTCTGGCAGGTTTGTCCCATGGCCTTCTTCCAAAAGAGGTGAACCAAAGTGGCTTCTCACCATTTCGGACAGAGGTAGAGCAGTCAGCTGCTGCAAGCCCACCCAGAGCACCGAAGCCAGACGGAGGTACCACTGTGGAAGGAGGCTAACCAAGCGGTCTGTTTTCCCAGAGCCCACCTTGGCCAGGGACCCCCAAGTTCCCCAGCCCCATCCTGTGGCCCTGTGGGGACAGGCTTACATGTCCCTAGGCCACAGGCTGCACTGACAAGCCCATCAAAGTCCTGCTAACAGGTGGCTGGGGGCAGCGAGCAAGGGAGGCCAGCTGGCGACCGGAAAGCCTTGGAGGGCTGGGGAGGGTGTCCTCAAATAAAGACTTCTAAGACCCACCCTGTGCACATATACCCTGGCATTATCCCTGTCCCCGCCCACCCTGGGGCCTGGCGCAGCTGCCCCTGACCCTGATTCTCTCTCCACCTCACCCTCCCAGACTTACATCCCCTCTCCCGCAAACAGCTGAGAACCCAGTCAGAGTCACCTGGCCAGGTGCTATAGACATTCAGGCCTGGGTGCCCTGGGCAGGGGGAGGGAGGGGCGCACTCACCGAGCTTCTTGGGCGCACGTGTGAATGTGCCCTTGACCACCTTGCAGTGGGAATTGTCCCCTCCACACACACCACACTTGTCCTCCTGCTTGCTGGAGCCGATCACCCCGTCACAGCCCACCTTCTGCAGAGGGGTGGGGGGGTGCAGTGTACACTCGAGATCCCCTCTCCCCACCTGTTCCCTCCACAGCCCAGGTCTGGGCATCACTTCCTAGCAGTTCTGGATGCAGGGGAAGGAGAGGGGGCTTTGGAGCAAGACAGACCCTGTGTGCCCACCCAAGGACCAGCCTTTCCCCCTCACTCATCCACTTGTCTGGACAGTGTGACCTGTGGAGGGCTCTGTACAGCCTAAACAGGGCCTGGTCCTGAGGCTGTCCTGCCACAGCATGCTGGCATCCTAATGGACATATCAGACATGGCCTCTGCCCCTTCTCCCGGCTGTCCACGCAGCGCAGCCCCAGAGGTGGTCCCTCCAGGGCTCGCACCCAAAGCTTAGACCAAGATGTCCCTCCCTCACACTGCCCCCAGGAACAGTGTCCTCTTCAGTGTGTCTCGGGGTGTCTGGGCAGGAGGTGACAAGAGTTGGTAGGAACTCTTTTGCCTTCATTCTCTCAACCAATCCTCTCAACACTGTCCACTCTAGTATCGAAAATTGTCCCACACAGAGCAGGGACGTTCCTTGCCCAGGGCCACCTGGTAGAGGCAGTAACAAATTCCGGTTCTGTTACTCTCTATAGCCCTGCCGATAGCACACCATTCCCAGGGCCCCAGAGCTCTGTGGGGAGCAGACCCTGGGTCTGAACACACTGCCTGAGGCCACTTTCATATCCATGACCACCCTCAGCAGGGAAGACAACCTCTCCTCCTAGCTGGTCTGCTCGCCGTCTGTCCTGAGTGCACCACAGCATCACAGGTTTCCCTCTTTGCCCTGGCTGCCAGAAAGCCCAGAGCCAATTCACCCCTCAGCATCCTCCTATCACCGCCTCTTGTGAGACTGCTTCCTTTCCCTTTGCTCTTTGATTTATTTATTTATTTTTGATATATCTTTTTCATATTTTATTTTTGCTTTTTTAAAATACACACTTAAAAAAATTTTTTTATTGGAGTATAGTTGCTTTACAATATTGTGTTAGTTTTGCTCTTTGATTTCTGACTTTTGTCTTACAAAGACCTTTGAGGGCAGGGTCTCTAGACTATGAAGGGGCTACAGAGCCACTTCCTGGCAATGCAGTCTCAGAGAAACTTCGAGTTTGTTTCCACGTTTGTGACATGGAGTCAGAGCAGCAAGGCCTGCCAGGGCTGTTGCCCAGATGAGAGGATACGGTCCTTGTAAACAGTCATATGTTGCCTGAAGGATGAAGCTGATGCTGAGGAGGAGGGAAGAGAAAGAGGCGAGGAGGGAGAGGAAGGGAGGGAGGGGAGAACCTCCTGTCCAGCCGGGGCGGTTGTGATATTGTGATTTATGATATATATATATATTTGGTCTTCATCCAGTTTCTGGCTAGACCTCCTAAAACCCTTGGAATTTCCTGTGGTGAGAGCCATAAAGCTGTCTTTATGGTGGGGGGGTTAAGTAGGTGGTCAGTGACCCATTATTTAGTCAGTCATGCCTGTAATGAAGTCTCCATAACAACCCAAAAGGGTGGGGTTTGGACAGCTTCTGGGTTGGTGAACACATAGAGATTTGGGGACAGCAGCACGCTCTGGAAGGGCCTGGAAGCTCCATTCCTTCCTACATGCCTTGCCCTAAGCATCTTCCATCTGCCTGTTTTTGAGCTATATCCCTTTATAATAAACTGGTAATCTAGTAACTGTTTTTTGAGTTCTAAGAGTCACTCTAGCAAATTAATTGAACCCAAGGAAGGGGTTGTTGAAACCTCCAATCTACAGCCTGTTAATCAGAAGCACAGGTGACAACGTGGACTTATGATTGGCATCTGAAGGCAGGGGGCCGTCTTATAGGACTGAGGCCTTAACCTGCGGGATCTGATGCTATCTCCAGGTAGGTAGTGTCAGAACTGAGTTAAATTGTAGGACACAGCCAACTAAAAACTGGCACTTGCCTTCTGCTTCTACAAGGATTAGGTCACTAGCCTCTGCAGTTGCTGACCTTCAACACACCTGAAAGGATTTCAGGGTGGAGATCAGGAATGAGGCACTCCTGTGCTCTGGGAAAAACTGACAGAACAGGCCTTCAGAGAGTTAGATATTTTCAGGAGAAGATTTTATGAACCCATAAATTCTTGCATCTTCTATCTAAGAAAGCACCAAAATCATTAATGGCGACATCTGCTCCTGGTGACTAGCAGCAACCTTCTTGTGACCAGCAGCAAGCCTCTGCCACAATGTGTGCTTGACTGCACGTACCCCCTTTCACTAAAATCATGTATAATACTGACCTCCTCTTACCTCTTTGGAGCAGTTCCTCAGAGCTATAGTCCTCATTTTGCCCCAAATAAAACTTAACTAACATCTCTCACATTATGCAATTTTTTTCAGCCCACAACATCCAGCTGGTGTCAGAGAATTGCTTGTTGGACTTGTGGGGGAAAATACCCCAAACTGGGATTGGAATCAGAATCTTTATGGCCTCATTTAATTCCTGATTCCCTGCTCTGTGTGTGTGTGTGTGTGTGTGTGTGTGTGTGTGTGTGTGAGAGAGAGAGAGAGAGAGAGAGAGAGAGAGAGAGAGATCCCTGCTCTGTGTGTGTGTGTGTGTGTGTGTGTGTGTGTGTGTGTGTGTGTGTGTGTGTGTCTTTATTCTCCTGACATGTCTTTTGCTGTCATTTCTCTTTGAAACTTCCTGCGTCATTGTGTTTTGATATTCTCTCATTGACAGCATCCACTTGGATATTAGATTCTTTTAAAAGAACAGTTTCACATTCACATGTATTGTGAGGACTCCTACATTTCATCTTATTACTCCCATTTCCTTTGTGTGTTTTCTTTTTTTTGTGATACGCGGGCCTCTCACTGTTGTGGCCTCTCCCGTTGCGGAGCACAGGCTCTGGACGCGCAGGCCCAGCGGCCATGGCTCACGGGCCCAGCCTCTCAGCGGCATGTGGGATCTTCCCGGACCGGGGCACGAACCCGTGTCCCCTTCATCGGCAGGCAGATTCTCAATCACTGCGCCACCAGGGAAGCCCTCCTTTGTGTGTTTTCAACCTTTCTGTCTCCTTTGTTTTCTAACTTTTGCAATGTGACCATATATAAATGTAAACATTTTCTAATTATGCAAAACTCTATCATTCTACTGTTATCTGTCCAAAATCACCATTAATTAATGAAATACCCTATTCTTCTCCAGTTGTCAATGTCAGGAGTGAAGCTCTAGACACGCCCACTAACCAAGAGGGTGAATTAGTGTTCCTACTTCCCTGTTATTTTCGTACCATACGCACAGCTGCCATCAAAAGCTACTTCCACTACTAAATGTTTCCCATGCTACGCCCTCTCTTAATCACAGTTTTTAATATTTTCTGTGTGTTATGATGTTTTGACATCTTAAAAATCTTGCTGGTCAAGAAGAGACCACCCCTCCCAGGGCTAGCTAGCCAGTTCTTAGGGACAGCAATGGAAGCACACCTTTCATACACAAACCAACTGATTCCTCCCTTTATCAAACTCTCACACACTAAGCCAATATGTCTCTGCTCTAAATCATCCCAGGGTCAGATACCAGGAATCTAGAGACCACTCCTGCCAGAATTATTCAAACTGGCCAATCCCAAGCTGTTTACTGCTTCATCGGCAGGCGGATTCTCAATCACTGCGCCACCAGGGAAGCCCTCCTTTGTGTGTTTTCAACCTTTCTGTCTCCTTTGTTTTCTAACTTTTGCAATGTGACCATATATAAATGTAAACATTTTCTAATTATGCAAAACTCTATCATTCTACTGTTATCTGTCCAAAATCACCATTAATTAATGAAATACCCTATTCTTCTCCAGTTGTCAATGTCAGGAGTGAAGCTCTAGACACGCCCACTAACCAAGAGGGTGAATTAGTGTTCCTACTTCCCTGTTATTTTCGTACCATACGCACAGCTGCCATCAAAAGCTACTTCCACTACTAAATGTTTCCCATGCTACGCCCTCTCTTAATCACAGTTTTTAATATTTTCTGTGTGTTATGATGTTTTGACATCTTAAAAATCTTGCTGGTCAAGAAGAGACCACCCCTCCCAGGGCTAGCTAGCCAGTTCTTAGGGACAGCAATGGAAGCACACCTTTCATACACAAACCAACTGATTCCTCCCTTTATCAAACTCTCACACACTAAGCCAATATGTCTCTGCTCTAAATCATCCCAGGGTCAGATACCAGGAATCTAGAGACCACTCCTGCCAGAATTATTCAAACTGGCCAATCCCAAGCTGTTTACTGTGCCTGCCTTGCTTTTCCCATGGAAACCCCAATAAAAGCTTTGGCTCAGACTTTCTCCTTCTCCCTCTCTGCCTCCCAACTGAATCTGGTTCTTCTCCATGTGGCCCTGCACAGCATGCCATACCTTTCCCTCAGGAAATGTAAGTAATAAGTTCTTCTTTCAATGGCACTGACTTCTCTGTGTCATCATTTGGTCACCTCCATCAATGAAAACCCCTCAGGTACAGGGGAGACACTGCTGTCTTTAAGTATTTGGCTGAGTGTTTGGAGTGTGAGCGGACTGTATGGCCTGCCCTCGTGGCTGGCTGCAGTCCTACTGAAATCACGTGCCTGGAGAGAATCCCTGAGCTTGCCTCCAGCTACTCCACACCCCACCTCCCTGCTCTTCCAGCCTCATCCATCTCCGCCAGGGGGCCTGCGGCATTCTGCCAGGCTCTCTGCCAGGGACATCGTGAAGATGCTCGTTTCGCAGGAAGGTAAGATGAGAATCAGCCTCTTTGACACCTACAATCAGTCTCATCTACACAGAGGCTTCCAGGTATTTCTAGGGGACGGGCCAGTTCTGCACTCATGTTACTATTTTGTGCCGAGTGTGCCCCACAGTTGTCTCTTGTAACAGCCTAAGATTGAAGCCAAAGACAATAAAGTAACAGAAAACACAGCAGGTCATTTCTACAAAGAGCCACACCAACGAGAGCCATGGTGGTCCACCCTGATCGAGAGTAAGCTGTCCAGTGCCCAGAGGAGTGCAAGGACATGGCAGTGCTTCACAAGGGGTCCCCTAGGGACCATGTGCATCAAGATCACGGGGTAAAACTGGCAAAACTCATGCTCTGGGTCACAGCCTCTACCTACGTAAGCAGAATCTCTGAGGTGGAGCCCCAAGCTCCTCAGGTGGTTCCTCAGACTCAAGTCTGAGAACCCTTGTCATGAAGAGGGGGAGCAAGGGGTGGGAACCAACATTTGCCGAGAGCCTGCCCTGATCTAGATGCTGTTTGCAACACTTTGCAAGCTCAGCCTCAGCGAATCCTCCCAAAGCCCCAGAAAGCTGAGGCCCTGAGCTGCGGCTGCCCCTGCTCCTGTGGCACCGCACTGGCCTCGTGGCACTCACCCTGCAGTCCCCGCGTACACAGAGGCTGAAGGCGTCCTTGTAAGAACAGCGCGTCCCATCATGCACCATGCGCTTCATGGACACCACCTCCCCAGTCTCCTTGGACTCACAGTAGAGGTGGCATCTCTCTTTGGCTGGAAGGGAAGCAGCGGGGTGTTGGTGAGGAGGGCCAGCTACACCGCTCACTCTGCTTGCAGTTTCCTTCCCAAGTTTGCTAAAGGGAAGCACCCTGCAAGGAGAAACTCTCACCCAGGAGGATCTTCTTATGATTCACCCGCCCCCCTACATGCCTGCCCTGGGCCGGGAGAGAAAGCGAAAGGGGGCAGATAACTGCAACCCCCTTCGTGACCCTGCTGTGTGGGACTTAGGAAGAGCTTTTCCCAACTGAGCCAGGCTGTTGTTGGTGCAGCCAGGTCTCAGATTCCCGAGGCCCTGCCCAGAGACCCCCATATCGAGGGGAAGGGAAAATGACTGTTTGCCAGGTCTCTACCTGGAGACCCTTTTCAGTCAACCTCTGAAACCCCAAATAAGATGCCTCCTGATTCAGTCTCGGGTCCCTGGCACCTTCCCTTCCCTCCGAGGTCACTATGACACCACGTCATTATTTGAATTTTCGCCAGACCAAAGCCTCGTTCTGAGAGGGGGATCTGTCTGCTCTGGCACCGCCTCCTTGAATGCACATGTGGGGTTTGCAACAGGTGCTCAGCCGGTGTGACACACATGGGGTGATGGAGACAGCAGAGCAGGCCCCAGTCCCCACTCCCCTCCTCTGCCCAATGCCTGGAAGGAACGGAAACTGTGTTTCTCCATCATTTAGTGGGAGGGGGACCCAAATGAAATACAAACACTCTCATGCTTGAAACTACCAGACTTTTCAGTTCTAGGAGCCAACAAATGCCTTTTGATGCTTAAACCAGTTTAAGTCACTTGGAACTGAGAGCTCCCACTGAAAGACGAGAGGTCAGAAGTAATCTGATTCCTTGGCAGGCTCCGCCCCTGCCCTCCGCCTCATGGCTGAGCCGGGGTAAAGGCGCAACGCTAGCCTTGTCCACTGGGTGGTGAGCACAGGAGCCTGGGGCCGGCTGGGCCCCGCCCCCTCCGCTGCATCCTTGGCCAGGTGCAGTTGTCTGGCTCTTCTGGGATTGCAGTCCTGCCGTGAACCCCAAGCCGGCAGCCAGCCTGCCCAGGGTGGGCTCTGCTGGCATGCCCATGCAGAATCAGTGGCCCGGTGAGCCCTGGCCTGTACACTGAATGCCCACTCCCCTTAGGGCTCACCATCCCGGTGCTCGTGGGGCAGCCAGTGGTGCTGGGTGTCACCATGCTCGAAGTATAGGTCCCACTGCCGGCACTGCTCCTCACGGAAGTCAGCCAGGGCGTCAGGGCAGTCCTGGGAGTTGCAGAGCTGGAAATCGTAGGCAAGGCCTGAGCAGGTGCGGCCCCCATTGGCTGGGCTGGAGGAGAAAGCAGAAAGGTCTTGCAGCTCAGTGCCAGGAAGAGGCCAGCACACGGGGTGCCACTTGTGGGATCTGGGGGGAATCCCTGATCCTTGGGGGTCAGGGGGCAGCTCTGTTGAGTGAAGGGACGCAGCCTTGCCCTGTCCCAGCCGCAGGACCCCAGGGCCTCGGAACATCACTATAGAAGGCTCTGGTAACCCTCTCTCGGGGGCCCCATGGGAAGGGAGCGTCTAGTCAGCCCCTGTGCACCCCCCACCCCCATCCCAGCTCCTGTAGCTGTGGCAGTGAACCAACAGTGAGCTGTAACAGGGTGTTTAGGTTCTGCTGTGCCCCCGGCCATAAGCCCCAGGGTGGTGGAGCTGGGTGAGCTTCCCCTACATCCGGGCCTGGGCCTGGGCCTCACACACGCTGGGGACTCGGAGCAATTCTGAAGTAGTGGAATCTTGCTACAAGTGTTCTTAACAAGTGTCAGGTACACAGTGGACACTCCATCTCCAGCATCCCTCCACCTCAAGAAAACTTGGGCCGTGTTTCTGTAATTTCCTTACATTGTTGAGAACATCAGCAGTCCACAAAGCACTAACCCCACAGGAAAGGCGCCAGCTGGTGGCTAACAGGTGTCCATGGCAGGCAGGGTGATGGGGCGTGGCAGATCAGCACCCTGGGAGGAGCTGGGGGGCTTCAGCCAAGCAGAACCCGAGGCCCCCCCTGAGACTTGGGCAAAAGTCATGTTCTGCTGTGATGATGGATGTATAGCATATAGCACTGTAGAGTGAATGATGGAAGGGGCTGGCTTCCATGAGGCTCCTTGCACAGTGCCATGTTCTCAGGGGAAGTCAGTGGAAATAACAATCTGAGAAATTTGTGGAGAAAGAACCAAGAGGCCTCAGTGTTTGATGGGAACCATGAAAGAAAGGGTGACTTTGAGATTTACACCAGGGCCACTGATGGGACCACAGACCAATGACAACACCAACCAGGGCATCACCAGGAGGGGGTGCAGCCCTGGGTATAGGCGTGGGGAGCCCAGGGGCACCGTGCAGCAGGAAAAAGCAGGAAGAGGTTGGGCTGTCGCTGGAGCCCTGGCCAGCCCAGACAGGAGCCATACAGATTCAAATGGAAATCCATGATAATTCCAAAAGAGAATGTGAGTTGGAGAATTCAGGGGAGGCCAGGGAGGAAGAGAAATTGAAGAGCTTGAGCTCATGCTGTAGATTGTTTGCAGTTCTGCAATCTAAAGGGTGGCAAGGCAAAGAACACAGAGGGAACTCAATCCAGTGAGCGGGGGCCCAGCTGGGAACCTCAGGAGTCTTCACACTGGCCACAGTGTCCCAGGAAAAGCTACTGAGCCAGGGAGCAGCAACTAAAGATGGGGCAGCATAAGGCCCAGCTGTCATCTCCAGGAGGACACATGAAATGGGAGGCCCACGGGGCGCACTGGCGTTGCTGACAAAGAGGCTGTGTGGGGCCTGTGGGCTCTGAAATGCTCTGGGAGCTGCAGCTGTGCGTATTCCCCACAGATGCAAGTGAGGCTGACATAAATGAACCGAGCTCAGAGCTCTGTGTGGCGCACCTTTCTTGTCTGATGGTCACTGATGTGCACGGAATGCTGGCACTGGCCAGGGGTTAGCTACTCTCCAGGCCCAACAGTGTTTGTGAACAGATGGAATGGCAGGCAGTTCTAGCAATTTTGCTCACGTCACTGCTGCCCCTGTCCCTTGCTGCCACCAAGAAGGCTGAACCAGCCAGAGGGGTAAGAAAATCCCTAGAGTGCGCAGGTGGGGAGGGACAGAACATAGAGCACCCAGAACCTGCATGATCTCCCCCAGGGCCAGACCTGGGGGTGAGTCCCCTGGACCCCAAGAGCCCAGCATCAGGCACCATGAGGAGTCAGGGCCTGGTGGGGGGCGAGAGGGGTTGTCAGGCCAGATCTGCTCTTCTGACTGTGCACCCTGGACCAGAACCTGGCTTCTAACTTCTTGTTTTGTCAATCTCATCTTGAGGCAAGTGTAATAGCCCCAGGGGCGCTCTGAGGATAGCACAGGGGATGGGGCCTGCCTGGGAGGCAGGAAGGGGAGCATGGGTGGAGGTGGGAGTCCAGCGGGCCTTCGGGCAGCCTCTCCAGGCTGTTTCTCCCCTGGGCAGCTGGGAGTGGGTGGCATGTCACTGACCCTGCCTCTTGCCTGATTGCAAACAGCTGCTCTCCTGCTCAGGCTCCCGGCATCCTGGGGCCTGAGAGAGCCCTCCTCTTTATCCCCATTGTCCCATCTCTGTTCCACCTCCTATTCCTGATGCCCTCAACCAAGAAGAGCAGAGGAGGTCGGTGTCTAGAGTAGGATGCAGGCCAAGTGGGAGGAATGGCCCTAGGCCACCAGGTCAGAAGACCAGGTTTCCAAGTCTCCAGAGCTGGCTCTGGCCCCAGCAGGCTATGTGGCATGAGCCCTCCACTCTCTAAGTCTCAGTCCCTCCCAGGAGGATGAGAAGGGGCCAGAGCTGTCTGCCCTCACACCCTCTCCAGAACTGACATCTGCAGGGGCCTTGCAGGATAGGGTTGGCTAGCAAGGGCCCTTGGGGACCGCAGCTGCCACCGAGGAAGGCTGGGAAACATCAGGGCCAACTCACTGTGGGTTGTCGCACTGACGGGTCCTGAACTTCACACCTGTGCCACAGGTACGCGAGCAGGAGCCGAAGGGACTCCAGGCGCCCCAGTTGCCATCTCGCTTGAGGATGTCAGGTGTCAGCCAGATGCAGTGTCCTTTAAAGCAGTGCTGAAAGACAGAAGGTCACATGCCCCCCACCCTTCAGCCTGCAGTGCCCGTGATGACTGCCTGGCCCTCGAGGCACAAGGAGAACAGGCCCTACTCACCCCTAGAAGCTCAGAACTTTGCTGGGAGGCATGGTAAGGTGCTGGCCCACCCAGTTTCCCCCGACCACCACCCTGGTCTCCCACCATCCTCAGTGCCTTGTTCAGCCTACTCTGTTCCCGCAGCCAGAGCCCACCCCACTCCGTGTCTGCTGGATGAAACCCCCGGTTTGGTGTGCCCACACAGCGCCATTCATAAAGATGTAAGCGGCACATCAAGCCAGTGACTCTAGAGACATGTAAGGTCTACTGTTTAAGTAAAAAAAAGCAATTTAAAAGAAATATGGAAACGAAGGATAGGTGATATGTTGACATGGTAAAAATTCATGAATATAGTAAGTAGAACACTGGAGTAGAGGAAACTCAGGTCTACAACTTGAATCTATCACTCTGCTGCCCTTCCTAGTCCAGAGAGGAAGCTTATACAATTTAGGGCCCATTTGAAGACGATTGCAAAATTAAAAATACTAAATTAGGTATAAAATGGAATATTGATTTAGAATTAGAAAATATAAAACAAAAAATTTAAAAACTGACAAATACCACAAACCACCAAAAACAGAGAACAATGATTTTTTTTTAATTGATTGATGGACACAACATTTCCTGCAGTTCTAACTGTATACTCTTTCATGCCCTCTTCATATGACAATAATTTTGTAGGATTGTATTCCATAGGGAGAATAGAAAGATAATGCAGTCATTCCTCAGCAAGCTTTTTCTGTAAGGGCCAGATAGTAACTGTTTTAGTCTTTGCAGGCTACATGCTCACTATTTCAACTATTCAACTCTGCCATTAGAGCATGGAAGTGGCTACAGACAACATATAAATAAATGGATATGGCTGCATTCCAATAAAACTTTGTTTACAAAAGCTGGCAGCAAATGGAAACTTCTAGAATGGAGCCGTAAGAAACTTGGTGAACTCTGTCCTCAATAAAACAACTATTTAACTGGTGAAAATTATTTTCTAAACAAACCATTTAAACTATCTGGACAACAAGTACTGACTGTATAGCATGGGGACTATATTCAATATTTTGTAAAAACCTATAATGGAAAAGAATCTGAAAAAGAATATATATAACTGAATCACTTTGCTGTAAACCTGAAACTAACACAATATTGTAAATCAACTATACTTCAATTAAAAAAAAATAAAGTATCTGGAAATTGTCCTAAGGTCAATACAACAAATGGAGAAAATTTACTAAATCTTGGTAAGAATAGTAAAAGTCTATACATTTGAGCCACAACCCTCTCCCATTCCTTCCTCATCTCAGTGCGATGGAGGCTTTACTGCCTAAAAGACAGAGGTCTTTGTCTCCTCAGCTCCCAGTCTAGGGCTATAGTTTCACCCTGGGAAAGACAGGCCACTGGCATCTCCCATACCTCCCAACACTGTGTTGCAGAAAATCTGTTCCAGTCAGGGAACTCCCTTTGCCCACCCAGTCCTCACTCCCAGACTGGAGGCTCTACCCCAGGTATGGCAAACCAAGAATACAGTACTCCAGTAGCCCCTTCTCTGGCTTGCTTGTAGGGCAGAGGTTCCATGCTGAAAGGGAAAAGCCAAGAAGACTAGAAGCTACCATCTCTATCCAGTGACCTATTCGTAGACCAGGAGTGTCACTCTGGAAGTGGACCACCCTGCTCCTAGCTCCAGTGCAGTGGTGCAGTAGTCTTCCCAGAGGGAGAGGCAGAACTGAGAGGTCCATAGCTCACCCTAAGAGGACTAACTTTATTTGGAACAGAGCATGAGGAAGTTCATGCCTAAGGGCATTGTCAAAAACAATAGAAATCTTGGTAGTGAGCAACTAAGAGGAGGCCAGTAGCTCCACAATACTAGTAAGCAACAAGTAAAATGGTAAACCAACTAGAAGTGTAACCAGGGAAAAGACAGCTAAGAGCTCTCCTGGAGTCTGAGCAAGCGTCAAATATTGGTAACACCCTGCCTCTGTGAAGGGTCCAGAATCTAATGGGGTCAGGCTGTAGACAAGTTGTACCCCCGGGCAACTGTATCAAAAACAATACAGCAGGGCTTCCCTGGTGGCGCAGTGGTTGAGAGTCCACCTGCTGATGCAGGGGACACGGGGTCATACCCCGGTCTGGGAAGATCCCACATGCCACGGAGCGGCTAGGCCCGTGAGCCATGGCCGCTGAGCCTGTGCGTCCAGATACTGTGCTCTGCAACTGGAGAGGCCACAACAGTGAGAGGCCTGTGTACCAAAAAAAAAAAAAAAAAAAAAATACAGCATCAGCTAGCAGCTAGTGAAAGCTAATTGGGTGTGATACCAATAGAGGCAGAACAGCCAAAAGTTTAGCTGGAAGATCAAAGAAAGAGACAAAGAGAACCTGGCTAATCCCACTGTTCTGGGGGTGGAGGTGGGAAGCTTTGTGGCCAGGGTAACTATGCATATGCCCAAGGCTGTGATCTCTGAGGGGCAATATCAGCAGCTGCATGCTGCAGGGCAAATAAAATTTATTGAAACAGTGCATCCAAGTCACTAAAGAAATAAACAGGTAAATAAGCAAACAACAGCACAACAAGGTCTAAGGGAATCAATGTCCAGAGTTTCTTCAATGTATCATCTAAAACGTCCAGTTTCAACAAAAATTTCTGAGACGTGAAAAGAAACAGGAAAGTGAAATCTATACACAGGAAAGTAAGGAGGCAACAGAAGCTGCCTTCGAGGAGTCCCAAATGTTAGAATTAGCAGACAAAAATTTCAAAATAGCTATTATAAATATGTTCAAAGAACAAAAGGAAACCATGTCTAAAGAACAATGCCTCACCAAATGGCATCAGGAAAGAGACAGAAACTAAAAAAACACAAACAAAAAGAAAAAAAAGAAAAAAATTCTGTAGTTTAAAAGTACAAAAACAAATGAAAAATTCACTAGAGGGCTCAGTAGCAGATTTGAGCTGACAGAAGACTCCATGAACTTGAATATAGATCAATAGAAATTATGCAATCTGAAGAGAAGAGGGGGAAAAAAATAAAGAAAAATGAACAGAGCCTCTGAGAAACATGGAAGACCATAAGTTCACTGAAATGTGCACAGTAAAAGTACCAGAAGGAGAGGACACAGAGAAAGGAGTAGAAAATATTCAAAGAAATAATGGTTGAAAACTTCCAAAATTTGATTAAAAACATTAACATACACATCCAAGAAATTTAACCAAGTAAGGTAAATGCAAAGAAATCCACACCCAGACACCATATAGTCAAATATAGAAAGACAAAGGTAAAATGTCAAAAGAAGCAAAAGAAAAATGACTCACTGGAAGCCCAATAAGATTAACAGCTGACTTTAATCAGAAATAATGGAGGCCAGAGGTAGTGGTGTCAACCAAGAATCATATCCAACAAAACTATCTCTCAACAATGAAAATGAAATAAAAATATTCCCAGATAAACAAAAACTGGGAGAATTCATTGCTAGCAGACCTGCCATATAAGAAATACTAACTTAGGAGTTTGGGATTAACATACACACACTGTATAGCACAGGGAACTCTACTCAATATTCTATGATAAACTATATGGGAAAAGAAACTGAGAAAGAATGAATATATGTATATGCATAACTGAATCACTATGCTATACACCTGAAACTAACACAACACTGTAAATCAACTATACTCCAATAAAACTGTAAAAAAAGAAAAAGAAATACTAAAGGGAGCTATTTAGGCTGAAAGTAAGTGACACCAGAGAATAATTCAAATCCACATGAAAAGACAGAGAGTTCTGGAAATGGACAAATTTCTAGAAAGACACAGACTACCAAAACTGATTTAATAAGATCTAAAAATCTGAATAGACCTATAATAAGAGATTGAATTAGTGATTTAAAACTTCTCACAAAAAATAGCCAAAGCCAGATGACTTCACTGATAAATTCTACCAAACGCTTTAAAAAATTAATACCAATCCTTCAAAAACTCTTTCAAAAAATGGAAGAGAAGATTTTCCCAATTCATTCTATGAGGCTAATATTACCCCAATACAAAAATCAAAGATATCAAAAGACAAAAACTACAGAATAATATCTCATGAAAATAGACTTAAAAATTCTTCAACAAAATTCTAGCAAATCAAATCCGTAGTAAAAGATTATACACCATTACCAAGTGAAATTTATCCTAGGAATTCAAGATTTAACATCTGAAAATAAATCAATGTAATAAACCATATCAACAGCATAAAGGAAAAACTGTATGACTACCTTGAGACTCAAAAGATAAAACTGGCAAAATCCAACAACCTTTCCTGAAAAAAGCACTCAAAAGATAGGACTAGAAGTTCCTCAAGTTGATAAAGGACATCAGTGAAATACCCCAGTTAACATCATGCTTAATGGTAAAAGAATGAATGCTTTCCCCCAATCAGAAGCAAGACAAGGGTGTCTGATCACACCACTTCTAGTCAACATTGTACTGAACATTCTAGCCAGGACAATTAGGCAAGAAAAAGAAGTAAATGGCATCCAGATTGGAAAGGAAGAAGTAAAACTATCTCTATTTGCAGATGAAATGACCTTCTCTATAGCAAGTCCTACGGAAACCACTAAAAAACTATTAAAGTTAATTTAAAAAGTTCAGTGAGATTGCAGGATTCAAGGTCAATATACAAAAATCTATTGTATTTCTATAAACTAGCAATGAATGAACTGTAAATGAAATTAAGAAAACAATTCTATCAGGGACATAGAGAACAGACTGGTGGTTGCCAAGGGGGAGGGGGGTGGGAGAGGTTTGGATTGGGAGTTTGGGATTAACTGGTATATATAGAATGGATAAACAACAAGGTCCTACTGTATAGCACAGGGAGCTATATTCAATATCCTGTGATAAACCATAATGGAAAAGAATATGAAAAAGAATATATATATATATATACATATATATATTTGTATAACTGAGTCACTTTGCTGTACAGCAGTAAGTAACATAACATTGTAATTCAACTAAGAAATTAGAAGCATTTTGAGTTAAAAAAAGAAAACAATTCTATTTACAATAGCATCAAAAAAAAAAGAATGAAAAAGAAAAAAAACCTTAGGAATAAATTGAAGAAAAAAATGCAAAACTAGTACACTGAAAACTACAAAACATTGTTGAAAGAAACCGAAGATCTAAGTAAATGGAAAGACATCCCATGTTCATGGATCAGAGTTTAATATGGCAGCACAGTCATACCTAAGAGATACTGCTGGTTCGGTTCCAGACCACCACAATTAGGCAAATATCAAAATAAGGAGGGTCACATGAATTTTTTTGGTTTCCCAGTGCATGTAAAAGTTATGTTTACACTATACTGTAGTCTAGTAAGTGTGCCATTATGTCTTAAAAAAACAATGTACATATCTTAATTTAAAATATTTTCTCACTAAAAAATGTACATATCTTAATTTAAAATATTTTATCGCTAAAAAATGCTAACCATCAACTGATAATGCAGGGCTGCCACAAACTTTCAATTTGTAAAAAAAAAAAAAGTAATGTCTGCAAAGCACAATAAAGCAAAGTCCAATAAAACGAGGGATGCCTGTACTCCCCATATTGATCTGTAGATTCAATGCAACACTTATGCTGGAATTTTGCAGAAATTGAGAAACAGCTCCTAAAATTCATATCAAATGTCAAAGGATCAGAAATAGCCAAAACAATCTTTAAAAACAACAAAGTGGAAGGACTCAGACTTCCCTATTTCAAAGCTTACCACAAAACTAAAATAACTCCCATTTACCATTGCAACAAAAAGAATAAAATATCTAGGAATAAACCTACCTAAGGAGACAAAAGACTTGTATGCAGAAAACTATAAGACACTGATGAAAGAAATTAAAGATGATACAAATAGGTGGAGAAATATACCATGTTCTTGGATTGGAAGAAGCAACATTGTGAAAATGACTCTACTACACAAAGAAATCTACAGATTCAATGCAATCCCTATCAAACTACCACTAGCATTTTTCACAGAACTAGAACAAAAAATTTCACAATTTGTATGGAAACACAAAAGACCCCGAATAGCCAAAGCAATCTTGAGAACGAAAAATGGAGCTGGAGGAATCAGGCTCCCTGACTTCAGACTCTACTACAAAGCTACAGTAATCAAGACAATATGGTACT
>NC_041215.1:10509252-10579171 GCF_002837175.3 Physeter macrocephalus | reverse complement strand
TATTGTAAAACAGTTATACTCCAATAAAGATGTTAAAAAAAAAAAAAAAACTAAAATAATCAAGACAGTGTGGCCCTGCCATAAGGACAGACAAAATTATTCATGGAACAGAATGCAGAGTCCCTAAAAGAACCTTTACATATGATCAACTGATTTTTAACAAAGGTACCAAGTGATTCAATGGAAAAAGAATAGCCTCTTCAACAAATGGTGCTGAGACAACTGGATATTCACATGCAAAAGAATAATGCTGGACTCCTTCCTCACACCTTACACAAATATTAACTGAAAATGGATCATAGATCCAAATGCAAGAGCAGGAATACATACATCTTCTTGACCTAATGGCAATGGTTTCTTAGTTACAACACCAAAACACGAGTGACAAAAGAAAGAATATCTAAATTGGACTTCACCAAAGTTAAAAGCTTTTGTACATCAAATGATACAATCATGAAAGTGAAAAGACAACCCATGTAATGGGAGAAAATATTTGCAAACCATATATCTGAGCAGTCTGATAAGGGATTTGTACCCAGAATGTATAAAGAATGATTATAACTTGATAATAAAAAGATACCTCAATTAAAAAATAAGCAAAGGATAATGAATAGACATTTATCCAAAAAGGATATATACAAGTTGCCATTAAGCCCATGAAAAGGTGCTCAAAACCACAATGAGATAACACTCCACATCCACTGGGATGGTTATAATAAAAACACAGGTAATAAGTTTTGGTGAGGATGTGGAGAAATTGATAGTAGGAATGTAAAAAGGTACAGCTGCTTTGGGAACGAGTTTGGCAGTTTCTCAAAATGTTAAAAATAGAGTTACTATAAGAGCCAACAATTCCACTCCTAGACACATTTTCAAGAAAAATGATACATCCACGCAATAACTTGTACACGAATGTTCATAGCAGCATTTCTCATAATAGCTGAAAAGAGGTAGCAGCTCAAATGTCCATCAACTAATAAATGGATAAATAAAAAACAGTATATGTATACAATGAATTATTATAGAGCAACAAAAAGGAATAAAGTACTGACACATAATACAACCTGGATGAACCATGAAAACATTATGCTAACTGAATGAAGCCAGTCACAGAAGGATGCACCTTGTACAATTCCATTTGTATGAAATGTTCAGAAGAGGCAAATCTAAGGAGACAGAAAGTAGATTAGTGATTGCCGAGGATTAAGGGGGTGGGGGGATGAATCGGAGTGACTACTAATGGTTACGGGGCTTCTCTTTGGAGTGACAAAAATGTTCTAAAATTTGATTGCTGTGATGGCTGTACAACTCTGTGAATATACTGAAAACCATTGACTTGTACATTTTAAATGGGTGAAATTAAATGTGAGTCACATCTTAATGAAACTGTTAGGGGAAAATAAAACAGGTGGCAGGTGGAGTTGGTATGTGTGCTCTAGCCTGCTGTAGAAGGTTGAGCGAAATATTTTTTAATTTTCAGTAATTTAGAGAAGTTATTGGTGATGTTATGTGAACATGTAGATGATCAAATTTGCCATCCAGTGTGCTTCCGGATATGGATTTCAGGGTATTTCAGGTTTTCTTGGTCAGAGCCTGATTTAAAATGCTTTTTGGATTAGCAACTCAGTAACTGTTGCTGTCAACATTCTTATTGTAGGGGCAATATTCTGAGCTTTACATTGCCTTTGATGTTGTCAACATTTCATGTCAAAATCAGAAAGAAGTTTAAATGCTTTTCCAATGTGTTCATCTGATTCCCTCCTCTTCATTAACTGCATTGTCAAACGTTTCAAGAGCCTGTTACTTATTTCTCTTTGATATTTATCTCTTCCTCCTAATGAATGACTGCTTTAGTTAGATCTGAAAACTTTTTTCGTTATAATTAAATTTTTGAAGTCAGATTTATTGCTACTGATTTCTTTACTCATTTTAAACTTTTATTTATTTTCCACTGATTTTTATCTGAATTTTCTTTAATAAATATATTTGAAAATGGTAAAAGAAGGTATCTTTATACATATATCTGAATCAGAAGTCTGTCGTTTCTCCCTTACTTTATTGAAGCATTCTGAAACAACTTTCAAAATTGCAGTTAAACTAGTAACAGCTTTATCAACATTTTGAATAAACTTTTTGCATCCCATCTGCATTCAGGTTTCTCTCCTGGACTTTGAAAATTATTTTTAGTGCCCCTTGTGTTTTGTATTGTGTATGTTTGGAGGTCTGGACAGTTTTTAAATAAGCGAACCATCTTATTAAACTTAGCATTTCCAAAGAAGTATCCAAGTTGGATCTGTGTTAGTGCCCCATCTATAAGACAAACCCCAAAAGAAAACAAACTCTTGCAAAGATAGAAGTAATCACAACCTCTAGT
This sequence comes from Physeter macrocephalus, assembly GCF_002837175.3. Taxonomy (NCBI): domain Eukaryota; kingdom Metazoa; phylum Chordata; class Mammalia; order Artiodactyla; family Physeteridae; genus Physeter; species Physeter macrocephalus. The sequence goes on along the minus strand of NC_041215.1, from coordinate 10,576,797 downwards.
ATATGTGAGGCCCCTTTTCTCCAATCAATTGAGGAGACTGTGCTGAACACAGCACATATTCTGCAACAACCCTGGGTGAGTTGGCACAGAGGCAGTAAGAGTATTTCTAGTAGCTATTCTTACACCTGGGTAGAAACAACAACCTAACCGTACACATAAGGTACTAAAAACCATGTAAATAAACCAATAAATATACCCCAAATCCAATTTATCCTTAGCCAAAGCCACAAAGCACCCACGGCCCCTCTAATGTCAACAGGAGAAGTGTATCAGAGGGGAAGAAGGAGTGATCCTAACTGATTATGGTCAGTGAAAATATATGACCATGTGAACACATTGTGAGGCCTGTCCCAGGGCCCTGGAAGGGCCTTATGCAAGTATGGGGCCCCGAAGCTTATACATCGTCAGCTTCATGGTAAACCCATCTCTGTTCCCTTCTCAAAACCTTCTGGGGTTCCCCACTGCTGCAGGATTTAGACTAGCCCTGTGGCCTGGCTCCTACACACCAACCCTGCTCCATCCCCCACTGCCACACCAGGCACCGGAGCGCTGACTGCTCTCTGAACAGACCACACTGTCTTTGGGAGCTCCTCTTCGAAAGAAGCCCTAGCTCCATTTCCTTCCCCAACCCTGGAGTAATGCAGGGATCCCCCTGCAGAACAGAGACACTCACTCCCCCAGCTGTGGAGAGCTGCTTGTTGCTCATGGCTGACAGTTGAGTCCCTTTATAGGAAATGCCCTTAGCCAAAGACAGCTGCCTAGGCTGGAGTCATGCCCTTTTCCTGGGGACAGCCATGGCCAGAGGTCAAGGTGGGGAACAACTCTGAAAGGCCAGCCCGGAGCTCCGGGCAGGGTAGGCTGAACCTACGTTGTGACCACACCACTGTTCAATGACTCTCTCTCTCTGCAGGTGTTGATACTGAGCATGCTCCTCAGGAAACACCTTGCCATCAGATCTCTGTCTCAGAGCCCATTTCCAGGGCAGCCAAGCTCCCGTCTCCATGCCCGCGTTGCTCCCATGTATCCCTCCCGGTTCTCGGCTCTTGTCTTCCTAGATTTGTGCACATCTCTGCTTGGGAGCCCACCTTGCCTCTTCTTCCTTACACAGGCCTCTCACTCCTCCCAACAAGCTGAAGCACTCCCAGGCCTGCCTTTGCACCAGTCTGAGCCCACGGGAGGCTCTGCAGAGGCTGCCACTCCCTGGATTCTTCTTCCAGGGCTCTAGGCAAGTGATCAAGGGCTCCACCGCCACCGGACTGGGCACCCGGGCACATGGCCAACAAGCACAGTCATGAGCTACCTGGGGTCCGGCAGGCCTGGCTCCAGGTCACCAGTGATGCTGTTCACATCCTTCCCGGGCCACAGTTACCTCAGCTCTCACCACAGAGCTCCCCTCACTCAACCAGGGAAGGGAAAGACCCACAGAAATGCTTGCTAGTGTCCCCCTCAGCTGGTAGAGCAAGGGGAGGGCTGGTAGGAAAGGAGGAGGGCCCAGGCAGGGGAATGCTGTGGACTGAATATTTGTGTGCCCCAAAATTCACATGTTGAAGCCTAACCCCAACGTGATGGTATTAGAATGGGGCACCTTTGGGAGGTGATTAGGGTGGAGCCCTCATGAATGAGCTTTGTGCCTTTAAAAGAAGACAAGAGAGAGATGATTTCCCTCTCCAAAATGTGAGGACAGGGAGAGAAGATGGCAGTCTGCAACCCTCACCAGAATCCGACCGTGCCGACACCCTGATCTCGGATTTCCAGCCTCCAGAACTGTAAGGAATAAGTGCCTGTTGTTTAAGCCACCCTAGTCTCTGGCTTTTTGTTATAGCAGCCCCCGTTGACTAAGACAAAGAGGATGGGAAGGGTCCTGGCACCTCTGAAGGTTGTGACGGGGTCCAGCCTCTAAATCACTGGTGGGCATGGGAACCAAGGGCCAGGGGGATGGAGGAGGCCACATAGTGGTCCCCCTGTCCCCACTGAACAAATAAATAGGGAGCTGGGCATGGGACAACTCAGGACACTCCACAGGCCCATGGTGTGATGGATCACTTCCTCCACAGACTGGGGTCCAACCAAATGCACAGAGGCAACACACGCGCACTGTAGAAAATATGAAAACAAGGCAAAGCCGATACACAGGAACATCACCCTTAATTCCACCACTCAGAAGCTGCCCCTCTAATATTTGGTTTATTTCCTCCTGGATGACTATGAGCATTTTCACTCTTTTAAGAGTGCAATTATCCCAAATGAACAATTTTATACTCTGATGCCTCAGTGTTATTATAAAAGAAACATGTTTAATATTATTAAAATGCTTTACAAACATATGTTTAAATGCCTACAAATATTTCATCCAATAGAGAGGTTTAAACATTTAAAAGCACAAAGTCACATGTCATGAGTGAGTTCAGAGCCCGCACGTACCCGTGGACAATCCTGACCAGGGCTGCCTCTCAGGATAAGTACCACGGAGAGCGCTGGTGCACCTAAGCAGGGCTGGGAACACTGCCAGGTTGGTCTGAAAGCCTGCAAGGCAGACTGTTCTTTTCAGGAAGTGCACATTTAGCATTTCTGAACCACTGTGATCTTGGGTTTCCGTTCTCCACCCGCCAGCATGTCACAAGCTGGTACCATGTGCCAGGAGCCTGGGATGTGAGGATAACTGAGTTGGACACTTAGGTGGCTCACCCGAGGGGTAAAGGATGGCTCAAGGTCACACAGTGAGGAGGGAGGGAGGGACCCAGGGCTTAAACTCCCATGCCCAGACCGTGGGCTGTCCCTGTTGCTAGGCCTGCCTACCAGTTCTCGACTATGCAGCAAAACATGGGGCATCACAGGGCCTCTGCCCTCCGGATAAGCACCGTGGCACATGTTTCTGAAACAGTCCTTCTGAATTCATGAAAACTTAGGGTGGGCGTTGCTTCCCCAAGATACTGCTGGTGAATGTGAGACACATGAAAGACTCTTCCCTGCCAAGACACACTGACGCAGGAGCCATCCTGACCCAGCTGGATCTGCACCCCGCCCATGACCCTGACCCTGGCTCAGGCAAGGAGGGCAAGGTGAGCCCACAAGCCCGGCCTGCAGGATAGAGGCACCTGGAGGGACCCTCCAGGTGCTTGGCCTGACCCTGCCGCCAGGGTATCCAGGGCATACACTGTGTGGCCACAGGGCGCACCTGTCCGAGAGCAGATCTGAGCCATGTCCCCAGCACCCTGGACAGGGCAGGTCATGAAGCAGGCTCAGGAACAGCCATCATCAGTTCAATCAGTCCTTCCCTCTCTCCCACCATCACCCAGTCTCCTGCGGAGCCATGTGTGTTAATCAGGTCTTTTGTTTTCTGGATTCTGATGCTTTGACTTCTGGGCCTTGCTGACCCTGGGGGGACTGTCCCTCCCAGGGTTAGCCAGTTCCTAGAAATAGTAAACAACTCATCCACAAGTGCAATTTTCAAGTGCAAACCAATCAATCCAGAGCACACAGAGCCACCTCCTTCATCAGGGCTCCTAAATTCCAGGCCACCATCCTCCATCCTAATCACTCCAGGGCCAGTCAGGTACCAGACAACTAGGGGCAGCCCCTATGCCCCAGAGCCCACTGAAATGATTCACACCAGCCAATCCTAAGCCTGCTTACCTTGCCTTGCCATTCCTTTCTGCAGAAACTGCAGTTCCTGCCGCCCTCTGCTCTCCAACCGATCCTAATGCTTCCCTGTGTGCCCCACAGCCCCCCCTTGTCCCCCTGCCACGGTGTGGTGTGGCCCCTCCCTTTGGAATTTGTGAGGAACAAACTATCTTTTCAATGGCAATTGTCTTGATCTGTTGGCCCTACTGTACCTCAACTTTTTTACGAATACATTATATTTTAAAACATCATGCTCCTCTCATCCACCCTCCCCAGCCATCCTCACCATGCTTCCACCCAATGAGGTCCCCCCGCCTGGAGCACTGGCCCCACTTCTCTCCGCCCTTCGGGATTTGGCTGGGCTCACTGACCAGGAAGCCTCTCTGAGCTCCCGACAGGTCCCTCCCCATCCCGTTCCTCGCCACCATGTCATGGCTGCCTCGTCACATTCGTGGCCAACCCCCACCGACAGCAAGGTCTGACGGAGCAGAGGGGGCCTGACACATGGATGGATGGATGCATATGAAGCTGAGGTGACTAATCAGCCTAAGCCTCAGGTCCACTGCCCACGTCTACGTGCAAGAGCAACAAGCTCACCTCTCCCCTCTCAGCCGCACACGCCTGCCCCAAACTCCTGATTCCATGGGAAAGCTGTGTGCCCACTGGCCCTCATTCCTCACCGTCCATCCTCTCCACTTGATCTCACCAACACATGCACTCTGCACCCTTCCCACCCCATTGTGGGAACCCAGGCAGACAATGAAAAAGCCATCAAACTGAGGGGCAGGCAGTGGAGTTGGCTCATCTGTAGTCTTGCCCCTTCCCTCCAGGTCATCTCTGCGGATGGAATATAGATACATTGTTCCGTCTCTGGGAAATGGTGGGTGTAGGAAACTGTGAGTAAGCAGGGATATAATCCAGTGATGGAGGGTCCCTGAGATGACCTGCTATTTCTCCAACCTGCCTAGACTTTCCCCCTTCTCCCTTCTGCCTCTCCTCTCTCCTGGGCCCTGTGGCTGTTCTTGCAGGAAAGGGAGAGACAAAGGATGATGGCTTTCCAAATATAAGATTACATTGCAATAAGTAACTCATAGAGGCAGAGGATTCTGATAGGCCCCCGGGAGGTGCCCTTCCCCTCCTCCTCTCTCCCTTTGCCCCTCCAGCCCCACTCCACACACACACCAGGAATCCCTCACCTAGGTCAGCTTTCTACCTATGCTCCTTGTGAACGAGGGCAGGCTGAGTTAAGCCCCAGCTCCACCGGCTCAATCAGCACAAGATTGTTTTGTAATACATAAAATGATGGGGTTTTTACTGGGCTAAATGAACTAAGCGTCCTACCACCAAAAAGAGTGAAAGGTCGTCACCGAGTCAGTGCTTTCTGTGAGAAAGGGTACTTTGGCCACATCTGCCCACCTTCCTCACCAGACCCCATGCCCACTCCCACCCCCCACCCAGGAGAAGTGGGCCAATCAGCTGGCGGTCAGGCACTCTTTGGCCCACACTTTGTAGTGGTCAGTGGTCCTGTGGGTGAAGGCCAGCCACACACACCCCTGGGCGAGCACACTGTGCAGGGTCTGCTCCCACTCTTTCTCTCCACCCAGGGCTGGACTTGGAGGGGCAGACTGGGCAAGGAGGCCATGCTGAGCTAGTCTCATTCTCCAGTTTAGCACTTACTGGGCTCCCCACTGGGGTTATGGCAAATGTTTTGGGGCCCCGTTCCCTCCCTCAAGGTCCTGTGGGGAGCAGGGCTACGGAGTCAGTTCTGGCATTACTAAGTCCCTGGAGTATTACTAACAACGTTTCATTTCCAACTTCTGACAGTTCATTAAGTCTAGGGGCACAGCTAAATCACCCGAGGCGCCTCTTAAAAATACCGTTTCCCACATCTTCTAACAGAAACATACGTGTGAATGTTCATTAGCAGCACTATTCACAAATACCAAGAGGTGGAAAAAAACCCAAATGTCCATCAAACGATAAGCAAATGTGGTATATCCATACAGTGGAATGTTATTTGGCCATAAACAGGAATGAAGCACTGATACCTGCTACCACACAGATAAACCTTGAAGTTATTATGCTAAGTGAAAAAGGCCAGACACAAAAGGCACATATTATATCATTCCACCTATATGAAATTCCAAAATAAGCAAACCCATAGACAGAGAAAGCAGATTAGTGGTTGCCAGGAGCTGGAGAGAGGAGAGAAATGGGGAGTCACTGCTTAATGAAGTCTCTTTTTGGCGTGATGAAAAGTTTTGGAAACTAGATAGTGGTGATGGTTGCACAACATTATGAATGTACTAAAAGCCACTGAAAGTGGTTCAAGTGATGAATTTTAAGTTATGTGAATTTTACCATAATTTTACAAATAAAGAACCAAACAAAACAATTCTTAGTCCTCATCCCAAACCAAAATCTTCAGGGTGGACCTGGAAATCCATATCTTTAGGAAGCTCTGCCAGGGCTTCTAAAATAAAGCAGAATTTAAGACCTGCAGTGTAGAAACCTCAGGCTCAGGTGGTTTGGGTGCCTTTCTAGACCTGACTCAGGGGGACATGTGCTGGAGTCCTCTCCTGGGCCCCACTGGATGCTGCTGGGTCTGCGTGTCTTCCCTGGGCTGAATCCTCCTGGGCTAGGCTTAGGCTCATCTGCATAAGCCAGCTCCCTAGCAAGTGCTTGGCCAAGGAGTGGGAGTGTGATTTCATCTGAACTAATGAGAATCAGGCCTGGAGTTTGGGCTGGAGGGAGAAGCCCTTTGTTCTGCTGCTTTGGAAGTAGGAGGTGGGAAGGTGGGAAGAGGGCCTGGGGCAGCAGGCAGGCGCTGGTGGGTGGCCATCCAGCTACCTCCAGGGACAAGTCTGCCCACCAGGGACCAAACACCAAGGTGCCAGAGGATAGAAAGGCCAAGCCTGATGCTGGGCCTCACGATCCCGTGGTCACCAGAATTTTGGCCAATATTGGCCTCAAGATGAGGTGACCCAGTCACCCACAGTGTGCAGGGGGAGATGGGAGGCTGCTGGAACCCTGCAACTGGTCCTCAGAGGAGGGGATTCCTGCAGTGGGGCTTGAAGCACATTGAGGAGCTCTGAGACACCAGGTTCCCTGCCATAGAAGAAAGAGTGCACGGGGCAGAAGCTGTGGAGTGCGGGGTTGTTAGAAATGAGGAAGGGGTCCCTGAGAAGACCCCTGGCCCTACTCCGAGGGCCCTACGGGGCCTGTCCCTGGAGATCTGTGCATGTCACAGTGCTGGCCTCTGCCCCAACTCACCTTGCCAGGTGCACACATGGTCCCATCCAGGGGAGGCCCCTTCTTCGTCTTGCAAAAGTAGGGGTTGTCAGGGTGGCTGCACCACAGCTGCTTGCAAGGGTCAAAGGTCCGGAACTGGAAGAGAGCACCAGCAGCTAGCCAGGCCACCTCCCACTTCAGGGACCTTCCAGGGGTGCCGCCCTGTCGCCCAGGGTCCTCTTGCACAGCTGCAGAGCCAGAAATGACTTGTCCACCCATGACAGGCCTGTGTGGTGCCCTGAGCTCTGTGTGATTCTGGGGCTGTGAGGACCTCGAGCAGACAGCACGGTGCTTCACATCTTTGCAGGCTGCTTGGCCTCCCCAGCCTCCAGACCTTGGTGGCTGCACCTCTCATGGAGCCTGGACAGAAAGCTGGGCACAAGTGTGCTTGGCATGAAGGCCTGGTGGCCTTCCTCTGTCCCAAGCAGGAGGGGCGGTCATTGCAGGGTCCCATGAGCACCCGTTGTTCACCTGCTGAACACTCCACTTCCTCAATCCCTCCTAAAGCCATGTCTGGACCAGCCAGGAGGGCACTGCGTGCCGACTGGGGAAAGAGCAGTGGGTATGGAGGGAGAGGCTGCTGTTTTGGAGGGCTGCTCCACCCTGTGTCAGGGAGCCACCCAACACCAGCCGCCTCCCAGGAAGCCAGGCCGATCTGGGGCAGACTCCCCCCGCCCAGCCCTTGGAGGTGTCGTGGGCTCCGACACTCACCGCGGTACACATCATGTAGCCAAGGCCGAAGTCAAAGCGGCACTGTTCGTTCATGGAGTAGTGCAGCCCCGGGAGCTGGGGCAGCGCTGGCCAGTCGTGGGTGAAGGGGTCATCCCGCAGGCAGTCATAGGAGCTGTGAGGGGACACATGGGTGCCACAAGCTGCCTTCAACAGGACTGGCCATCCAGCCCAGGAGGCAGCTGAAGCCCCTCATGGAGCCTCAGGGGTGGGCCTGCCTGCACACCCCAGCCCTAGGCTGTGCTGCCTCAGTATCCCTGCCGCACCTGTTTTCTTTGGCATAAGCTACCCAGGACCAGGCGTCCATTAAAGGTGCAGCTGTCATAACCACTTTCCATCCAAAACCTAGCCCCCAACAATGCGATCCCCCCTGTCCTGTACCGCTGTCCCCCTCTCCCCTTCCCTGCACCTCAGGCTGGAGGCGCTGAGTCCGGTACTTCGGGTTCGTCCTTGGGAGACACAGGTGGTACTCACTGCAGGTAGCGGCTCAGCTCCTGCTGGCTGCAGCGGGACCAGTGGAAGCGGTGGAAGGCTGCTTGCACCAGGGGCGCCATGATGCTGCCCAACCGTACCTCATCACCGCAGCGGTTGCCCTGCCCATCGTGCTCCATGCCCAGCCTGTGCGGGAAGACAAGGCAGCCTCACTGCACCCTCACCTGGCCGCACTCACCTGTCAGCTCCACCCCACCCTGATGCTCAGAGGGCACCCCTAACCTTCCCGAGCTGCCCCCCCGCACCTTAGTTGGCTTGGTCTGCCCTGAGCAAGTTGGTACCCATTTTCTACCAGCTAACTTTAAAGTCAGGGGCACTCTGAGGTGACAGCATCCAGCAGCAGCCCCCTCAGGTATCCTGTCCCCAAGGCAGAGCACTGTTACATGAGAATGCAGTGGAGGCAGAGGCATCCACAGCCCTCTCTACACACCCAGCAGCATGCACACCCAGGTGGAGTAGCTTCCCCAACTCCAGCTCTCTGCTCCTGGGGAAGGCTCCCTCAGAGCCTCAGTTACACATCTGTAAAATGGGGTTAGAAGACCCCACCCACCCCGCCCAGGTGCTTGAAGGACATAATGGGTGGAAAGCCCCCAGCTCCTGCCTGGGGCCTTCAGCAGAAAGTGGGCCTCCAGCTTGTCCTGTGCAGCACGGGGGCAGGACATCACATCCCAAGGGCTTTTCATACAGGGCCTGTCCCTCTCAGGGCACAGAGGAGAAGTGGGGCCCTTTGAACCCCGACCTTCCTCAGACAACAAGGATGGTGAGTCCACTTACACGTGGCCAGTCTCATGGGCCACCACGAACGCTGAGGAGAAGCCGTCCTCGTGGTTCAGGGTGCAGCTGCGGACAGGGTGGCACATCCCAGTGACAGGAGCATAGCCTGGAAGGGGACAAAGGGTGGCTCCAGGTCCCAGGCTCACAGCCCTGCCCAAATCTGGGGGCCCTGACCCCAACACCCCCAGAGCAAATGAGCAGAGCCAACTGCCCCCGTGGCTGGCATGGCTCAGGAGACCACCTGTCCCCTCCCCCAGGGCAGCAGGCCTCGGCCCTGCCCGTCTGTGGCCACACCGCAGCAAGCTCAGTTTCCCGAGCCCAGGTCTCACCTGCTAAGACTTTCTGCCACCTCCTTCCCGCTATTCCCTTTCAGGCCACCTCCCACGTTCCTCCCCCCGCTTGGCTGAGTGGCCTTCTGGCCCCTGGGTAGCACATTGTCTCCACACCTGCTCCTGGTGCTGCAGGAACCCTGGCCCCGGTGCCCGGCACCGTACCCTGAGCCCACTCCCTCGGGACCTTCCCTGGCTCCCTCGTGGTCCATAGGTCCTTCTCTGGGTCCTCAACTGGATGGATTTCCATAGTGCACAGAAGGCTACAGTGAGGGTGGCCCTGAGCTGTTCAGGGGCAGAGTCAGGCAAGGACAGCCAAGGTGCTACGCTGCCCTGCTGAGTCATGCAGAGGGGACTGGCTGCGTGGATTGGGGGGCAGACCAGCCACAGACGACGGGGCCCTCGGAGCCCTCGGAGCCCTTGGCCCGGCAACTCTGCACTCTGACTGAGGAGATTATGAGCCACATTCCTGCTGAGGGGTCCAGGGGTCTGTCCCGGGCGAGGTGGAGAATGGGGATAGCGAGTGGGTGGGGCAGCTGCAGCAGGCCAACCCCCGACAGGAGATGCCAAGGGCCCTCCAGCAGCCCTGTGGGCCCACCCCACCCATTCAAGGGCTTCTGAAGAGCCACTGAATTCACAGGTAACAGTGAGGAGACACAGTTGGTTTTGCCAGCCCAGTTACAGTGTGTGGTCCAAAGAAGCAGTTGGGAATGGAGCCTGACAGGGAATGAGGACAGGGCTGAGGAATGAGCCTGAACCACCCAGGCAGGAAGGCCAGGAAGGCCTCCCTGTGGCATGGCTGGTCCGTGGAAGAATGACCCCCCTTGACTAGGCTGAGCCTGATCACGGGGTGTCTTAAGATGTCCCCAGGGGGGCTTCCCTGGTGGCGCAGTGGTTGAGAGTCCGCCTGCCGATGCAGGGGACGCGGGTTCGTGCCCCGGTCCGGGAAGATCCCACATGCCGCGGAGCGGCTGGGCCCGTGAGCCATGGCCGCTGAGCCTGCGCGTCCGGAGCCTGTGCTCCGCAACGGGAGAGGCCACAACGATGAGAGGCCCGTGTACCGCAAAAAAAAAAAAAAAAAAAAAAAAAAAAAAAAGATGTCCCCAGGGAAGCCTTACAGGACAACAGTCCCACCCACGGGGAGGGGGAGGGTGATGGGAGGACATGATGACCCCACCCCAATCGGAGGAAATCCAGAGAACAGGGCCTAGCCACTTGCCCCTGGACAAGATACAGAGGTACATACAGAGCTTTGTGTGCCAGAGGGGGCCTCTGTTTAGAAGCCTGGGCGTCCTAGAGGCCCACCAAGTGAGAAGCCAGCCTGTCCTCTGATAAATGGAATATTTATAAATGGAATATTTCCTGCCATATCGATAAACAAAGGATGTCACAGTCACCAATAATTGCAGCCCTCCAACGTGAGCTGGTGAGGCCTGAGGAAACTCAGGGCTGAAAAGAATACCTGCCATCTAGCAGCCATCAGACTGCAGCCACTCCCTTCGGTGAGCTCTGAGGAAACTGTGAGCCGTGAGGAAACTCGGGCCTGAAAAGAATACTTGCCGTCTAGCAGCCATCAGACTGCAGCCACTCCCTTCGGTGAGCTCTGAGGAAACTCAGGATGTGAAAATACTGGCCCCAGATAGCTGAGGTGCATATCGAAGGAATGACTTCAGTGAGCCCAGACTCTTGCATCTTCCCATACATAGAAAAGCACGAAATTCCTTACCTTGAGATACCTGGTTCTCTTTATTTAACAACAATCTTTTGACGTTCCCAATTACCTGCTCTTTGCTGCAAAACTCCTATATATCCTAGCTCCTCCCCTCACCTCCTTGGAGCAAGTTTCTCAGAGTTTTCTGAAATGCTTTCTCCCGGGCTGCAGTCCTCATTTTGCCCCCAATAAAACTTAACTCGCAACTCTCACGCTGTGCATATATTCTTTTTTAAGTCAACACCCCCGACTCAGTCTCACTCTTCTGAGACCCCACAGGGAGGTCCCAGGCAACGTGCTCCCAGAGAAAAGCACAGAAGGGAAGGAAGCATGATGGGGAGTGCTGGTTATAGACTTGTCTGTAAAAGCCTCATATTGTCTTTTTCCCTTCTAATAAACAGGAAAATCTATGTCGTAAAGCATTTTTTGCTCTGTAGATTTTGAGATGATTGTTCTCCAGTCAGTGCCAGAGCAAACCTTTGTGGTCTTCTCTGTCCTTTGCATGCAAAGCTTGCACATGAATATGTGCCTCGGTATGAGTATTTCTCATTCACCTACATTAGCATTACATGAACCTTTAGGATCTGAAGACTTGAAAATGTATCTGTATTTTTTTCTTTATATCCTCCCCTCTTATTTTATTCTGCTGTTATTTTCTTTCTGGAAATCTTTTTAGATAGACATTGTATTTCCTGGATTGAGCCTCTACATCAGCTTTTCTCTCATATTTTAATCTTTTTGGATCCATTGACTTTTTATTTCAGCTTTTGAATTTTCTATTTTACCCACTGAGAAATGGAATATTGCCTGCCACAAAGAATGTCACAGTAATCAGCGACTGCAGCCACCACCACCAGTGAGCTGGTGAACCCTGAGGCAAAGAATACCTGCCATCTAGCAGCCATCAGACTGCAGCCAATCCCCACAGGGAGCCCTGAGGAAACTCTGGATATGCAAACACAGGATACTGGCCCCAGATGGCTGAGGTGCATATCTAAGGAATGACGTCAGTGAGCCCAGACTCTTGCATTTTCCCATACACAGAAAAGCAGTAAATTCCTTAACTTGAGGTTTCTAGTATTCTTTAATTAACAGTAATCTTTTGTTCCTATTACCTGCCCTTTGTTGCAGAACTCCTGTATATCCTAGCTCCCCTCTCGCCCCCTCGAAGCAGTTCTCTCAGGGTTACTTGAGATGCTGCCTCCCGAGCTTGAAGTCCTAAAAATTTCTGTGACTCAACTTTTAGGTTGGGCATTTAATTTTTTAGTCGACACCATCAAATGTTTAATTTAATGAAAACCCTTTGTTCTCTGATTCTTCCTTGCAACCTGTTCTGGGTTTACAGATGTAGTTCCTCATTCTGGGGATATTACTTTATAAACTGTGCTTTTCCCTTCTTTAAATTATCTGTTTCCTCCGGCGTCAGTTTTATAATTTTATTTTGCATCTTGGGCCATCCTTTTCATCCTATCGTTTTTTTCATGTCTGGTAATCCTTGGCTGTCCTTTCACATTTTTAAATGAAGAATGAGGTCACTTAATACAAAGGTTGTATTGGTTTCCCTCCTATGGAACAATTCGCCTCCCTATTAGAGCTCTCACTTGGATCAAGGGCAGACAGGGTGCTCTGTCTGTCAGCTGGCCATACTGGTGTAGGGCTTGAAGGGGAGCTAGCAGCCCCCTCCCAGTGGAGAGGCACCCACACCAACCAGGAGCCGTACTCTGTGCTTGGTGGGATCTGGGGTCACACCCTCTGTTCCCACCTGCTTCCCACTGTGGTGCTGATCTGCGCGGCAAAGGGGGCAACAGTAGTGCCTCAGAGGTGTTCTGTTAACATGAACTAATCCTAGCTGTGATCAGGGGTCACTTAAGAAGTCTTTCTATTTACGTGAATATGACAAGTGGTTGGCAGAGAGAAGCTGCAGGTTAAGAGAGCAGAGCGGTGCATATGAAATAAGTCATGGAAGAACGTGCTGGAAGGAATCGGCACCTACATCAGATAAATATACTTATTTTTATAAAAAGGATCACTGGAATGATCAGCTAGAAACTAATAAAAATGACTATCTGTAGAGGATGGTTGTGAGGTGAAAGAGGGTCCACTCCCCTGAATATACATTTTTATATAGGTCATTAAAGCTCTTTCTTTTGAAGTATAATATATGCCATAAGAATGCACAAATCCTAAGGACACAACTAGTGAATTATCACAAAGTGATCACACCTGTGTAGCCACCTCCCTGATCAAGAAATAAAACTGTCCCCACCCTGCAGAAGCCTCTTCTCTCTTCCAACAGCGACTCCCTCCCTCCTGACCACTCTCCTGACTGTTAACACCACAGATTAGTTTTGCTCACTTCCAAACCTGAAATAAATGGAATCATAAGTATATCGTCTTCTCTGACTGGCTTATTTCACTCAACATTCACTGCAAGAGCTCCATCACGGTGTGGTGTGCAGCCTTGCTATATGTGAAAATCTTCAACGATGATTGTAGACCTTCAATTTTTTCTTTTAGATCTGTCAGTTTTACATAGTTTGAATTTTTAAGTAAAGTTTCTTAACTTTTAAAGATTGAAAACTTATTCAAATTTGTTTTGTGAAAGCTGGAGGAAGCAAAAAACTCTGAAACCCAGCCTCAGATCCTGTCTGGTCTGAGGCTGCCAGCCCCAGACTATGCCCATTTCACTACCTTTGATCCTTCCTGTTTCTCCCGGAGATGCAGTTTCCTGGGGGAAAGTTCAGAGTTCCTGGTGGTTTGCAAGAGCTAGGAGGTCACTAGCACTTACCCTTCCCCCTCGACACAGGCCCCCTTGCCCAGACACCCTTCCCAGCCCAGGCCAAGGTTGCCAGGGGGCCCTCGCGGGGCCAGGGGCTCACCTTGCATGCCTGAAGGCCCGAAGTCCTGCCGTGTGAGGAATATGGCATGATCGTGGTACTCATCGTGCTTGGAGTCTGGCTTCTGCTGGAGGTAGGCCCAGCGGCAAACGTTCTCCAGACTCTGAGAGGGGTTCCCAATCTCAATGAGGCTCAGGGACTGCAGGGGCAGGAGAGACAAACAGAGTGCTTGGCGTCTGGTGGTCCTGATGGGAGCTGAGCAGACCCCATCTACCGGGAACCTGGGCCAGGTGGCGCTAAGCCCAGTCCCTTCTCAAGACCCCCTCTCACTTGGCTCCATTCTCCTGAGTGGATGGAAAGGCTCCCCGGCCTTTCCACATACCTGCACGAGTTTCCACACAAAGTCACTGCACAATTTCAGGTGAGACGTGGGAGCCAAGCTCTGAGGCCGTCTAAAGCCTCAAAGAGTCCATTCAGCCCACCCCCACCTCCAGGGCCCCTGCATCCTATTCGGCCCCTGGCCAGGAGGCAAATGCAATGAACCTCGGTCACCCTGAAGAGCTTACATTCTGGCAGGCTCCAGGACAGGGGAGACAGAACTCCCAGTATGGCTACAAGCCCAGAGAAGGGGAAAGGAACCCTGTGCCTTCCCCTTGATAGAAGCTATTTGCAGAAAACAACACAAGGGAGGGAAAAACCCTGCAGCAGATACAGCAAAGGAGCCACATAAGGAAGAGGAGCACAGGGATAATTCCCTCAGGAGCCACGGACAGGAAGCCACTGGGAGCAACCACATTCCATTTTGTGTCATGACACATACCTACTAGCCAAGGCTGGCTGCTGGACTGGCAGCACTGCAGCCTGATCTGCACCATGGCACTGGCATTCACTCTCTCATTCAGTCTTCACAACCACCCGAAGAGGCAAGAAACTGAGGCTCAGAGAGGTCAAGTAACTTGCCCCAGGTCACACAGCTAGGAAGCCTGAAACCAAAGTTTATATTCAATCCACTGCCCTAAACTTCCTCCACAAATAAAACATACACTGTATCATCTCAAAATCAAGTCTCCTATAAGTTGCACTCATCCCTTTTCTCTCCACAATCCTCACAGCAGACATTCCAGTTTCTGCTCTCACCACATACTCCCACCATCAAAGTGGTTCCCTCTAGGCAGAGAGTACTGGGCCTGTTCTTTTCCACTTTAAGGATACATCTGTCCATAAAGTAGAACTATGCATTCTTTGGTAGACACGTAAGCAGGTGTTTTGTCTCTTCTCTTGCATAAATATATCCATCAAGCATAGCCACATATTTCTCTTTTTGTGTATAAGTAGCAGAGAGTAAGATACAGGGTATTGTTAGTAAGCCAGCATGTTGCAGAAGAAGGAAGAACAATTCAAGGCCAGGGAGGACTAGTCATTGCCAGGCATCTCGTGAGTTACCCAAGTCAATGGCTTACAAGATGGCAGACCAGTTCCCAAGTCCTAAGCACAGAACAAATTGCTCCTGAGAGATGAGATTACTTGTTTTAATAAGATATAGTTGAGGGACTTCCCTGGTGGTGCAGTGGTTAAGAATCCGCCTGCCAATGCAGGGGACACAGGTTTGAGCCCTGGTCTGGGAAGATTCCACATGCCGCAGAGCAATTAAGCCCATGCGCCACAACTACTGAGCCTGCGCTCTAGAGCCTGAGAGCCACAACTACTGAGCCCACATGCCACAACTAGTGAAGCCCACACACCTACAGCCCGTGCTCCGCAACAAGAGAAGCCACCGCAATGAGAAGCCCGTGTGCCTCAACGAAGAGTAGCCCCCGCTCACCACAACTAGAGAAAGCCCGCGCACAGCAACAAAGACCCAACACAGCCAAAAATAAATAAAATAAAATAAATAAAGTTTTTTAAAAAAGAAAAGAAAAAAAAGATGTAGTTGAGTCCTGATGAAGTCAGTCATAGACTGGAGCGAGAGGTCTGGTGGCCAGGAACTGTTGGGCATTGGCACAGATGTGGACAGCCCAGAGGATGCTGGAAAGGGGAAAGGGAGGTACACTCCTGCCCGCCTTGTGATTCGGAGAAGCACGCGACGAGCTCTGGCCAATTAGCTGTGAGTAAAAGTGACATGTGTCTCTTCCCGGTCCAAGCACTTAATTGCCCACATGAGCGCCTCCAGAGATCTCTCCTTGCTGGCATGAGAACCAGCATGTTGAGGTGGTAGCTGCTCTGTCACCTAAGCCTTGAGTGACAATGAGACCAGAGTCCTCTGTCAATTCACAATGAACATACAAGTGTGAGCGGGAAATCAATCTTTGCTGTTGTAAACTGCAGGGGACATGGAGCTTGTTTGTTCCTGCAGCACAACACGGCCCACCCCGCCTGACACAGAAAGGGCAAAGGAAGGGGATGTGGCATCTAAATTTCATCCAAGCAGGTCAGCTCAAGACCCTGCCAGGTGATCACTGCCTTCAGAAAACCTTGAGAGGCCACAGCTCCGGAGGAGGAAGTGAGTGAAAGACTCTCCTTTCTAGGGAAGGACCTTTGGGTGGAATGAGAAGGAAGGGACCTTCATGGGAGGATCTGATTTGGTGCTTGAGTATGGACCCCACTGGGCTTCAGACTCCCAGCCCAAGTCCTGATCAGAGGGTGATCACAAAGTCCACTGATGACCACTTGATCAAGGATGGCCGCAGAGCCCCCACTGGAGTGGGACTCCCCCTGCTCCACAAAGCCCAAAACGCAGTTCAGAGCCTTGTTAGTCCATCTCCAACAAAAGGGCCTTGTTTCCCTCAGGGCCATGTCTCTCAGCCCAAACATCAGGGGATTGTTCCCCTGGTAGATTGCAGCTACTTTTGCCTGGGCTCTTCTGACAACAGCAGCCCAGTCCCCCTTTGGTAAAATATCCCCTTTGTTAATCTGGGTCTGACCCCAGGCTCAGGGGTGGGAGGGCTCAGGCCCAGCCAACCCCACCCTGCACCTTCCCAGCAAAGGATGGTTGGGGCCAAGGAGTTGGAAAGGTGTGAGACTGTGAGCCTGGAGCTGCCACCAGGGTAGGAGACCCCAGGGGAGGAAGAAGCCAGCATAGATAGAGTGGGGCCTGGGGTGGAGAGAGGTCAATTCCTGGTAACTTCATACAACCACCTGGCTCCCCCAGGCCTGAGGCCAGCCTACCCCAGGCCTGTTTGTTATCTATTGCCACAAAATGAGTGACTTCCAAACTTTACGGTCTGAAAAACCTCAAACACTTATCTCATGGTTTCTGGGTTAGGAATCCAAAGGCAATCCAGTGGGATCTTCTGGCTCAAGGTCTCCCATGAGAGCGCTGGCAGCTGAGACTGGGGCTGCAATCTCATCTGAAGGCTCCCCTGGGGAAGACCCGCTCCCACATTCACTCACATGGTTACTGGCAGGATCCAGTTCCTCACGGGCACATGGACCTCACCACAGAGCAGTCACACGGGGCAGCTTGCTTCCCCCAGCACGAGTGACCCAAGAGATGGCAGGACAGTGCACATCCAAGACAGAAGTCTCAGTCCATTTAGATGCAAATCTCAGTCCTTCCCAGACCCACAGGGAGGGGACCACACCGGGGAGTGAATACCAAGATGTGGGCTCACCAGGGGCCATTCTAGAAGCTGTCTGCAGCAGATATGTGTCTCATATATTGTGTGTCAGGAAATTCCTCCCATGAAAGTCAATTTGAGTTGTGTCATTGTCCCTTGCAGCTGAAAGAGCATGAGAAGGGGACTTCCTCCCTGGAGAATCATGGGAAAAGCCCAGTCAAGGGCACTGGCTGGCGAAGGAAAGCCAGTGGCTGTTCTCCAGGGTCCAGCTGGTATGTCCAACACCAGTGGGAGAGAAGCTCTGGTCACATCTTTTTTTTTTTTTTTTTTTTTTTTTGCGGTACGTGGGCCTCTCACTGCCGTGGCCTCTCCCGTTGTGGAGCACAGGCTCCGGACGCGCAGGCTCAGCGGCCATGGCTCACGGGCCCAGCCGCTCCGCGGCATGTGGGATCTTCCCGGACCGGGGCACGAACCCGTGTCCCCTGCATTGGCAGGCGGACTCTCAACCACTGTGCCACCAGGGAAGCCCTGGTCACATCTTTGTCAAAGAGTCAAGAGCCCAGTCAGAAAGACACACTGTGTCAGGGCCAGAGAGCAGCAATAAGGCCATGGAGTTGGGGACAGAGCCAAAGGCTGAAACAGGGTGAGAACAAACAAGCTGGGGGCTCAGAGAGAGTCCTGACTGTTCAGGGGGTGGGCTCGTGGGAAGTGCTGGGTGGGTGTTGCAAACCCAAATGCCCACAGGCCAAGGCCAGTGATGTAAGTCAGTGAGGCAGGTTGGTTCTAAGAAAAACGAGTCTGTCTTTTATTTGCCAGTTCAGAAGGGGTAAGGTTACAGAAGAGTACTTCCCTGTTATGGTAAAGAAGTTGGGGGGGATAAGGAGTGGCGAGGACTGTGGCCAACCAAGGAGCCCACGCCCAGCTGAAGGGGCAACAACACTCAGAGCCAGCCCCATCGGCATGGCATGCAAGGACAGAGCCCAGGGCTGCCGGATCTGACTTCTCAGGCCAATGTTCACATTTTACAAAGAAGTGTACCTCCTGGAAAACACTGACGCAAGTTAAAATAAGTTCTGTGGACAAAAGAAAACACATCTCTCAGGTCACCAGATTGAGAACCCTGGAAAAAAGGCCTTAGCAGGCTGGACCCGACACTGGCACACTGTCGAGCACCTCTTGCCTCCCAGACACCAGGCTCCTGGGTTCAGCCCAGGTTCCCAGTCCCTCTCAGCAGCCACCATGATCTCACTGCTGCGGCAGGATAATTTATGGAAATATTGATTTGCGTTTTGCTCTTGCCTTGTCTTCCTTCCTCCACTCCAAGAAACAGCCTGCCACTTCTGTTCTCCAGCCCCTTGGGGGGTTGCGCTGCAGGGTCCAGAGCAGAAGTTGTCTGGGACCCCCTCCTGGCTTTTGGGTTCTGAGGAGACTCCCCAAGGGGAGGGGCAGAGAGAAGGACTTGGAGGGGCTACACCAGGACGAGGTGGCCCTGGGGAGGCAGGTCACAGAAAACAATGGCCAGGCGCTGGGCCCTGGGAACCTGCAGCCTAGACAGGACCCTGAGACATGGAGGAGGAGGGTGATGTCAGTGTTCCGGCATCCAAGGTGCAGAGCTGCTTGTACTTCCTATTTCTCTGCTCATGTCCCAACTTTCTCAAGGATCTGACTCATCTCAGATGGCCACCAAGGAGCTAAGGGCTGGGATCCTCATAGGGTCTGGAGGGCTCAGGAGGGTGCAGGGTGCCTTGTGCTCTGTGGCAGGCGCCAGACGCATGTGCATTTTAGAAAGAGCTCTCTGAGTCAGTGAGGAGGGAGGGGCAGGGGAGGGGGACAGTTGCTGAGATGGATGGGGGTGTTGTCTGGTGTAATGTCAGCAGAGTCAGAACCACGGGGTGGCAGGAGGTGAGCAAGAGAGGTGTCGGCTGGTAGGAGAGGGAGGATGGTTTCTGGCAGTGGGGCTTGCAGAGGAGGCATGGGGAGAGGACCACACCCTCGCAGGGAAAGGTGGGGTCTGCAGCACGCCGGGACACAGGCCAGGGATCATCCTTTTGGGCCCAGCTTGTTTCCTAGGTAAAAGTTCAGCAGTTTTCCTCTGGGGAGGTCTCCTGCTTCTCGGGGTGCAGCTCCTGGGGGAACAGTCCAGATCCAGCCTGGGACTCAAGTTAAGTCAGTAGAACTGAGGTTCAAAAGAACGAAAAAACAGCTGAAGCAGGCTTGCCTAGTGGCAGCTTCCAAACAACCACCCACGAGCTTCTAGGCAGAAGCCAGCTCCCCAGGCTCAGCTTTTCCTCTACCTACTTCTCTTACTTCCTGAGAGCTGCCAGCCTTCCCATAGGTTCCGCCTGCCTTTAAGGGCTCCTCACAGACAGAGATGTCCAGGCAGAGGGCCCAGGAGGGAGGTCTGGGCACCCACGAGGGTCACTTGGGCTCTAGTGGGATCTCCCCATACTCCTCTGCCACCCGGCCCACATCCACAGCCCTCAGACCCCTCCATCCTGTGCCTTTGCTGTGTATCACACAGCACATGAGCTGTAGTCCTCATCTGAGCGAGGACAGGAGACGTGTCCATTTCTCCTTCAGAAGTGATGGAGAGAGGCTGAGAGAGTTGCTATTGCAGTTAAGATTCTCACACCCAGCTCACTGGAGTCATCTGCATCCTACTGGCCCCAAAGTCGTCTATCTGCTCCTCTCTGCATTGCCTTCTCTGCCTGTTCCCAGCTGTGCTGGGCTGGGGACTGCACACAGGGCCATGGTGTTCCAGGGGGCAGCACCCCAGGCCCAGCAAGGGGGTGGCCCCAGAACCAGCCGGGATCTCACAGACCAGCCTCCCTCCTCCCGAGGGAGCCAAGGGTGCCAGCTGTCCATAGTGCATGGAGCTGTTTTTACAGTACACAGGGCATTTACGCACCCTGGGGCTGGGTGGTAGCTGTGGGCTCTGCGTTCACACGTATCATCTAATTTAAAATGTATAACTGCCTTAAGATATAGATGCTGTTATGGACCTATTCTCCGGATGAGAAACCGTGTCTCAGACAACTGAAGTAACTCACCCCAAGTCCTACCGCTAGAAAGAGGTGGAGAGGTGGGCCTGGAAGCCACGCCACCTCTGAAGGTGTTCTGTCTGCAGGGCCATCTCCCCTAGGCAGGCGGGACAGGAAAGGAAGGGCGAGAGCCGAGGTGGCCACCAGGTGGCGCTGCTGCCGCAGGAACGGCAGCGCGGGGCCTCAGCCGGTGGGACGCCTGGATCCCAGGGCGTTGCTCTGAGACGCCAGGGCACCGGTTCAAGGGGGACCACGGAAGCCCCTGATAGCCTCTGTGGCCCCACATTAAACAAATCAGTTAAGACCTGAGCAGAAAGTTCTGTTCTAATCACTGCTTTCTGACATTTCCATTGTTTGCTTCAGAACGAGCTGAATTACAATATTTATGCTCTTACCTCCTTCAGTCAAGGAGACAGGAGAAAAGTGGGACCAGCAGCCTGGAGGCTCTGCAGGCTTGGGGGCATATCAGGGAGCCCCTCAGACCACAAACCCTGCTCACCAGGGCACCTGCAAGTGACAGGTGGGGCTCACCTGGGCAGCTCAGGGCCCTGGGGTTGGAGGCCTGCTCATCTGTCATCTGCCCTGTGTTCTTGGACAAGTTACCTCACTGTCCTGGGCTTCCCATCTGCAAAGTGAGCACAACTGCAGCGCCGAGCTGGGAGCTCAGGCGCTTCTGTCCATGGCGATCAGCACCCACAATGCTCTTTGTCTCTGCCCCTTGGCTCATGTCCCGTGGATCCAGCTGAAGCCCACCTGCGCCTTCTCAACTGCCATGACCCCAGAGGGTCTCCCGCCCAATCCGCCCTCCCAAAGATGCACAAAACAGGACAGAGTGCACAGAGTGGAGTCCAGATCTGCTGGGTTCAAGAAAGCAGAGCTCAATTCTCAGCCTTGGCGCTGCTGGCCCTTGGGGCCAGGTAATTCTCTGCAGTGGGGACTGTCCTGTGCACTGAAGGATGCTGTGCACCATCCCAGCCTCTACCTGCTACATGCCATGAGCATCCCCAGGGTGGGGGGGGCAGCAAAATGCCCTCTGTGGGGAACCACTGGCATGGGAGACCCCTAAGGGGAGCATAGCCAGAGTCCGGAGCTCTATTCCCCAGCCTGTGGAATAACCCCCCAGCCCAGCCTCCCCTGAGCAAAGCTGCTCACCGCTGTGTGACCTCGGTAGGCCACTCACCTGTCCCGGCAGGTGGGGGTGACATGGTGATTGCCCCAGAGAGCTGCTGTGAGGGTGAAGTGAGTGAGGTCACATATCAGACCACAAACCCTGCTCACCAGGGCAAGGGCACTGCAGGCTGTGACTTGCATGAATACCCTTGTTCCTGTTGTCATTGCTATTGTGCGCTCCCCTTACAGGGGACACTAAGGCTCAGTGAGAGTAAATAGCTCACTGAAGGTCCCACAAGGATCAACAGGGCTGGAATTAACACCAAGCCCCCGGCTGGGTGCAGCACGGGCTCCAGCGAGGCTGGGGGTCTTCTCCGGGCAGCTCCGGCGTGCAAGGAGGTGCCTGGAGCTCCAAACTCATGACAGGCATCTGCAACCCCAACACCAGAGAGGGCTGGAAGGCGTGATCCTTATTTCTCTGCTCAGGACTCCCATATCATCAAGGAACATTCCAGACATCCTCCCAGAGGCTGGGAAGCTATTCCCAGAGAAAGCCAGCTCAGGATTCTTCACATGAACCTTCCCAGCTCAAGCCTATGGGGCACATCTGGCCCTAATGCTTCCTGTTCTTCTCTGGACCCTGGAGAGTCTGGCTCAGGAGGTGGGCCACAATGACTGGGGGTGGTGGGGGTGCTGGACACCATGCCTGGCCCCCATCTGATTGGGGGTTGGGACCCAGACTCTGGGGAAACCACGGGCTGTCCCTGGGGTGTTCTGAATCCCCTACACTGCCCCTCACACAATCAGGGAAGCGGAGGTCCAGAGCAGGTAGGCAATGGCCCAGGACATGCAGTAAGCAGATGGTGGCACTGGGCCCTTGATCACTAAGCCCTGCCCCAGCATTCTCTTCTCTTGCCTTCCACCAAGAGACTCACAGTCAGAATTTCTCAGACCCTTCTCCTCCAACGCTGAAAAATTTCGAAGAGCATTCCATATTTTGTCTTGACCTGGTCTTTCACAACAAGATACCTTATGTTCTTTGATTGTCCCCAAGTCTCTGATTTCCATTTGCTTTGATTTTCATCTTCTTAGGAAATATTTAAAATGAGAACAGTTCAGTAGCTTTGGTGCCTTCTCAAAAAAAAAAAAAAATCAATTGAAAAGCCAGTTGCTATGCAACCCTCAAGTGTTGCTGGTGTTCTGCTCCCTGGCTGATGGCATATTGTATAAAATAAGATAATCTCTTTTCTTCTGCTGTGTGTGTGTGTGTGTGTGTGTGTGTTTTTTTTTAAAGAAATGGAGAAAAATGTTGTTTTAGGCAAAACTTGAGATAACTCAGAGGCTTCTCATAAGCTGGAAGACAAACAACATGTCACTTGCACAAGTGCTACTGATTCTATCCCCACTGGAGCCTTGGCGAGGCCTGGGGACAGGCACAGGGGTAGCGGAGGGTACGGAAGCTGCTCTATTTCCATCACAGCTTGGAATAAATAACAGCATCTGAATACCGGGCCACTTTCTGCCCCAAGTCTGGGTCTCGGCCTCACAGCCCCTAGAGTGCCCCCGGCTGGGCCTTGGGGGACACAGCTCAGGCCCCTCTCCAGGCAGGGCCCCTGGCTCCAGTCACCTCGGCCTTGCTATGCTTAAAGTCTTCCAGGGACAGGGCCTCACTCACTGACAGGAAATGCGTGCCTCCTTGAGGAGCAGCTCATCAGAATCCATCCTCTCCGTGAGCCAAACTCTACTCCCCAACCCCCATCTAGAAGCCCCTCCTGGCTCTTCCTTGAACAAGCAGAGCTCATTCCCTTTACGTGAATCCCAGCCACGCAGTCTCCTGCTGGGTCACCCCACCCAGGGCACCCCGTGGTGCCCACCACTCCGAAACAATCTTGTTTACCGGTGAGCTCGTGGGGAGCTGGTGCTCCAGTCCTGGGAGCAGGCAGGCAGGTCCCAGGATCCATCCACTCAGGAGACGTGCTTCCCACTTCCCTGAGGTCCCCCAGACACCTAAAAACAGGGCCTCATCCCCAGCACTGTGCCAAGTGGAGTCTGTGACCAGTGGACACAAACTTATCGCCCACAACAAGATAAGCACAAGCACAGAAATGGGAAACTTTTATAGCAGTTTGATGGAGTGACATTATGTCTGTGGTATTTAATAATAAAAAGTCGGGGCCGGTATTTTTGTATAATCTTAGTTTTTGTCACATTTCCCTCTCCTAGAAAATTCCTTTTAGATGTACTTACAGAAATATTGGTCCGTGATGCGACCTTTGGCTCTGAGGCATTCTGTGTGTCTGGCTTGGCGCCCTTAGCCCCGACAGCTACTCTCCACGGACTGTCACGTTCAGACTTACGGTCTGATTGCTCCAGGTCGGTGGAACGACCCCTCCTTTCCCACGGGGGTTGCTCCTGAGCCCACAGCCAAACACGCCGCACTGTCCCTGGGCTCCTATGCTCTGTGCGAGGCACAGAACGCTCTGTTCCAGAGACGATGGGCCAATCCCTCTGCGTCCGGATATCTTTCTAGTGACAGCCCTCCTGGATGTGGTTGGCCAGCCATGTCCTCCTAACTCTGCTCTCCCCCTACATGTGCTTCTGCAGTGTGTCCTCCCCAGAGAAAGTGAGATTCACACCCTGGACTCCACTGCCCCCTCACAATCCTGCCACTCGCTGGAGGAGGACCAAGTCTGGCCCTATAACTTTCTGGAATCCCCCAGGACACAGAGGCCCTGATGGGCGCCAGCCTCCCCCACGGCTTCCCAAGAAGAGGTGGGGTGGGGAGGTGGGAGAAGGTGGGCAGAGTGTGGGGTGGGCTTTGCTACGGGAGACCGGTCAGCCCCGCTACCGTCGGGGGCTGGGGGACAGCAGAGGGGTGGCAGCATGTTGTCCTTCCCGGCCAGGCTTCGGGGGCTGGGGATGGATGTGAGGCTGTAACTCCACATCCTGGTACCTCTTTTATCTTGACACCTCTGAGGTCATCGGCAGAAGTCTAAGGCTGGTCTGCCGAGCCCTGCTGGGGTGCGGTGGGTGCAGCCTGGACTCGGTTCTGAAAGCACACATCCAGCTCCACATTCTCCCTTCCTGTCACCTCACCATCATGGATTCCCAAACTCCTTCCCAGTGGGAAGTCATGGAGGCGAGGGGGTCGTTGGTCCCCCGTGCCCTCTCACTTCTCACTCTATTGGTCCTGGTCTCGTTGAAGCTGCTCCACTGCCCAAGTGGGCTTTGTCCACTCATCTTGTTGGCCATGGGCTCCAGGCAGCCCCATGGCCTGCCGTCCTCCCCATACTGTCCTCTGGAAGAGTAGGCCTTAGCCTCACAATGGGGCCCATGCCCTCTCCCCTTACCCTCACTCTGCCTATGGGGGACTCAGAGGGTACCAACATGGCTCATGCAAAGCAGAACCCCTCCCTACGAGGTGGAACATAAAGGACCAGACTGGTCATGGCCATGAGGGAGGTGCCTGCAACACCTAGGTAATACAGCCTCACCTGTAGGTAAGGCCACATACTTGTGGCAGCCTGCATCCTCCCTCAGGCCAAGATAGCTCGCCCAAAGTTTCCACAGACACTCAGGTGACAGAGTTCCCAGGCAGAAGAACACAGATCCCTCTCTAAGTGCCTCCAAGCCACCACAGAGAAGAGGTGCCAAGCAAAAGCATGAAGTCCTTTCTACATCCTCCTTCAAATCAGAAATAAAATGTTGGACATGACAGAGCCCTGTGGCATGCCACTGGAGATCCTTCCCCAGGTGCTAGCATTCAGTTAAACAGAATTACTTGGACCCTACCATTTTTAAATGATTTTTTAAAAATATAAACAAATTTTCCATTATTAAAAATGCTATTTCGATTATAAAAGAAACATCCTTATCATGATAAATTAAGAAAATTCAGTAAAGTACAAAGAAGAAAATAAAAATCCATCACCTACTACCCAGAGATAAGTACTATTCACGTTTGATGTATTCCTTCAGTCCCTTCTGTGTATACATTTGTAAACAAAATTGAGATCATACTACTGTAAGCTTATATCCTTTTTTCCAAAAAGCAAACAAACTTGACTCAATGCTGTAACCATTTCCCCAAGCCCTTAAA
The DNA here is from genome assembly GCF_002837175.3 of Physeter macrocephalus. Classification (NCBI taxonomy): domain Eukaryota; kingdom Metazoa; phylum Chordata; class Mammalia; order Artiodactyla; family Physeteridae; genus Physeter; species Physeter macrocephalus. Next base: position 10,551,206 of record NC_041215.1, on the reverse strand, counting down.
CATGCTTTGAAAACGGGATTTATTGGCAGTCTAATAATCTACCACATACACATATTGTAGTTTATTTAACTAGACCCCTATTGGCAGACAATTTAGATTGTTTCCAGTTGTTTACACTTAGAAATAAGGCCATGGCTTTTGTCGTGTTCCTAAAACTTCATCCACAGCTCTGTTAACTGCTTTGGAATAGAATCATAGAAACGAATGGCTGGGGGCAAACATGAAGAACATTTTTAAGGGAAATGACAAACTGTCACATTTCCTTCCAGAAATGTGTACACATTTATACTCCTACCAGAGGAGTGTACTGCTGCATTCACCCAAGCCAGCAGTAAATCCCTCATCTTAATCTTAACACAGCTGATGCTTTTAAAATGGTAAACCGTTTTATTTCTTTGATTAATAGTAAAGTTCAATGTTTTCTCTTTTTTTGCCATTTGTATTTTTTCTTCAGTTAATTGCTTATGTCCATTGCCAATTCTATTTTTCCTAGGGCTCTTCATATATTAGGATATCTTTTCCATATTGCAAATACTTTTCCTGATTGTGGTTTGCCCTTTGTTTGTGTTTTTTGATGATTTTATATTTTAAGTATTCAAATATATCTATCCTCCTCTTTACAATCCCTGCTACTGTATTTATGCTTAGGAAGTCCTTGACAATGAATATTTTCTTCTTGATTTGTCTGGTTTAACTAGTTGAATTTTATTGGCCTATGTTTATCATCTGATATATTTAATTTGCTATATATGAAATTTATATTTATCATAGATTTATTTATAACACTTTATAACCATTCCATTTATATTTATTGCACGTTATTTATACGAGAGGTATTTTCAGAGCTATATATTTTATTCAGTTGATCTGTTAATGCTTATGCAAATATAGTATATTTTAATTATTTTTGCTTTACAAGGTGTTTGAAGTAAATCCTTTTTATTTGCTTGGTTTTCAAGGTTTTCCCAGCCATTCTTGACTGTTTATGCTTCTAGATGAATCTTAGAATCATTTCATCAAGTTTCCAATTATTAATCTGGGAAAAGTCAACATCACTACTATACCCAGTGTTCCCGTAAAGAACAGCATATGTCTCTTCATTTATTTTTATTTTTTTCCTATCATTAACAACGTGCAATTTTCTTCCTATATGTAGGTCTTATAGCTGTCTTGTTAGGGCTATTCCAGGTATTTTATATTTTTGGTTACTATCGTAAAGGGAACTTTTATTTCCCTATTATCTTTACTACCAGGGCATTGTGGGTTCACACAGAAATTATTGGGTTTTGTGTAATTGTCTTATATTTGGCCATGTCACTAAACTCCTTGGTTTTCTGATGGACTCTTTTGGTTTTCCAGGCACATAATTATTAGCAAACAATTATAATTTTATCTGTTCTCTGATACTGGTTTCATGTCATACGACATTGTCCAGAATTCCAAAACCTCAGGAACAAAGTTATGTGTCTCTTTCTTGCTGCCAATTTTACTGTAGCTGTTTCATAAGAGCAGCATGTCCAAATCAAATTCTGTAGAATGTTGATTCCATGAGGGAAAGGGTTCTGTTGAGAAATAGTTTGGAGAAACCATGCATACTGATCCATCTCCTAGAGATTCACCCTGCACATTTTCATAGTAAAGTCTCTGAGAAATTTTGCTGTCAGGAATACCTGTTTTACTTTGTTTTATAAGCATTTCCCAGACTCATTTGACCATGGAACCCCTCTATTCTCCTGTGAAAACATCTATGAACATCCTGAGAATTAGCTATGCAGAACACTTTTAGGAACAATGTGCTTCTTTTTCTACCTTTAAATAAAATTTGGGTTGTCATGTTACCATCTGTTACTAGTTTCACAGATCTTTTAAAAACCATGAGATACCCTCTCAGTTCCTATGGAGTTGATCACACTCCTTGCCCTGTTGGTGCCTTCAGCAGAGTCCCCTGGGGCTCTTTCTCGGTGTGCTTCTCTGTGCACCCCCACCCATGCCTTTGCAAAGGACGCTCATCTCTTCTCTCCAGGCTCCAGTTCCCCATGCCAGCATCTCCCTGGCTATCTCCACTGGGATGGCACAAAGCACCTCAAACTCAGCACGTCTCCCCTGAGCCCACTGCCTTTCTTCCCCACACGCCACTTCTCCCCGGCTCCGTGTTCTCCATCTCAGGGGTCGGCATTATCATCTACCAGGTTGCCCAAGGCACGGACTCAGTTTCCCTCCATATTCACCCACCCACTCCTGGTTTGGCCTCCTAAAGTTCTCTTTCGTCTTCTCTCCTTTCTTCACCCTGTGGCCACGGCCCCAGGACAGCTCACTGCTGCCCTCCCTTTGATGCCACTCACCCTCTCCTAAGCCACCACTCCCTGTGCTGGTTTTTCCCCCTTTCACTCCCTCCCCACGGCTGAAAAGTCACTGCCTCCAGTCGCTTGCCCTAACCTCTAGATAAGATTGCCTGCCCCCCTTGCCCCGACCAAGTCCCTGAGCCCTCAGTTGTAACTGTTTCCTTGTCTGCACCTCTGCTCCAGAGCAGCCCCTGAGGTCAGAGACCACGTCAGTGACACGGCACAGCGCTTGGCACAAAAAAACCCTCAAAAAGTATTTGTTAAGGACTTCCCTAATGGTCCAGTGGCTAAGACTCTGCGCTCCCAATGCAGGAGGCCTGGGTTCGATCCCTGGTTGGGGAACTAGATCCCACATGCCTCAACTAAAGATCCCGCATGCCACAACTAAAGATCCCGCATGCCATAACTAAAGATCCTGCATGCCATAACTAAAGATCCCGCATGCCCAACTAAAGATCCCACATGCCGCGCATGACCCTGCGGTAAGACCCAGTGCAACCAAATAAATAAATAAATATTTTTTAAAAAAGTATTTGCTAGATGATGAGCTTTGTCATTAGGCAAATGGATGTTATGAATTATATGAACAGACTTTCTAATATTAAACAATCATCACATTCTTAGAATAAACGCTATTTTATCATGGTGAGAGTTTCTCTTTATGCATTATTGAATTAAATGCTTAAAGCCTCAGGAATTTTTACATCTATTTTTAGAAGTGAAACAGGTCTGTACTTTGTCTTAGATATGCTACCTTTGGCAGCTTTGTGTGTAGGAATCATGCTGGCTATAAAGATAAATTGGGTGGATTTCAGAACATATATATATATATATATATATATATATTCTGAAACAGTTTATGTGGTATTGCATTATCTTTGCTTAATAATTCCTTGTAAATGAATAAGAACAGACTGGCAAAAATAGATTATCTGACTCTCTATTTAGAGGTAATTTTAAGATAACTTTGAAAACAGAGAAGAATTTGAGTTCCCACCATGGTTATGAGGCTTATTGTGGTATTTTCTACATTTTTGGAGTCAGCTTTGAAATATTCCCATTTCCCCAGGAAATCCTTGTTTCCCAGGATATCCAGGTCCCTGACGGAGATTCTCAAAATCTCACCTTCAGGTTTTCTACCTGGTTTCTACCAGGTTTCTACCTGCCTGTGACACTTAAGGAAAGAAGAACAAGAAGAAACAGTTTTGGGTGGGGGCAATTTAGCACAGAGCCTGCCAGGAAGTAGTTAAAATAAACAAGGCTTTGTTCCATTGAGTAATCAACACTGGGAGAAGGTGACAGACAGTTTTTAGGCAAAATAAGAGCCAAAGCTTTGCCAGTGCTGGTAAGCAATTAACCGTGCACAATTCTCCAATTTTTCTTTTTAGTGCCCAGACCACTTGGTGGCTCTCCTCCCCTTCCTACCCCACAACGTGAAGTTTCCCATGTCCCCTCTCCAGAGGTAGAAAGTGGGGAGGGGGCTGGATATAATCATGCCCATCCCTCACACTACACACCTGAAAATTCCTCAGACCCTGGAGGATGCTAAGAGGGTCTCAGGCCAGGAATGGAGGGACTGGTAGGACCCGGCCTGAGGAGGGGAAGGGATGGTGAACATGTTGATGGCTGCTCCAGTGGGGATGGGCAAAGTCCCATGGGACATTCCAAGGACAGAGGCTGGAACTGTATCACTGGGCCTGGGCCACCCCCGCCTTCCCTGGCTGTGTACTGTGTCTGCATGCCCAGAGTGCAGTGCCATGCCACAAACCTGCCTGCTTACCTGCAGAAGAAGGTGTGCACACTCCTCCTCCATTGACCACCACTGGGTGTCAGAGTCGAGGGATTAGGAGAAGGCCAAGGTGGAGATCTCCCAACAGCTGCCTAGGGCAGCAACCTCCCCCAAAACTTTCTCTTCAGCTGGGATAAGCATCCCGCTGTGGGTTGCATTATACGCACTCTTTCTTTTAGTTTATGCTTCCTCTCTTTTCTTCTAGACTGAATATGCCAGAGATTTGCTTTTTCCAAGGCTCTCCTCTCAATTGATCCTATTGTTTCTTTATGTTGATTTCTGCTTTTTTCTGAACTATTTCCTTATTTTTACTTTCTTTAGGTTTTTGGTTTTGGGTGGTTGTTAACATCTGCTCTAACTTACCGAGCTGAATACAGGGTTAACTTGTTTTCATTCGCTCTGTGTGATCTTGGAAAGCACCTGCCTATGAATACAGCTTTGGCCACACCCCACAGATTTTGATCTGTAGTACTCTTGTTTTCATTAGTTTTCCCAATAGTCTGCAACTGAGGGTCTAATATTATTCTTCCTAGGAGATTTTTTTTTTCAAAGAGACTGGATTTGTTCTTTTTATATATCCCTTCCCTCCACCTAGTTTTAGAGCACTGAGTCAGAGAATAGCCCAAACCATTTATGCTGTATAAAATTCACTAAAATTCTCTTTATGACCTAAAGTACTTCTGTAATTTTTAAGTGTTCTATGATTCCTCAAAAAGAAGGCACATTTTTCCATAGGGCAAGGGGAAAAAATGATATAACTACTGATTTAACTTTATCCATTATATTATTTGAAACTCCTATGCCTTTTTTTAACTTTAATAAAATATTTTATTTACTCCAATATATCCAAAACGTTATTTCATTCATATCAAATTATTAAGAAAGCATTTTACATCTCTCCTTTTTTTTTTTGTACTAAGTCTTTGAAACCAGGCATATGTTTTATACTTACAGAACGTCTCAATTTGGACTAAGTACATTTCAAGTGCTCAGTAGCCACATGTGCCTAGTGCCTGCTGGACTGGACAGTGCAGCTCTAGATAGAAGATATCAACGCAGGGATACTGTCTCTTAAAAATCATGAAAATTTGTTATTGGCTATAAATGACCGAATAACTTATTAAAGAAGGCTTGAACTGAGAAGGCTTTTTTTTTTTTTTTTTTTTTTTTAAGTAACAAGGATACTGGAGGTAGGGGAAACTCTAAACTGGAAGGGTTTTTTTTTTTTTTTTTTTTTTTTAAGTAACAAGGATACTGGAGGTAGGGGAAACTCCTATGCCTTTTAAAATGTGATCTGCTAAAGGTTTTGAAAAGGGTATGAAAGACTCCTGCAGTAAGGTTTTTGCAAATTTCTCCCTTGATCTGACCGTCCGCTTTGGTATACTTTATGTTCTCCATGGGGCATGAAGGACCATGACTGCTATTCTCACTGTGGTAGCTTCCATCACTTTAGAGTGACACACTTCCCAGGGTAGGAAGAGTGGGCTCAAGGTCCACTGTTCCTGGAATTTGACCAGCCATAAAGTCCTTCATTGTCATTTCTGTACTGCAGGCCTTGTACATTGTGTGCAGTTCGATTTTATTTTGTAAGACTGAAATTCTCTCTGAGTAGAGGAGTTAACCCTTCGCATAATTTACTATGCCTGATGTGCCTCATCTTATTATGACTTGACTTTCTTCATACTGCGCGGGGTCAGACCACGGACTCCAGAATTTGGCTGCCAGGGTGAGAAGCTGGACTCCTTAGGAGCCAAATACCACTGGTTACTCATGCCACTGAACTGCCTTAAACCTCAGTATCCTTATCTGTGAAGTGGGATCCTCATAGCTCCACCACCCCATCTGTCCTTGGACGAAGTGAGATAATTTCATGTAAAGTGTTCCCGAGCTGCCTGGCACAGGCACTTGCTCTGTCCACACTGGCCGGCACCATGGGGCTCCTTCCTTCCTCACCAGCTCTCCTTTCAGGTACCCCCTTATTTTTCCATCTCAGGTCTTTGTGCCTGGGGGCTTTCTAATCCTGGTGCATAGACCCGTGCATGCTGCTAGGAAAGACGGTTCCAAGTTTGACAACAAAGGGAAGTAAGAAGGGCAAGACTGCTCAGTTAGAACAGCAGCTACGTGGCATGAGAAGAGGAGGACATGGGTTGTTTCTGATGCTTTGACATCCAGGGCCTTGCTGACCTGGGAGGAACTGTTCCTCCCAGGGTCAGCCAATTCCTAGAGAGAGTAAACAACTCATTCTGGATCATATGCTCTTCAAATGCAAACCAACCAATTCAGAGCCCACACCCCCAGCCACCTACTTCATTGGGCTCTCACACTCCAGCCCACTATCCCCTGTGCAAATCACTACGGCCAGGTACCAGACAACTAGGGGCAGCCCCAATGCTCCAGAGCCTGCTGAAAATTATTCACACTGGCCAATCCTAAGCCTGCTTACCCCACCTCACCTGGTCCTTCCTGAGGAAACCACAATATAGGTGCTCGCCCACAGTTTCCCTCTCCTTCCCTAGGCCTCCTGACCAACCATGGTGTTTCCCCATGCGGCCCTGCATGGCCAGAAACTGTGGGTAAAAAATCATGGAATTCACCTCCTGATCTGTTGGTCTCACCAAACTTGAATAATAACAAATTTTAAATTTTAGCCTCCAGGAAGGATAGCGGGGTGGGGAGGGGGGGCGAGGCTGGTGTGACTTTAGGGCAGCCGCACTTTTTTTGACAAGATCTCAATACTTTGGATGTTACCAAGTTGATGCCACTTTCGCATGAAGTTATCAGCAGACAGTCCACAATTAATATAGGTACAATTGGTCACGTAGCTCATGGGAAATCTAGGGTTGTAAAGGCTATTTCTGGAGTTCACACTGTCAGGTTCAAAAATGAACTAGAAAGAAATATTACAATCAGACTTGGCTATGCTAATGCTAAGATATATAAACTTGACGACCCAAGTTGTCCTCGGCCAGAATGTTATAGATCCCGTGGAAGCAGTACACCTGATGAGTTTCCTACAGACCTTCCAGGGACCAAAGGGAACTTCAAATTAGTCAGACGTGTTTCCTTTGTTGACTGTCCTGGCCATGATATTTTGAAGGCTACTAGGCTGAACGGTGCCACAGTGATGTATGCAGCTCTTCTGCTGATAGCTGGTAACGAGTCTTGTCCTCAGCCTCAGACTGCTGAACACCCGGCTGCTATTGAAATCATGAAACTGAAGCATATTTTGATTCTACAGAATAAAATTGATTTGGTAAAAGAAAGCCAGGCTAAAGAACAGTATGAACAGACTCTTGCGTCTGTAGAAAGTACAGTAGCAGACGGAGCTCCTATTACTCCAATTTCTGCTAAAATACAATACTGAAGTTGTCTGCGAGTACCTAGTAAAGAAAATTCCAGTACCCCCAAGAGACTTTACTTCAGAACCCCGACTTATTGTTATTAGATACTTTGATGTCAACAAACCTGGCTGTGAGGTTGATGACCTTAAGCGGGGGTAGAGCTGGTGGCAGTATTCTAAAAGGAGTATTAAAGGTGGGCCAGGAGAGACAAGTCAGACCTGGTATTGTTTCCAAAGATAGTGAAGGAAAACTCATGTGTAAACCCATCTTTTCCAAAATTGTGTCGCTTTTCGCAGAGCTTAATGATCTTCAGTATGCTGCTCCAGGAGGTCTTATTGGAGTTGGAACAAAAATTGACCCCACTTTGTGCCGGGCTGACAGAATGGCGCAGTTGGAGCTTTACCTGAAATCCTCACAGAACTGGAAATTTCCTATTTCCTGCTTAGACGGCTTCTAGGTGTATGCACTGAAGGAGACAAGAAAGCAGCAAAAGTGCAAAAGCTGTCTAAGAATGAAGTGCTTATGGTGAACATAGGATCCCTGTGGACAGGAGGAAGAGTTAGTGCAGTCAAGTCTGATTTGGGCTAAATCAATTTGACTAATCCTGTGTGCACAGAAGTAGGAGAAAAAAATGCCCTTAGCCAAAGAGTTGAGAAACACTGGTGTTCCATTGGCTGGGGTCAAATAAGAAGAGGCGTGACAATCAAGCCAACAGTAGATGATGACTGAAGAATTAAATAATAGATTTGGATGGAGTTGGAATTTCTCTTAACAACCTAGGGGTATATTTTCAAAGCAATAGTGAGGAATTAATTGCATAGCTCATTACCTTAGGGGTAGCTGTAAGGTTATTCTCATTTTTTGGTGATGAAAATTTAACCTCTAGTACTAAAATAGGGTCTACAATAAATGTAAAAATTGACATAATGTTGGATTGAATCTACATTTTACCAGAAATTAATCATTCCCAAATAATGTCTAATTTATACATCAGCACAGGTTTGAAAAGAAACTGCTACAACCAGCCTTTGCTGTAGCGCACATACCACTGAACCTGTTTGAAATAAAATTTTTCTTCTTAAAGAAAAAAAACCTAAATTTTAAAAGGAGTGAGGCTGAAAGGAGAGTAGGCGTGGCTCGCAAGCTCTTTGTTTCTTGTAGGAACCACAGGGCAGCCAGGGAGACGCAGGGTGGTTTTGGCCAACACAAAGTCTTTTATAGGAGGCCTGCACCTCAGTGGAGAGCCCCATTCATCCCACAGAGGCGGGGGCTCTGGTGTGTCTGGAAGGCACCAGGCTGCAGTGCCCACTCACCTTCCCGTAGCTCAGCAGGATTATCCGCACTAGGACGACATTGATGTGGGCCCCCAAGGACTCATCGTGATAAATTTCATTGACCTGAAAGACAATCAGGGACGTGTCAGCAGAAACTACAGGCCCAAGGACCAGCTCTGGCTTTGCAGATGGCATCACCACCCAGCTAGGCCCCAGGCCAGAACCCTGGGACCCAGCCCCACTCCTTCCTCTTTGCCACATTTTATACCCAGGCATCACCATCAACTCTGAATCCATCCCTTCCTTTCCCTGTACTCCTCCTGCTCCCCTTACAGTCAACCCAACCGCTGCCAGGATATTGCCACTCTCTCCTCAGCAGCGCCCCCCCTCCCCACCAACTCAGGGATTCTCCACCTGGAGCCTACACTGGGATGGGGACACTGACCACTGTAAATGCAACATGGCCTTTCCTTCAAGGGTGAACACAGGCCACAGACCCCAGTGGCAGGGGCAATGCCGGGACTGTCACTGGCAGAAATCACTCCTCAGTTGCTGCTGGTGGTTGTGAAATGTTGTCTACATTCATCACAACTTGGAAAGGGGGGTCATTTTAGACACACCACCAGACCTAATTTTTAATGTGTTAATTAAGAACAGATATTACTATATCACAAAGGTGCTTTCTGTGTTCTGTTTTGATAACTGCGGCTCATACTATTGGCTTCATTTGTATTTCTTCACTCTTTGTTATCATGTATTTTATTTTTTACATTTACAAACATTATTGGTGCAGGTGCCCACGGGCCTCACCAGATGTCAAAGGGGTCCACTGCACAAGAAAGGTAAGGAACCCTCCCTTCCCCACAGCACAGCCAGCATGACTTTCTGGAAACACTGGTCAGGTTAACCCTGGGCTCAGGGCCGACAAAGCCTTCCTTCCCACCCTCACACGCTATCAGGGTCTTACCTGGAACGGCCGCCTCAGTGCCACCCACTTCATTCGTTCGCTTCCTGACAAAACCCTACTCTTCTGGAGGCCCAGCCTCGTGACTGCTTCCTCCTGGAAGGGCCCCCAGGTCTGATCTGCTTCCCAGCGAGCACCAGGGTCCATTGCTTCCTGAGCTCTCTGTGTCCCCAACGGGACTGTGAGTTGCCTGGCCACCTGCATTTTCCCTGCATGTCTCCAGCACGCAGCAGCACGCAGCAGATACTCAGGACCCACTCGTCAAAAGAACCGATCCGCTCATACCATCACTCAGTGGAGAGGCACGAACTGGCCATGCAACCCCTCCCTGTATGCAGACCGAGCCCAGAGGCTGCTGACCTACCCTTTCTGAGGGCAGACCCTGACAAGCATGCCTCCCAGAGCCCACTCTGTTATCTCAGGCCAGTGCCATACTCCCCCTGAATCCCAGCTTTTAGAATCTCTATCTGAGCAATGGTAATTGCTACCTATAAACAGTAAGAAAACCCTTTGGGAAATCTGAGAGTTAGCAAGGAAAATCAATTCGTGATGGATGGGACAGGAAGGCACATGGGGCATGCTAGACAAGGAGCCTGTTGGCTACTGTCACCTTTGCTGTGTGTTGAGACGGCACCAATGGGAAGGCAGAGCTAATGTGCATGGCGGGGTCCAGGGAGGCCACCAGCCAGCCCTAAGTGCGGCCCCTGCCGGAAGCCTCATGCCCACAGATCTACCTTCCAATTATAATTATAATTTTATATATATATATATATAAAATTATATCTACCTCCCAATTATAATTTGTTTCTCTTCCCCAATCTGGCTTTCCTGCAGGGAAGGGACGACTGATAGACCTACGGGATGGTCACTGTGACTTGGTGCATGAGTCTGGAGAGGGTGGACGCTGGCACTGAGAGCCACCTGCCAGACAAGGTGACACCTGCAGCTGACAAGGTGGAGCCCTGGGAGGCTCTGCCAACTCACCCCTGCCGGGCCTTCCCTTCTGTACAATAAGAATGACAGTCCCCATGTCACAAAGCTTTGTGAGGACTAGACTTCCGCACATGCATGATGGAATGATGTTGGTAGAAACAGGAAAACTGTATTAGTCACTGCTGCTAAGTCATATCGCCCCGCAGCCCCCCATGAGGTCACGGTGACCGAGTGCACACCCCCTAAACATGGAGGTCCTTGCCCACTTTTGAGGGTCAAACTAGACTTTTTGGTCCACAGTGAGACAATAGCCCTAAAAACTACTTTTTCTTAAGAGAGAGGATTTTTTTGTCTCCAAGGTATCGCTTTACCTCTCATAAGCAGAGCCTCGCCAATTTGGCTCATGGAGTTTGACTGAAAGTCGTGGTGTAGAAAGGAAGAAGGCAGTGACACAGGGAGGTCCTGCTGCATGGGGGGTTGGGTTGGGGGAGGGCGGGCAGGAGAGGAGAGAGGGGAGAGAGACAGGAGTGAATGGCCAGCTTTACTTTACTCCCTTCAACTCTGACTCTCAGGTCATGCTTCGAGTGGGGGGCCGGGGCGGGGCAGAGAGGGTAAAAACAGCCCAGATGTTTGGGAAGAAGAGGAAAACAGAGAGAGTTTGAACCTGCTCTCTGGGATCTGGGAGGGGACAGGTTCTTGTGAAGGAAGGGTGGCTTCAGAGAGCCGAAATGGAGTCCGGCTCCCAGCTAGCTATGCCTAGGGCATCCAGGGACAGTGGCAGGATAGATTGTTATTTGGAAAGAATTGGGGCTGAGTTCAAAGAATTACCTCATTTTATGCCCTTTGAGGCCAGAAGGAGGGGTGTCAGCCCCTCCTGAGAGATGAGGAAGCTGAGGCTGGTCCCCAAGGGAGGAAGGATATGCAGGGCTTCTTCTCAGTTCCTGGCCCAGACCCTGCCCATCGGGGCCCAGGATCCTCCTGTTCTCCTGGTCCCACCACTGGGGCTGATGGTGGCCACTCTCGTCTCGGGTAAGGGGTCTTGTGTCCTTCTTGGATGCTGGGCAGGCCTGACCCTGACTCCTGATTCGAGAGACAGGAGGGCGCCAGAACCCTAGGATCCCCACCATCAGGCGCTGGACTCTGCGAGGCAGAGGCCCACCTCCTGCTGGGGGTGAGGGCCAGGCAGTCAGAGCCAGGGGATGTCAGGCTGCTGAGCGAGGGCCCAGCTGGGGAAGCTCTGTCTTCTGAGCTGCCCATCAGCCACCAGCTCCTGTCAATTGGGCTGGGCACCCCGACTCTGGCCTCAGAGACCAACTGGGCCTCCAGGACTACTGAGGAGCTAGACAAGGCACCTCTGGAGCACACCCAGCAGATAGCCAGCAAGGAGGCCAGGCCTGCTCTCGAGATGCCCCAGCCCTGCCCTCCCTGGTAGCCTGCCACTGTGGTGCACCTTTCACTGTTTTCTCCTAGGAAACCTCTGCCCGTCCACACAGGGACACAGCTGCACACAGTTTGCTCCTCTTAGGGAGGAAGGGCTTCGAGCTGGGTGTGCCCCAGCCTCGCTCTACAGCACAGGCACCTCTTGGCAGCTGCTGGACCTTCTGGGTGGTCCCCAACCTGGATTCCCACTCACAAGCCCTCCCGGTGGCCTCACCTGAGGCCCGGCCCCTCGCAGCCCCCTCCCAAGCAGGTGGGACCCCCACGGTGACCAGGTGGCCTGGGACGTCTTCTTGCTCATTACGGTGGAGTGGCAGAATCCCCCCACCTGCAAACGGGTTCCCCTCTGGTGTCTGGCTCCCGATCCCCACGTTGCAACTCATCAGGAACAGAAAGGGCAGAATGCAGGGCTTGTGGGCCGTGGAAGAGGCCGGCTCTGCTGAGGAGTGGGCCCTGCCCTGCCCCGCCAGGGCCACGCCAACTTTTCAGGGGGCTGTGAAATTGCCGTAGCCCCCTGAGGCCAGCTGCAGCCCACTCTCCACAGGATGCTGCCGGTGAGGCCAGAAGCCAGCAGGGCCCACTGTGGTGTAGAGAGACCCCCGGGAATAAGTAAGATGCCCAGTAAAACACTTGCCTCCATAATAGGGACACAGCTACAACATTTCCGCCAAGCAGAGAGCTAACAGACATGGCACAAAGAGCCACAAAGACAGAAGGCAGCTTCCAAACATCTCCCTCCCAACTCCCCCTCCTCCCCTGACTCCCATTCCATCTCCTCCACAGGCAGACAAGGGAGCAGCAGCTTCCCACCTCGTGTCCCCCCCACGCATCATTCTTCACGATGGTTGCCACTCAGAAAAGGTCTGACCTCCTGCTTCCTCTGCCTGAAACCCTCAATGGCTCCCCGGTGCCTTCAGGAACAGGCCTCAGCCCTCAGCCTGGCACTTGGGGCCCTCTCTAAGCTGGTCCTGGCTGGCTTCTCTGAGCTCCACTTCAGCTACTTTCCTCCAGGAACCCTCACTCCTGACAGCTCTGCCTTCTCGGAAGCCAGTTGCCCTCTCCTGCTGCTTGTGCGATGGTTCATACCTGGAGTTCCCTCTCCAGCCTCTGAATTCTTGAAATACAAGAGCATTTGAAAAAACAAAGAGCAATCGATGTATTTCAAAGGAGGAGGGCAGTTACCACCTTGGTACCCTCCCCCTACCCCCACCACAGGGCCTTCCCACTGCAACTGGGATAAAATCAAAGCCCTGCTCCCACTTCTCAGGTTGCCCTCACCTTGCTCACCATGGTCCAGTCACTGCCCTGTGAGCTCCTTATGCAGGGAGCCCATCCCTACCTCAGGGCCTTTGCACTTGCAGTGCCCTCTGGTTTCTCATCCTCCTCCCCCAGCACGACTGTCCCCTGTTCAAAGTGAGCTCTTAAAGTAGTTGCTCCCAGACTGGACTATGCACTTGATGTGGAGGCACCCCTCCTCCTCAGTCACTGCTGTGTCCCTAGCAGTGTCAAGCACACAGTAGGTGCTCAGTAAAGAGTTCTGAATGGGTGAATGAGTGAATAACGTTGGTAAACGTGCAACAAGAGGAAATGGGCAAAATGTGTGACATTTTGATCATTAATGATCAAAGACCCAGCTAAGTGCCCAAGTGCCTCCCCACCCCCACCTGCCCTCCCGAGGCCTGTGTGCTCACCTCTGCCCAGACCGCAGGAGGAGGGGAAGTAGGGACAACGTCCTTGAGCCCTGTCTGAGAAATTGATCCTAGAATCTTTAAACCTTGGGGAAAAGGTTCAAAGCCGCAGCCCTTCTCTGTGCAGAGAGGCCAAGAGCTCTCTTGTTTGGGGAAATACATCGTAATGCGCCTTTTGCTTATGCAAAGATGCAGCCAAGTTTCTGTTCTGGAATAGACAATAAGGAAGGACACAGGCTCTGCATGATAATGTAAAAGTTTGCTTTCTTTGTGGCAGAGTTCTGCCCTGGGCGACCTGTGAGCCCTGGCAGGTGCCCTGAGGCTGCTGGGCAGAGGTGACTTTCTACCCTGCCAGGGTGGAGGGACAGGTCAGGACAGAGGGGGCTGGTCCAGGTCTTGGGGCTCCTACTGAGGCAGGCAGGGGCAGAGAGGCTGTTTGGGTTCCCAACCCTTACGCCCAACTTTCAGGAAAGTTACCACCTCTTCCCTTGAGTCAAGCTTTGGTAACTAAGAAGGAGCCCGAGCACCCTGCGGGGAGAAGCCAGGCCTGGAGGAGTCTGTCGTGAGGCCTCAGGAGGTAGGCACATAGCCCGTTTTGCTTTGTGGCTTCTCCAGGAACCCTTGACATAACTGGGAAGAAGGCTGGTCTCTCTGACCCCCCAGGAGAAGGCTTGGACCGCCACGGTGGAGGTGGAGGTGAAGAAAGTGCTGTAGAACCTGGGGCAGAAAGTCTGCGGGCTTCCAGTGAGTATTTTCATTCGTGTGCATCTCATGACACATAAACGGGACTGCAAAAGCCCAGTCTCATTGTGAGAATAAACATTCCCTTTGCAGATCTTCTTTACCACTCGTTTCTCAGCAAATGCTTCGTAGGCAAAGCAAGAACAAACACGACTCTGGCCTCTGCTCAAAATATCAAACTGTCACGAAATGCAAATGGGCAGGACAGGAATTACTAAGGTCGTACTGTGCACAAAAATGGGAGGCAGGTGGAGCCCCTTCTTCAGCCCCCAGGACCCCCACTGTGACTCCTCTCACGAAGGTGAAACCGTTCAGTCCCCAATCCTGCATGAGGCCACACTCTCCTGGCCCTGGGGACATCTCTGCAGGTCCCCAGGGTGGGGACGGGCTCCTCCACCCCCAGGCAAGTAGGTCGATCACCAGAATCTAGGTGGAGGCTCAACAAATGTTTACTGTGCAAATGAAGGAACAAAGCTGCCTTAAACAACTGCCCATGTTGGCGCTGATTACTTCCAAGAAGCTGCCCACACCTCGTCACTTCATCACGTTGCATGGGTTCCAGGGTGGGTTCGGCCACCCTCTTACCCTGTGACTTGGGCTTGGTACTTTGCCTGTTTGAGCCTCAGTTTCCTCATCTGTGAAATGGAGGCAATACTAGTTCTAGCCCCTCAGGCTGTATCGAGGACCGACCTCAACACTATATTTAAAGCATCCAGCAAATCCCAGGCACACAGCACAGACTCAGTAGAGCTGTCATCAAATGACAGAGGGTCAAATACCCTGAGTCCTTTCTCTGGGCCCACCCTGGGCTCTCCTCAGGGCCACAGGGAAAGGCCTGCCTAGATTGCAGTGCACAGCCAGGCTGTTTTCCAGAGCCCATGCTGGGACTCACCAGGTATCCGTGTGTGACCCAGACCTGGGGTTCTCCCTGCCAGCTCCACCACAGGGTAACCAACAGCCACACCAACACTTGGGGCCCAACCTTCCCACTCACCATCCGAGAACTCATCAGAAAGGGCTAATGCCACGGAACAGGGAAGGACGGACCCTGCTGAGGCCGCAGGACACAGAATGACTCATCTGAGGCCAAAGGCTAGAGCCCACCATCCCCCCAAGGCCAGTTTGGAGGGCACTGACAGGAAGGAGCAGAGAGAAGGCAGGGATCTTGATTCTTGTTGGCAGCGGCCCTGGCCCTGGAGAGCCCTGGGATGTCACCCATGAGCTCCTCAGCCCTCCCTGACCAGAGCCCTGAGGGGCTGGCTTGGAGTCTCCTCCAGAGCAAGCACTTCAGGGAGGCCCCTGGTGGCGACACCTCGTGGCATCCTCACCGGCCCCCCCACCCCATCCATGTCTCAGAGCCTGTGAGCACGACCCCACCCCTGTGGTGTGAGCAACTGGGCACCAGAATGTCATTTGAAAAAACAATGAGTTTTTGTCCCTCCTATAATTCATATTCTTCTGCTTCCCTATCACCATGTGACCCAAGGAAAGAAAGAGGGAAAATGCCACCATGGGGAGGGGGGCCATGGCACCTGGGAGGTCCCTGGGGAGGGGGACAGGGGAGAAGCAACTGCCCTGGTTGATGTAGGCTAGGGGAGGAGGCTGAGGAGAGGCAGGAAGTCAGACCCAGGGGTATGGCCCCTCACCCCTGCTGCTGCTTGCCACACACCTTTAGGGTCAAGCACAGACCCTGAGAGCTACGGATCCTGCTCCCCACTTGGACCCTAAGAGGAGACCACATTGCAAGAGCAGAGTCCCCTCCCAAGGTGGCTCTAGCAGGAGGTGAGAAACGGGAGGGGCTCCTGTGAGTAAACTGGCCTCAGTAGTGGCCTGGAACACCCGCAGCCCCTGAGAGGTGTGTGTGGGCTCCAGAAGCTCCTGCCTACGCTGGTCGGGGTAGGAGAGGCTTCAGAGTGGATGGGTCATCACGGCACCAGACCTGGACCAGGTGGGGCTCAGCATACCTGAGCAGTCCAGGGAAAGAGTCTGGGGCCAGACCTGACAGCAAAAATGGCGAGGACTCAGGCCAGCCACTCCCCACTGCCACTAGGCCCCCAGGGTCCCCCACGTGATGAGGAAGAAGCGAGGGATCCTGCCTACCAGGCACTGACACAGAAGAGACTAAGGAAACCCTGGCCGTTCACACTGTCACCTGTGCCTTTGGCTCACCAGGAAAGGTGAGCCTCCCAGCAAAATTCGCAAGCTTCAGAGCAACCCTCCTTGCAGCATCGCAGCCCACTGCCAGAGCTGTCTGCTGCGAACATATCCCTCCTCCAGAGAGAAATCTCTCGGCATGATTCCTAACCCCCAGAATGTAAGGAGCCACCTCGGAACACAGTGCGAAACACTCCTGTCCTGCGTGCAGCACATGGCCCCTCGCACCACGAGATTCTGTTTGAGTAGCTGCACTGTCTTGGCCGCCTCTGTCCCCGGGCAGGGCAGTGTGTTAACCACCTGGGCCCAGGCGCCCTGAAACGTGGAAGAAGAGAACAAATAGGCAGCTGAGAAGATGGATGAACATACCCTGCTACACAGGGAGCCCAGAACCAAAGGCAGAGGGGCTGAGTTCTTGGACACGCAAGTACCTGCCCCACGTCACTTCAGGGTCAGAAGGGCCGCAGGAGCCCACAAGGCCCATCTCATCGCTAGGCTCAGGTGGGGAGGGGCATGAGCCTGCCCCACCCCCGCACCTGGCTGCCTCCCCCTCACTCTGCCGTGTACAGTGGACATTCCCCCAGAGCTTGCTAGGCTCACTTGGATGCTGCTCTCCTCCAGGCTGTTCCCTCTGCTGCACCATCACGGCCTCATATCCCTTCATTTGTTTGTTAGTCTGCTAACTGCCACCTCCCTCCACTGGACCTGTCTGTGCCCGCTGAGAGCTGGGGGCTCTTCTGCATCCTTAGCTGTTGCATCCTCAATGCCTAGAACCCAGCTGGCTCCCAAAGCTTCAGGATCAATCCAAGCTCCCCCGTTCTGGCCAACTCTACCCTCCGAGGCCTCCCTGCCCTCCACTCCCATGCCTGTCCCACTCCAGGCCTCCCATTCCCAGGACACGCTGAAGGTCTACACAGAATTGCACCCTCCTCACCTTGTCCACTTCGCAAGTGCCAACTTGTGGTCAATCAGCTCAAGGCTTACCTCGGCTCTGACCTCCCCAGCCAGGTCCTTGTCCTTCCGGCTGCTCTAAGGCAAGCCAGTGTGTCCCCAAGAGAGCCAAGCTTCTCGAGGACAAGAGCTGGGCTGGTTTGGCAGATGTCATGGATGAAGGAACAACGGCTGCACCTCGTTGGTCAGCTCTGACCTTCCCAGACCTGTGCTAGGTGCCTCCTCACAGCACTACCTTTCACCTGCTGCACCCTGCAAGTGAGCATTACTACCCCCCGTTTACCTACTGGGGAACAGAGGCTCAGAGAAACTGGGAGATTCACCCACGTGAGCATGCGTGGGAACCAGGGCAAAGTCTCTGGGGAGCAATTTGGCAACTCTGTTGAAATTAAAACTGTACATTCCTACGACCTGGTGATTCAAACTTCCAGCATCTATGGTGGAGACAAATAGCCTTGAGCTTTAAGGAAGAAGGGACAAGAACACTTATGCTACTGGTACTTCTTTTCCATGGACAGATAAAGCCTATTAAAAAAAAAAAAAATTTATTTATTTATTTATTATCTTGGCTGCACTGGGTCTGAGTTGCGGCATGCGGGATCTTTTAGTTGCAGCATGTGGGCTCTTAGTTGCAGCATGCACGTGGGATCTAGTTCTCTGACCGGGGACTGAACCCGGGCCCCCTGCAATTGGGAGCACGGAGTCTTACACACTGGACCACCGGGGAAGTCCCAGATAGAGCCTATTTTTTATGGGAGTCGGTGGGACCACAGTCACTCTATGAGAATTCATTTACTCATTGATTTGTTCATTCACAAGACATTTCCTCAACACTTACTCTGTGTCTGGCTCTTCGCCAGGTGCTGAACATGCAAAACCAGGTAAGCAGACCCTCTGAATCTGACATTAAATTTCTGGCATCTTTGTGTGAACCCCTAACCTCCCTGAGACATGCCAACAAAGGGCCCCCTGGGCAGTGGAGGAGAACTCCAGGGTCACTCAGCTACAACTCCTGAAGCACAGGGGGCAGCCAAGGAGGAACCTGGATGGGGAGGGACAGCCAGACGGTGCTCTCTGCTCTTCTAGCTCTGCTGTCACCTCCTTGCTGGAGCTTGCGGGAGACAAGCTCTGCAGCTGCCCAGAGCTGTCACCAAAGAGTGACACTACCCGGCCCTCCTCATTCGGGGGACTCTCACTCCTGCTTTGACAACTGCCAGCTCCCCCAGGGAGGCCGAGGACAGGCTGCTCTGAGGCTTCCCTCATCAGCTTTCAGGGGACCTCCCAGAGTGGGGAGGGAGGTGTGGGGGAGTCCAGGGGGGCAGGAGACTGCTGCACACTTCAGGGAAGAAGAGGCAGAGGTAAGGACAGGCCTCGGCTCCCCCCCCTCAGAACGTTCTCTGCCTGCATCATCATCCCTGGGAGGACGGGGCAGCTACTGTCCACCCCCGTCCCCACTGGAATGTGACTTCATGCAGGAAGGGCCTCAGGCCTGCTAACACGACATTCTCAGCACCTAAAACTGTTGTCTGGCACATAGCAGGTATTCTAGAGACATGCACTAAGTGAATGAGTGGGTGGCTAGGTGAGCAAACCCTAGAGAGAACAGGAAGACACAACAGATGAAGAAGCCAAGGGGAAAAGCCAGGAGAGCCATGGATGGAAAAGACCGTCGGAGCCGTGGGCAGCGGGGAGAGGACTGGCACCCAGGCCACACAGGTATGGGAATCCCATCTGCCACACCCTACCTGTGCCACCCAGCCTCTCTGAGCCTCAGCGACCTTATCCAGGAAAGGGAACCTCACAGGGCCACTGGGGCAACGTAGAGCCATCATATAAGTGCCTCCTTGCCTGGGGCCAGCATGTGTGAAAACTCAGCCTCTTAGGCCATAGGGAGAGGCATTTCCAATAGTAGAAGGCATGAACCCCAAACTCCCTAAGAGAGATGTTTCTGTCTCTTTAGACCCCAAAGCAAACTCATGACTCCCCTGACAGTATGTTGGTGGATCCCAAGCCCCTTAGCCTGGCACAGAAGGCTTTGCCAACCTCATTCCTGCCTCTCCCCAAGCACCCTACACTCCAGTCGGGCCCAACCTTGCACTGTGATGTGGAGATGCCGCTGAGCCTTTACACCATGCTCCCCTCCTGGTCAACTCTGCCTCTGCATTAGGGACAGCTCAAGGGGCCCTCATCTGAGGCGCCCTTCCCTATGACCCTGTGGTACTTGCATGATCAGCAGGCATATTAACCAGGATGAAATTACGGATTCCTTGCCCTGCTCTCCACCCCTCGCGTGCTCCAATCTCTCTGAGCATAGGGACACGACTGCCCGCTTCTGCACCCCAGGGTCCAGAGTGGGGCCCATTTAGACCAGGGTTCTGAGAGCGCCCAAGGAGCGAATACATGACCGGGGACAGCTCACACTTGAGGCATGCTCTCCATGTGCCCAGAGTGCCACTAAGCACTTTTCTGGTGTTTAACTCAAGCCATGCTCACAACAGCCCTAGGAGGTGGCACTAATTATCCCCCATCACGGCATACAGCAGGGCAGGGCAGGGCAGGCAGTAGCTTCCTTTCTTCTAGGCCTGAAGGAACAATCCACCCGCTGACCGGCCAGTCATGTTCTGATTCACTACTGCAGTGTGAGGTCTTAATTTCAATTTGTTGCCAACATTGAAAAGTAATAAGATTTCCTGTAAAAGTTGGATTTCCAGCTTCTCGGCGGGGTGGGGTGGGGAGCTCACAAGAGTGTGCCTGTTTATTCCCAAATGACCACAAGTGAACGGAACCCAGGAGGGGATCTCCAGAGGTGTAGCCTCTCCTGTCGCCCCAGTCCCCACCACTCCCTATTGTCCACAGCCTGGACACCCTGATTAGGCCTCCTGCCTGGCTCCTGTCAGCATCTGAGAGCGCTGCCCTCTTCTATGTACTGTATCAGCCTCACACACTGCTGGCCCTGATAGTCATACTTCCTGGTGGCACACAGGGCCATGCTCTCAGGCCAGCGGGACAAGCATGAGGAACAGGAACGGTGCCAGGAACGTCCGGCTGTGGCCACAGCACCAGCAGACCCTGGGGCCTGGGGAGCTGCTGTATGACTGTGGGAACTTCTTCTCCCCATCCTCACATCCTTTGCTACGGCCAGGGCCAAACCCAAATGTGTCCCTCTTGCCCCGGGAGCGCTGCTTGCTTCCCTTCAGCTTAAGGGAACCAAGTTTCAGTGTCCAGTTTCAGAGATGTTTTTCTCTTCCCCAGGAACCAGAGCCAGAGACACGTGAACGGGACTTGGGTCTGCGCTTTCCCCCTGGCGGGTTTGCAGCTCTGTGGCCAGTTCACGAGATCACCCCCTAGACAGCAGAAAACATTCCTGTCCTGTCGCTGCCTTCCCCACCATCACCACGTGTCCCCAGCATTCTTGGAAGTTGATGAGAACTGGAGCCCATGTGCCTCTGATTGTTTGCAAATCCTGGCAAGGCTTTGGTGAGCCCAGGCCAATTTCTGGATTAAATTAGAAAAGAAAAGAGGGAAAATATCTGAATCCTGGCACAGGCAGAAATCATTCAACAAAAAATGCTTAAGAAAATACTGTACAGAGGACTGATCCCACACTAGGAAGGGTCAAAGGGTATGGCCTTGGCTCTGAAAGCTCAGAAGCCCCTTTGGATCCCACGTTCTCCATGAGCCTAAGGAGTGTGTCTGCCCCTGACAGAAGAGATGCTTGGGGTGGGGGGCCAGGAATTCTTCCAGAACATGAGCAATTAGCCCAGGTGGGAGGGGCAGCTCTGCTGTCCCAGAAATCTTGCTCCTCCTACTATGTTGTTTTAAAATGCTCACTCAGTTGCTTTAAAAAGAATCCCCAAAGTGACCTCACAGACCCATGGCTGGCAAAGCTGGGGTGGGGGTGGGCTGGGGTCTGAGCAGGCAGAGGGTGGAGCTCAGCTCAAGTGTGAGGTTCCTGCAATGGCCAGCAAGAAAGGGTTGCTCTAGCTGCAGGGGCTCAGAGGCCTGAAGAGGAAGAGAGGGAGCTTGTCTCAGGGGGGTACTTCTTGTCAGTGAGCGTGCCAGTCTTTATGGATCAGAGTGTGTGGGAGGTTTAAAGATGAAGAAACCAAGTTCAGGGCAAGGCAGGAACTTTGCCAGGTAGGTAAAAGCCAGGATTAGGATGCAACTGCTTCTGACTCCAAAGCTGGTCCTCATTCTACGCCCAATGCTTCCCTAACACGTATGCCCGTGTGCACTGACAAGAGTGGGAGGCAAATGCAACTATAAAGTGCTGGGGCCACAGCTCAAGGTGGGCCCTAAGCAAGTAGAAGATTTCTTTACACCCTGAGAGCGAACACTTCTTGAGAGCCAGATAGTGGCTTTGTGGGCCGTATGGTCTCTATGCCAACTACTCAGCTCCACCATTGTAGTACAAAAGCAGCCATAGACAATTCATAAATGAATGGCATGGCCAGTAAAACTTTATTTTCAAAAACAGATGATGGGCCGGGTTTGGGCTATAGTTTTGGCAACCCTGCTTTAGATGCTCCAGTTCATCTTGAAAAATTCAGGCGAATTTTGCTTTAACTCAGTAATATGTCCCAGTTTACTTTCATATAAAATTGATGTTTTAAAATGCTTGCCATTTGGAAAAAGTGGCACTTTAGGGGGAGACACCTCACATCTGTTCCGTGGCCTCAGCAGCCTCCGGCAGGCCTCCTGAGAGGACGTGCTCCCAGGAGCAAAGAGCCGTCTTCTGGGGCAGGTCATCACCCAACACACTGGCCTGCCTCACATCTAGAAGGAGTGCAAGCAGACCAGCAGCTCAGTCAGGCAGCAGCGCTAGGTCTCTGTGGATCCTGAGAGCCCGAGCAACCACCAAGCCCTTTGGTTGCTCAGGGAAGAGTAGGATTGAAATTAATGCTTTAGTGAAATGCTATAAGCCATATAGGAAGCACTAGCCTTGTGCCTACGTTTTATATTTCTTGAAGTCCTGGCATGAATAGGTTTTACTTTTAAAAGTGCATTTGTAAACATATTACTTTAATAATGGCTTTAATAATGGCTCTCGAGTAGTCCCCGAAGGCATTCCTCCCTGGCCTCCCATTCACCTGAGCCCAGAGAAGACCCACTGCCCACGCCTGACAAGGTAACTGGAGGTGCCGCGAACATGAGGGCTGCGTCACTGCACGGCTCCTTGGGGTGCCAGGCTCGCACTGCCACAGCACTGAGTTTGAAAGCACAGACTAGCTCAAGGGCCGGCACCAGAGTCAGCAGCAGGCACATTCAGGTGTGTTGACTGCCTCCCAGCCTGGGAGCTCCAGGCAAGGCAGGAAGCCCGTTTCCAAGGAAGAGGGGTCAACAGGACCGCAGTTCCCAGTGCAGAGGGGGGCCCGGGAAGGGGGGAGTTCCTTGTCCTCAGGGCTGAGCCTGGTGAAGGTCAGAAGATGAGCCAGAGTTGAAGACTTGGGAGGAGCAGGAACGGGATGGCGGCAGGGGGAGGCCAGCGCTGGAGAGGCACACCTAAGTAGGGGACCAAGGCGGGAGCCAGCAGCAGTGTGGGGCATGGGCCCTGGAGGAGCCAGCATGGCTGGAGGGGCCGCATATCTGCCAGTGCTCCCAGCTCCATCCTCACAGCCTACTGGTGGTGGGATCGAGAACCCTCCTCCCTCAAACATGTGGATGAGGCTCTCCGGCAGCCTTCCCCAAGGGGTCCCAGCTTCTCTGGCCCGGTTAAAGGACCCTGGGCCCAGGACACAGGGCTTCATCCTGGGTTTGCCAGCAATCTCAAGGCTACGGTGTACGAGAGGTAAAAATCAGTGCAGAGGGCCCCAAGGGATGAGGCCTCAACCCGCAGCCTGGCCTCAGTGCTCAGAAGGCACCAGCTTTCTTCATCTGGGCAGAGAGCCGAGAGCAGTGGTAGATTTGAGCTGAGCCTCCAGACGAGTAGAGGATGGGGATGGGCTATAAGAACAGGCCCTGAGGCAGGAAGCACAGGCTCAGGTTCCTGGGTTCAGGGGCGAGTGACCAGGACCTGCGCCCAGGAGGGCTCTGCACTTGGGCTTAATGCTCTGTGGTTACCATCTTGAAATTCATCATTTAACCTTTGAATTTGTGTTTTGTGAGTGAAATCCACTGGGACAGGGAAGCCTTGGCTCACATGTGGTCCCACTTCCACAGGACAGGCTCCTGGCTTCCTACTCCCCACTCAGTGACCACTGCAGGGGCCTGCATGCAGGTGCAGGGAGGGTCAGGTGGACACATGTGCCCTGGGGCATCTTGGGGCAGGGCATGACCTGAGTTGGGGTGGTCGGCCCATGGGAAGGGGAGATGCCCTGTGTTCTTTCAGTGGCAGCTGTCGGGAGACAAGACAGGCAGCTGTCAGGCCCTGGGGGCACACCTGCATCACTGGCCAGGACCGGGGGCCCTCAGGGAGTGCTCCCTCATGGCTCCACTCCTGGGGGACCTCTCTTCCTCCTCCCAACCTTCTTAAGTCTGGTTGGTGCTTTGTCTGAACTTCTGGTCAGCCTGCGGCACCCGTCGGGCACAAGCCATAAAGTACAAATCTGTTTAATTTTGGTGATTCCCTATGCTAGTTAAATGTTCTAATACCTGCATTTAAAACAGGCCCTGTACAATATAAAGATGAATGGTAAAATGCATGATTATAATTAAAAATCCAAATTTTTCTTCACTTAGAGTGATAATAAATAGAAAATTTTAAAATCTTGACAAGTTGAAAGACTGTATACGAAAGGAAAAGGCTTTGTATATGTACCTTTTATGACACTTTTTCCTGCTCTTTGAATAAGAGAACCACATTTTCAATTTGCACTTGGCCCCGGGAGTTTTGTACCCAGGAGACATTCTGGGTATGGGGTTGCTGCAGCTGAATGCACAGCAAGAATGGTCAGGTGGTCGGTGAGGGCTGGGGTTTGGGAAATGATGCTGCTGACAACAGGCCATGGGAGTCACTGTTGGGGGCAACCAGAAAGAAACTCCAGAAGATTAACTTCTGGAGAGGGCATGAAATGCCAAAGACAGCCCCCAAGGGAAAAACCAGGGAGGAAAAGATCTCAGGACATGACTACACACAAAAATGTAAGCCATCAACAAACCAACCCCAAACAAAATAAAACAAAAGGCAAACAGCACAACTGGGGAAAACATTTCCCACACAAACATCAGACAAAAAATTAACCTATTTTAATACAACAGTTCTTCAGATTAACACAAAAGAAGCTAAAGTCCCAGTGGAATAAAGAACATGAATAGGTCAATCATAAAAATATAAGATGATCACTGTTTTAAAAAAAATATATATTTTTAAATGGGACCTCCTTACCATCAAATACCTACAACTTACAACAAAAAGTATATCCCTGTTGTAGCTATCAAACTGTCACATCTAAAAAGGATTTGGCAGTGTGAAGAGGTGAGGAGATGGGCATTTACTCAATGGAACATGAATAGGTGAAAATGAACAGAAAGCTTTCTGACATAGAAAGCTTTAAACTGCACATAACTGCAGATCAAGAATTGTACTTTTAGGAACTTAGTTTAAGGAAATAGTAAAGGATGAGTAATAGTTTCAGCTATAATGATATTCATTACTATTAGTGGCCAAACTAACATCTAAAAGGGAAATAAATTTTGTTACATGAGTCATATAAATAATCAATTCAATGGTTCAATTCAATTCAATTCAATTCAATCCATCAATCAACCTAAAAAGTATGCTACAGTCATGTGGTGCAATGCTATGTCATCATTAAAATGAAGTACTAGGCAATAATTGATAGGAGAAAACATTCACAAACCTATATGAATATATTCTAATTTTCCATCATAAATAGTATATGGTACATGTTAAATATAGCATATTTTAATAAACAAAGAATGTTACTTTTCTAGATTTGAGGAAGAAAAGAAGGAAACTGGACCTCGAAAGAGGTGCTTGAATGGGTTTGTGGGAGGGTTCTGAACACCATGAGACCCTTTCTACATCCAGGTGGCTCTCTCGAAATGCTCAGCAAATATTTCCAACCCTTCTGACCCTCGAGAGTCTGAGATGGAATGAGGGATGGATTAATTCCCATTTTCCTATGAAAAAAGGGCATTAAATGTCTTGCCCATTAATGTTGGAAGGAAGTAACACCTCTAGCAATTTCCTACTGCCCTTAGAGTCACATCCAAGTCCCTCTATTGACTGGCCTTCCTTGCCTCCAACTTCCCTTCTTACTTGGGCCCCTCGTTCCCCACATTGGCCCTATTTCACGGCTGACATAGAGGTGATGCCCGGTAAACATTTGCTGATCGTCCTGTGTGGATAGGAGCTGTGTGTATTAGAATAGGACGGGCTGTGTTGCAGTTAACAGAGAATCTACCACAGTTCAGTGGCTTTAATACAGTAAAGGCTGGTGTGTGTTTCCTTGCACACATCACAGGCTTATGCGGGTTGGGTGGCCCTGCCCCATTCTGTGGCTGCAGCTACTGGGACATATGACTTCCAAGGTCACTGTGGCAGGAGAGAGAGAGAGGGAGTGGACACACTGGCTCTCAGCTGCCTTGGCCAAGAGGTGACCTATGTCATTTCCTTCCACACAGGCCTTTAGCTAAAACTAGCCACACAGCCCCCAAAAATGAGGTGCAAGGGAGGCTGGGAAATGGAAGGGAGGGAAGCATGTGGATATTTGATGAACCTGAAATGTCGGTGTCACACCAGGACCCACGTCCCAGCCGAGGGTCTGCCACAAAGAGACCCCAAAGGGAGTCCTGCAAGCAGAATAACTGAACGATGAGGGAGACCAAGCTGGCTTAGAGCTGCCAGGGCTGAGCCACGCCGACACCTGGCCCGACACCTTGGCCTCTGCTGCTCCTTGGAGCCCACATTCCCCAGGTCTTTTGCCATCGGGACCCCCACCAGACCCTCCTCCCAGGGCCTCTGTGACCTCCCTCAGGGGACAGACTGTCCTCCCAGGGCTGGCCCCCAGCCTTGGGAGCTGGGATTACTTCCATCCTGGTCCTGGCTGTCCTCCCTGCTGACCAAATGCCTCACTTGGAGCACAGTCAGGGCCGGCTGCCGCCACATCTGTCCTCCACATTGCTGCTTTGGCTCCAAATGCTGGGAAGCCACAAGACCAGCTGTGCGCTTACAAGAAGAGGGAGCCCTACCCTGGCCAGGCCTTGTAGGGTCACATGGGGCTCTGGCTGCAGCTTCAGGTGGGCCTGCACCTACCGGGTCTAAAGGCCCCCACACACCAGGGCCACCCACGCCGCCATTTAGCGCCATGTGCTCGTCAAGTTCAGAGGAAGGGCACGGCAGGCGGAAAGTAGAATGGTGCTTCCCAAGGGCTGGGGAGAGGGGGCAAATGGGAGTTACTGTTGAACGGGTACAGAGTGTCAGTTTTGTAAGATGAAGAGAGTTCTGGAGATGGGTGGTGGTGATGGGTGCATCATAATGTGAGTATACTAAATGTCACTGAACTGCTGCTCCCTTATCAACCGTGAAGATGGTAGATTTTATATATTTTTTCATAATTAAAATTTTTTAAAAATTAAAACAAAAATTCTATTGGAACATAATTAAATTAAAATTTCAGGTCTTCAATTACACGCCACATTTCAAGCGCTCAAGGGTCAGGGTGGCTGGCGGCTGTTGTATTGGACACGCAGAATTAGAGCATTTCCAGCAATGCGGCAAGTTCTATTGGACAGCACTGCTAAAGAAGCTCATCTTTTCTCAAATATTCCTGCCTCCTCAATCCCCCTCCTCCCCAAGACCGCCAAAGGGCTCATGTGCCTTAGATCATCCCCAGGGACTCTTCCCAGGGCATGCACGTACCCTGGATGAAGACACTGAGCCTTAGAGGGTATTGTCAAGGCAACACAGGATCCAAGCAGGGGGCCTCATCTCCCTCAACCACACTGCACTCTTAGGGTGGGAGCTCAGGTTGGAGGTACAGATACCCCCCACTGCCGTGTCTCCCTGAGCCCAGGAGTGTCCACCAGGCCCTCTGCCTCTGCAGGACCAGCCGCTGTGCCTGGAACAAGCACCGCTTGCCGGATGCAACAGGGGAAAAAAGACACGGCCCAAGTACTCTTTCTCAGCTCCTCCGATTCACCTCCTAAAATCCCTTTCTGTTATGATCAAATTTGTTTCAGTTTAAGAATTTTTATATTTCTCATGCTTTTCAAGAAACTAACCAAGCCACACCCTTATCCAAAATTGAGGTACAGTTGGATCACGGGGGTGTAAATGAATAAATTGAAGTTAACTGGCAAAACCAAGACAAAGTTCTAGACTTCCTCCTACCAGCTCATGGGCATAAGGTGTGTGTGACAGAGGGACCCTGCACACCAGGGAAAAGGCGGATTTAATCCACCAGCCTCAGGAAGACACTCAGAGTCCTTGCCGCACTTGTCAAGAAGAATTCTAAACCTGCTGTCGCTAAACTAGATATTGTCATCGTCACAATAGCAAAACCACATTTATTTAGAGACTGTAAAGCACGTTCACCTTCATCATCTCATTTAATCCTCACCGACAACTCAAGATGAAAATTATTGCCCATTTTAAAGATGAGAAAACCAAGGCTTAGAAGACTGAAGCCCATTCTCAGTGACATACCTGGTAGTGGTGGGGTCGGGGGTAACCCAGGTGCAAAATAATAAGAAATATATATATATATATATATGGTCTCTGCCCCTCCTTCCTGGCACAGACCTCCTAAAACACTTGTAATTTCCTTAATGATAGGGGTGAGAGGAGCATCTTTTGTTATTCATAATGTGCCCCTTTCAACCTTACCTGAGTTTATGTTAATGAAGCGATTCTTGGTGGGCCCCTAGATAGTTCAGGATGGGGGCTGGTAGCCAGAGGAACCAACTGTATGATTAGAGAGTTGGAACTTTCAGCCCCACCCCCAACTTTCAGGGAGGAGAGAAAAGCTGGAGATTGAGTTCAATCACCCATGGCCAGTGATTTCACCAATCATGCCTGCAAAATAAAACCTCCATAAAACCCTAAACAATGAAGTTCGGAGAGCTTCCAGGTTGGTGAACACATGAGTTGCTGGGATGGTGGTGCATCCAGAGAGACCAGGGAAGCTCCATGCACCTTCCCCATGCCTTGCCCTGTGCATTCTTCCATTTGGCTTTTCCTCAGTTGTGTGCTTTATAATAAATCGATGATACTAAGTAAAGTGGTTTCCTGAGGTCTGTGAACTGTTCTAGTAAATTATTAAACCTGAGGAGCTGGTTGGTAAGAAGCACAGCTGACAACCTGGGAGTTGAGCTCGGCCTTTGAAGTGGGGGCCCATCTTATGAGACTGAGCTCTTACTCTGTGGGGTGTATGCTAATTCCGGTGTGAAGAAACAAGTAGTTTTCCTTTACCAGGATTCAGGACTCTCGAATTCCACAACCAGTCCTTTTGTCCACTGGGTTGGAGGGCAGTATAATAGTTGGGGAAAGACATATATTTTGAAGGCAGACAAGATTTTATATCTACCAATTTTATAGAGTTAGTGTGAAGATTTCCAAAGATAATGCACGATAAGTGACTAGCACAAGCCTGGCACACAGAGTCACATATTAAGAGCTCAATATTTGTAGCCATCATGGTATTATTATTACTATTATTATATTAAAGGTACTTTTCAAAAATAAGTGAGATTAAGTGTGACAACACTGTCCAAAATAAAATAACATCTGCAAATGTTAACAGACTTCGGCCCTGCTTTGCAGATGAGACGGCTGCGTTCCAGAGGGTCAATGACTTACCTAAGGCAGGTGGAGAGGAAGACAGGCCAGCAGGCAGGGGTTTACTCCTGGTCCAGTGACCACCTCATTCATATCCTCCTTCTTGCCCCTGACCTATCTCTTCACTAGGGCTCTGGGAGGTCTTGCCCAAGGACCAGCTGAATTCCCAGGGGCTCACCATGGCCCAGGAAGCAGAGCTGAGAACCAGGCCAGGAGTAAATGTCCTGCCCCCTCACTGCTCGCCACCAGCTGGACCTCTGGAGGACCCAGTTCACTGACAGGCTGGGGAGCAGCCCTTCTGCTTTAGAGCTCCATATCCCCTGGGCTTCCCTGCCCACCTCCAGCCCCCTACAAGTCCAGGCTTCCTTCCACAAATCCACTCCTCCCACAATGCTCGGCCCACAGTGTGTCCTGGTTGCAGGCCCACTGCATCTCCCTCCAACCCCTAATATTCTCCCAGCAGGGCTCAACTGAGGCACCAGGCAGTGAGGGGCAGGACCTCCACGCCACCCCAGGCACAGGCAGGAACTGCATTTTCTACAAGGTCAGCATCCTATACCTCCTGGGGTGGAAGGGGCTGGAATGAGGGGCGGGGTAACAGCTTAATCTCTCAGGATTGGGTAGACAGGGCAGGCGTCCTGTGGTGCCACAGGAGGCTTAGGTGGCACCCAGTCACCCAGTTAAGGAGCCCAACCTCACAGGGAGAAACGGATGCTCTCTTCCATCTTCACTTCCTCTAACTACCTCAAGGAGAAACCTCGGATGGGTGTCGGTCTGTCTGTCCTCCTCTTTAACACACACTAATCTCCCATTTGAACATCGTGGGCTGTGGTGCAGACCCGGCAGAAGGTAGGACTGTCTAGCTGGATTTGAATAACATCGCTTTACATCTTACTTCCAGGTTACCTTTACAATAAAGCGAGGTTGCCTCTGTAAATAATTTTAAGTTAAAAAAAAAAAGTCAGTTGATTTACAGGAAAATACACAGCCTATACCATGTGGGTTTGATGAAAAATTAAGAAAACTGGTACACAAATGATGAGTTTCTGGAAAGCTGCCTTAGCATGTAAACAGCCTTGCCAAGTCAGAACCAACCCCCTCCACCCGCCCTTTGCAGAGGAGAAAACTGAGGTTCCACAAAATCGATGGGAGGGTCACCTTTTCTCACCTGTAGACCCAGACAGCCTCCCTGTGACCAGGCCACTCACCCCCAGCTCCACCAGGAAACCGTGGCAAGCACAGCTGCCCTGGCCCACCTGCACCCCTAGCCTCCCAGCCCCGCCCCCAGTGCCCCGCCCCCACTCACAATGTTCATGAGGGTGAGCAGGTACTTCTGCACATGCTCCTTCCCGTGGAACTGGACCACAGAGTCGTCCACCCCCAGCAGGACCTCGATGTTGTAGTCGTCGTCGGCAGCATGCCTGCGCACCCTCTGCCTGGAGCTGTTTACTCGCTCCTCCAGGATGCCCAGGGCACGGCTGAGGTTGTCCAGGCTGCCTGAGGAGATCCCTGGAAGGAGAGAGGACACAGCCTGTAGCAGCAGCCCAGGCTCACCGCAGCCCAGGGACACCGCAGCAGGACAAAACCCCACTCAGAGGCAACTCGGCACCTGCCAGGTGCCAGCTTGGCCATCAGCTTGTCATCATCACAGCACCCTAACCGAGGGCATTTCTGTCCCCATTTCACAGACGAGCAAACTGAGGTTTAGGGAGGGCAGCAGTGATGTACCAAGTCAGCTCAGACCCAGCAGCATGCAAACCCACAGCTCGGCCATCACAGAGGCCAAGTTCGGCACCCAGCAATGAACAGACAGGGTGGGAAGCTGGATGGGCAGGGTGGACTCTTTTCACCTATTCACCCACTCGCTCACTCCCAAAGGGCCACCCAGTGCCAAAGAGCTGGTCTCCCCATTTATAACCGGGGAAACTGAGGCCCAGCCCAGGTGGTACGTGTTTCACAGTGTCTTTTCAGACAGCTCCCCTTCTGGAACTTTCTGGTCAGTCCCTGGCTGGAGCTAGGTCCCTCATCTCTGTGCCAGGCCTGCCCACTCAACTCCTGGGTTGGGGTCAGGCCATGGGTGCCCCCCAAGCCCAGAACCGTGCTTGCCCCTGATGCCAAGTGCCAAAGAGATGAAAGGTTGCCTGACTGAATCATGCAGCAACCAGGATGAGCCCCTCTTATAACAACTCCCACACAGTCTGCCTGGCAGGGGCTCACTCCGTCCCCCACAGGCTAAACACCTGGCTCAGAGCGGGGAAGACCATCTGGGGCATGGGGCCTTAGGGGCCGCAGCTGAGGGGGCCAGGGGCTGGATCGCATCAGGCCCAGGACCCCAGGATGTCATTGCACCATCTGCAGAGCTGCAGCATCTGTCTCAATCCCCTTCTACTTTCCCACTGGGCCTGGAGCCCACCATGGACCAGAGACCTGGCCCCTACCTCTCAGGATTGCAGCTGAGTTGGCCAGGCTGACCTTCAGCATCGCTGGCAGCCACAGAGCACAGTGTCCAATTAGTCCCAGTGCCAAAGCCTCTGGAAGCCCCTCATTACCCTGCACTGGTCTCTGTGTCCACGCCAGGTCCTTGACCCCAGGGTCCTGCCCCTCCTTGGCACTCCCGGTCGGGGGAGGAACAGGTGTGTCTCAGAGACTCTTGCCCTGGGAAGAACCTAGGACCTCAGGTTATCATGACATCATCAAAGAGTCTTCCAGAACAATTCTTCTCACTTGTCCCCTAAGCCCTTTTCCACGGCCTCCTCTGGAGGCACAGTGAGGCAGCCAGGCCCTCCGAGTATGTCTCCTCATCCAGTGCTGACAACAGGCCTCTTTGATGTGCGTTATTGCCTCCATTTTACAGACCAGAAGACTGAGAGAGCCCCCCAGCCAGCCAGAAGCTCTCTTCTTTACACCTGCTGTCTGTTAGGTTTCAGGCACAAACCTGCCACATGGCTATGGAAGGAAAAGTGGAGGTGAAGGAGCAGCAAAGGGGGAAGGGCTGCACAGAAAAGAGGAATGGGCTAGTGCCAGGGCTGAGCGTCTGCTGGCATTCCTTACCTCCTGGGGTCCTTGTGCCCCCGCCCCAGCCCTGTAGTCCCCCGTGTGCCCCCCAGTATGCACAGGCACACACACGCACACACGTGCACACGGCAGGCACTGCCCAGGGCCACTCCAGGGAGAGCGCCAGTGCAGAGCTCATCCTTCTGCTGGGCTGTCTGGAGATGATTCCGGGCCATCCTTGCTGCTCCCAGGGGAGAGACATCAGCTACTTAAACCTGACAGTGGGTTTGAGGAATTGCTACTCTATTTTTACACATTTATTTCTTTGCATTTTCAACAAGCAGGGACAGGTCACCTTCAGAACCACCTTGGGAAGCAGAAAGATGGTAATTTCCATAAAAAACTCTTCCCAGGGAAGAGGCTGGATTAGTTACCCTCTGCCCCTGTCAAGCCAGGGGTCACTGACAGGTGGTCCCTGAGCAAAACCAGACCATGGGGGTGCCTGTTAGGGCCATGTGGTGTTTTTTAAATACCTTATTTGGTTGATAGTATTTCAAAATTTGGAGATTTCATGTTAAAACCTAGAATAGCCAGCTTGTCTGAGAAATTAAGAAATGAGTCACTGTAGTGGGGGAGGGGAGTTTACACTGAGCTGTGGAGTGACGGCCATGCCTGGAAACGGGACACAGGGGCCCACTGCCTGGTCTGCCGGCCTTGCTGCCCACTTAACCTCTGAAGGCATTAGAGTGTGCCCCCAACCCTAACCCAAGAAGTCACCGTGCAGTGACTCCTCCTGACATTTTCTGGGGGAGGGAATGGGGCTGCCATCAGGCCAGGGCTGGCTGGGGTACATCTTGCAGCTGCTTCTGCTGAGCAAGCTCAGTTTTTAACTAAACTGTATGTTACAAGCCCATTAAAAACAGCAATGTTTTCTAAGAATGCATTAGAAATGTTAATTTCACCACAAGCATAATTATTGTTATCATTATTATCTCAATCATGATAATTTTAGAGGGTGGGTTGGACATTATGTTCTAGAACACCCCTCCCAAGACCCAGCCCCTGTAGAGATGTGCCCAAATCCAAAGTAAAGTGCAGATGAAGGGAGGAAGACAGGGCCGCTCGGGGCACCTCGAAGGTGACAGCTCCACCCTACAGTCGGGTCCCTGGAAGCCCCAGCCCTGCTCAGGCCTGGCAGGATGTAGGGAACAGCTCCAAGGTCAGCAGGGTCTGCCAGGCGCCCAGACCTGGGGCCACATGAGTGCTGATGGGACCCAGCAGCCAGGTGGATGTTCTACCTTGTCATTCTTGGATGTCTCCTCAGTTTCCCTACAATGGGCCCGATCCTAAAGGCTAGGCCACGCAGAGACCCCAACCACAGTCTGGTTCTAGCGGGCCTATCCCTCAGGTCCTCAGCTGGCTGCCTAGTGATTCCCTGAAACCAATCCCGGCCTTCAGGGCCTGTCCACCTGCACTGGGTTGCCTGCTTGGTCTAAAGGCCTCAGCTCCTCTTGGTCCCTCGGACCTCTCTGTCACCCTCCCCTCCTCCGCCTGGAGCTCTTGCATGCTTGCAACTGGCCCACTAACGAGAAGTTGGCACTGCCCATCTCCTGCTGAGGTGGGAGGACGATGCTGCCCCGGCTCCTGACTCAATCGCCCTCTATGCACAGCCTCCCCACAAGGAGAAGCCGCTGGTCCCCCCTGGGTGGCTGACCCATAGTAGATGGGAGAAGACTGGACCCCGGCAGGCCGAGGCTTCCCTGAGCGGAGGTGTCTATGGCAGGACCCTATCTTCTCAATGGGTAACCGCAGGGATTTTAGTTCCTGGCATTCCCTGTGCTGGGGAGACCTTTCTGGACGGTTCATGTCTCAGGCAAAGGATGACACAACAGGAAGCTTCCAAAAGCTGTCCCTCGTTTTAGAGTCTCTACAGCGGGTCAGACAGAATTCCTCAAATAGTCAATAACAGTCTGTGGAGAGGATGGAATAGGGGAAGCAGAACTGCATCCAGGGCATCCTGAAGTGCCTGCCCTCCAGGGGAACAAGTGGGTCACAGCAGCCACAGCCCCTGGATCACACGCCCCTGCCGGACCCTGCTGCCCCTGCATCTGGTGGCAGGGTGGGGCATGTGCACAGCCCCTCACAGTAACAAACCTCCACTATGTCCAGCAGCCATCTGATCCTCACAGCAAATGGGAGGCTCCTCACTAACCTCATTACTGTCCCCATGTTAGCATCAAGGAACCCCAGGAAGATTAAGTGACTCAGACAAGTCACACCACAGAGAAGGGGCTGGAACCCAGCCCAAGTCATGTCATCCAAAGTTGTTAATGTGCCCCAGTGACCTGTGTCCTTCACCAGCACCAAGGGATGGTGTGGGAAAACTGAAACTGATAGAAACAAGCATGTTTATCCTGGAGAAGAGAAACCCCAGGGACCTGAGTCTGTAAATGCCATGGGAGCATCACACAGCAAGTGCTGGCTCTGTAGGTTCAAGGGTGCCTGGGTGTTTGCTGTCCCTGTGCAAATCCCACGCCCAGGCCTTTGCCGCACTGGCCTCTCCTCGGATGTCCTTTCTGCTCCTGCCCAAATTTAGCCTTCCTATTGTGAGGGGAACCACTGAGCAAAACTGCCCACCCTGGCCAGGTAACCATTTGCATGAGCTGTTTTATGACAGGAGGTCCTGGTAAGGAACACAGAACTAACAAGGCACCACCAACTGGAAGAATTCGGGAAAGGTCAAAAGGAGATGCCAGTCCATATGTACTCCCAACCTCTCAGATTCCTCCTCGCTGGAATCCATCTTGGCTGAGAGATGCGTGGGCCACCAGGAAGGACCCTGAGTCAAAATGATTGGCCAGAGACAACCCAGACACTAGTTGCATCACCGTAAAACCTGAGACTGCAAGCCACATGGCAGAGCAGTTCTCCTGGGGTCCCTGACCCTCCTGCTCTTCACCGGGCACCCCTTCACAATAAAGTCTCCTGCTTTGTCAGCATGTGTGTGCCGTCAGACAATTCATTTCCGAGTGTTAGACAAGAGCCCACTCTCGGGCCCTGGAAGGGGTCCCCCTTCCTGCAACACTATCAGGTCCAGCAGAAGCCCCCCCCAAAAGGTCTAGAGGGAAGGGGACCTGCAGCCCTTGGTGCCAGGGACCCACTGCCTCCTGCAATGGACTCAGATGTGTCGGTCCCCCTCTGCCTCCCCGCTCAGGGCCAGCTGCACACCGACAAGGGGAGGAGGGGCACGGAGCCTTGAGACACCACTGCTCAGTGATGGGAAAGACTGCTGTCCCCTCTCCATGGAATGATCTTCCCCTCATTCCTCACTGGGCTTCCTCCCTCTCATCCTCCAGGTGTCAGCTGAAATGTGCCCCCCTCAGGGCAACTTGCCCTATTTCATCCTAAATTAAAATAGGCTCTCCCTTCCCCCAGTGTCTTCCTTCATGGAACATACCACCATTTGCAGTTTGAATGTCATTTGTGAATTTACTTGGGCATTATCTGTCTTCTCCACTTGAGTGGAGGGCTCCTCAGAAGACAGGGGCCAAGGGTCTTGTATGCCTCGGTGCCTCACAGATAACTGCAAGGCTGTGAGGGGTAGGAGCCCGTGCAGAGATTCGACCGGAGGGGCACAGGGCCAGCGGTGGGGAGGCGGGGGGTGCCCTTGGGAGCTGGGAGTTGGGCTGGAAGGAGAGGCAGGTACAGCAGGGCCAGGAAGCCCAGGCTGGGGGCGGCGAAGGGGGGTGGGCAGCAAGAACAAAAGTAAGGTGGCTGGCAAAGGAGCAGGAGCTGGCACAAAATCCTGCTGTAAATTACTTATACAAGGTGTAACTAAAACAAAATTACCCAGGAAGAGTTCAAACAAACGGGGTGAAGAGAGAGTTACCATGTAATTGCCAACAAAAAGAAACCAGGGGTAATGATATTCATGAGATAAAATATAATCCAAGGGCTTCCCTGGTGGCACAGTGGTTGAGAGTCCGCCTGCCGATGCAGGGGACACGGGTTCGTGCCCCGGTCCGGGAAGATCCCACATGTCGCGGAGCGGCAGGGCCCGTGAGCCATGGCCGCTGAGCCTGCGCGTCCTGAACCTGTGCTCCGCAACGGGAGAGGCCACAGCAGTGAGAGGCCCGCGTACCGCAAAAAAAAAAAAAATATATATATATATATATATAAAATCCAAGACATTAAAGGGACAAACTGATAAAAATTCATTGAGAAGATATAAAAGATATGAACTTTTTTCACCTAACAGAGCTTCATGCTCCGCAACGGGAGAGGCCACAGCAGTGAGAGGCCCGCGTACCGCAAAAAAAAAAAAAAATATATATATATATATATAAAATCCAAGACATTAAAGGGACAAACTGATAAAAATTCATTGAGAAGATATAAAAGATATGAACTTTTTTCACCTAACAGAGCTTCAACCTGATACAAAGAGAAAACAGGCAAAGCCACAGTTCTGTGTGCATTTTAATACATTTATTCCAGAAAAAAAACAGATGAATTAGATAAAACATTAGGTAGGATTTGCATTACTGTAGAAGATTTTAATTACTAAATCAACCTAATGTTTAAGCCCAACAACCAGAAAATGTGTCCTGTTCAAGCACGTGCAGAACAAGTTCCAAATCTGACTACGTTAGGAAAAAAGGAAACTCAAAAATCATGTCCACAGCAACTACCGTAGAGCAAAATCAGAGAAAACAAGAAAGAAGACCCTCAAACCCTAAACACCAGAAATTAAAACACAGTTCTAATAAGCCTAGACTAAATAGAGAATATACACTAACTGTTGGCTCAAGTAGAAAACCTGAATAAACCTTAGAAGAAATGGAAAAAAGCAGTCAAAGAAAAGCCCAGAAGGTTTTATAGAAGAGTTTTACCAAACCTACAAGAAATAGTTAATTCTCATCTTACATAGAATCAGTTTGCAAAGATCAATACCTTT
The DNA here is from genome assembly GCF_002837175.3 of Physeter macrocephalus. Classification (NCBI taxonomy): domain Eukaryota; kingdom Metazoa; phylum Chordata; class Mammalia; order Artiodactyla; family Physeteridae; genus Physeter; species Physeter macrocephalus. The sequence goes on along the minus strand of NC_041215.1, from coordinate 10,513,901 downwards.
CTTGTACATAACAGTGACCGGCTAGGAAAGAGAGTGGGAAAAGAGGCTTATTGACTATAGGAACAAACCCCACAAAATATCTAGGTATAAACAAAAATAAGGAATGTATGAAGACTACACAGAGAGTAATACAATATAGTCAAACCTCTTCCCCAAAACAAAAGAAGACCTCAGTAATTGGAGACACAATGACACTATCCTGGATTGCAGGTTGATTCTCCTCCAAATTAATCTATAAATTTAACACAATCTCCATCAAAAAACTGTTAAAATCCAACAGAATAATTCCGAAGTTCAACTGGAAGACTACATATGAGAGAATAGCCAGAAAAAATATTAAAAAGGAATAATAACAAGGAGGTATTTACCTTTCAAATTTTCAGAAGACACTACAAAATAACATTAATTAGATCATAGTGGTACGAGTGTCATGAAAAGACAGATTTTGGAACTGAATACAATGTCTAAACGCAAATCCAAGCATAGGAGGGACCTTGAGTAAAAATGGTGCATTGAACACATACATCTAATTTTGCTCCTCCCTGGAATCCCATTACAACTTTAGAAAAGGGATGATTTTTTTTTTTTTTAATCACAAGCCTACAAGGGCAGGGGGAGAAGGAGAGGAAGAAAATAACAGAACTGTTGTAAGCTGGAAAGCAGGTGGTCACATGGCGATGGACTTAGTAGATCTGAGAAGCTGTCCGAGACTCTTCCAGTCTGTACTGCAGAATCCTCCAAAGGCACCAAGTACCTCTGGAAGTGGGATGATGGGTGGATTGAAATAAGGACTAGTTGATGGCTAATGCCAAATCCCCTCCCCACACCCTGTGTCCCAGTAACAGCCCAATAACTAACACTGCATTGGTCTGGAAGCTCATTCTCTCTCAAAAAGGTGGAAAAGGTTTCTGGGCTTCAGGCACCAGGTGTAGTTGAGAGCACAGGTACCACGCTAAGAACAGGAAAATGAAATGAATGCTGAGACACTAGCCCACTTCCACAATCCACTCCCAGAATGTTGGTAGTCAAGCCTTTACCCCTCAGGCAGGAAGTTGGGAGGAGGCTTCTCTAGAGAATCTGACCAAAGACCAAAAGGCAATATTACTGTCCATGGTTCCCCCAACTACCTGCATCAAGCTCCCAGTCACCTCTTTTGTTGCCCAACTTTACACAGGAGCAGCCAGCCAAGGATCTCCAACTCTCTGGGATAAGCCCCAGACTCAACAGATGGAGACCAAGATACAGCACAACAATCAAAATGAGGAAAATGGAGGAAAAAGAGACTACCTAGGAAGGTGGGGAAGCCTATCATTAGTGACGCCCGAGAGGCAGAAGGAAATATCGCATTCACTAAACAAGAACAAAATGAGAACAATCAAAGGGTTCTTTGAAATCAAAAACATTTCAGCAGAAATAAAAAAACTTAATGAAAGGATTAGGAAGATAAAGTTGAAAAATCTCCCAGAAAGTAAAACAGTAAGACCAAGAGACTTGAACCATCAGGAAAAAAGATAAGAAAATTGGAGGACCAGACCAGAGGTGTATCATCTCTATAATAGAAGCTCCAGAAAGAAAGGAGAGGGACTTCCCTGGTGGTGCAGTGGTTAAGAATCCACCTGCCAATGCAGGGGACACGGGTTCGAGCCCTGGTCCGGGAAGATCCTACGTGCCATGGAGCAACTATGCCCATGCGCCACAACTACTGAGCCTGCAGTCTAGAGCCCATGTGCCACAACTACTGAAGCCCCCATGCCTAGAGCCCATGCTCTGCAACAAGAGAAGCCACCGCAATGAGAAGTCCATGCACCGCAACAAAGAGTAGCCCCCACTTGCCGCAACTAGAAAAAGCCTGCACACAGCAACGAAGACCCAATGCAGCCAAAAGTAAATAAATAAATAAATAAATTTTTTTTAAAAGGAGAAAACAGAAAGGAAAGAATTAATGAAATTACTCAAGAAAATTTCCTACAACTAAAAGGTGCTCCCAGACTCAAAGGGCCCAGTTAGCACCCAACGCAGCAGATGAAAACAGACCAGCACCATGGCACATCATCATGAAATTTCAGAACACAAGGAAGTTTCTACAACCTTTCACAGAGAATAAGATGGGGCCAGGGGAAGCAGTTACAGAAGAGGTCACAAAGGATTGGAAGCAGAATGGCTGTAGACTTCCCCAAACCAGCATTAGAAGCAGGAAAACAATAGAGCAAAGCCTTCAAAAAGGGGACACGGGTTCGAGCCCTGGTCCGGGAAGATCCTACGTGCCATGGAGCAACTATGCCCATGCGCCACAACTACTGAGCCTGCAGTCTAGAGCCCATGTGCCACAACTACTGAAGCCCCCGTGCCTAGAGCCCATGCTCTGCAACAAGAGAAGCCACCGCAATGAGAAGTCCATGCACCGCAACAAAGAGTAGCCCCCACTTGCCGCAACTAGAAAAAGCCTGCACACAGCAACGAAGACCCAATGCAGCCAAAAGTAAATAAATAAATAAATAAATTTTTTTTAAAAGGAGAAAACAGAAAGGAAAGAATTAATGAAATTACTCAAGAAAATTTCCTACAACTAAAAGGTGCTCCCAGACTCAAAGGGCCCAGTTAGCACCCAACGCAGCAGATGAAAACAGACCAGCACCATGGCACATCATCATGAAATTTCAGAACACAAGGAAGTTTCTACAACCTTTCACAGAGAATAAGATGGGGCCAGGGGAAGCAGTTACAGAAGAGGTCACAAAGGATTGGAAGCAGAATGGCTGTAGACTTCCCCAAACCAGCATTAGAAGCAGGAAAACAATAGAGCAAAGCCTTCAAAATTTCTATACCCAGACAAGTTCTCGACAAGTTCTCAACAATTATGAAAGATATTTCCAGACAAGTAAGTTGTCTAAACTTTTATCTTTCCAGCACCCCTTTGAAGGTACTGAAGGATGTGCTCCTTCAAAACAAAAGAGGTAACCAAGAAAGTGGAAGACTAGAGATAAAGGAAACCCAACACGAGAGATGAGGAGGGAATCCCCTGGAGGATGGTAAAAGGTGATCCCAAGGTGACAGCTCTGCAGCACCTATGGAGGGCAACTGAGCCACACTGCAGCAGTGTGACCCAGCATATGGACTGTCATCATCAAGACCCCCCTTCCATCAGGCCATCTTCTTAACCCGAGGACAGAAAGCCCAAGAGAACTTGGGCCAGCTTCTCATCGGTACTTGGCTTGTCTTGACCATGTGCTAATGAGGGTCTCTCCCCTCAGACTCTGCTGAGGACACACATATCACTCACAGAAGTTTCCAACTTTTCCCTGAGAGCGGGAGGTATACCACGGTGGGCTCAGATACAGAAAGGACAGAGCAGCCCACTCTCACTGACTGAACTTCTGCTGCATGTCCAGCACCTGGTCTACACCTCAGTCTTGCCAGGCACCCGACTGTGGAGAGACCAGTGTTTCCCAAGACTCACTCGTGACCTTGCTCATGAGTTCCCCAGAAAGGGCCTTGTCACCTCCCAGAGAAGCGGAAGTCAGACCAAGACCCAAGACTGCTCCACTCACCTCCTCCTGGAGCCTCTGCCCAGCGGGGACAGTGCTGCCCGCTCCTTGCATGGCTGATGTGTGCTTGCCCTTAGTTTTAATATTAATCACCTTTGGGGGCGGAGTCAAGATAGCGGACAAGATAGCGGAATTAGTGTCTCCGCACAACTAGGGCATCTACCAGGCACCAGTGGGGGACCATGGACACCTAAGGGGATGGGAGGAACCCTCAGTGACTGGGTAGGACTTGGGCCGTGGTGGGTAGTGAGGGAGGAGAAGTGGAGTCGGGATGGGACTGGTGCCCCTGAGGGGTGGCTGGGGGGAGGGGAAGGGATCCCATGCCTGAAGGGGGAAATTGGGGGAACACTGGGAGGGCAGAGGATCAAAAGGGAGCGTGGCCAGATTTCCCCTGCCCACTTGGGCCCCCAGGAGCCTGCTGAGATCCAGGGCCTGATCCTCTGCCTACCTAGGCCCCCTCCAGCTGCATGGGTCCTGAAGGAGTGGGAGGGAAAGGGGAGCAAAAGTAAAGGCCAGACATACAGGATTGGCACCCCTGAGGGGTGGCTGGGGGAGGGAAGGAGTTCCTATACCCAGTGGGACCCACCCATGGTTAAGGGTCCAGCAGGGATGAGGGAGACCCTGGGGGAGACCATGGGGGAGGCGGAAGAACAGAAGGGAATGCGGCCAGTGCTTTCCCTGTCCCCTTAGGCACCAGGGAGCCTCCTGGGCTCCAGGGCCTAAACCTCTGCCCTCAGAGCCTCCCTCCTGCCATGCAGAGCCGAAGCCCTGCCCCTACACCCCCACCCAGGGCCCTACCTCTACACTCGGAGACCCCCTCTGAGACCCCCTCCAACACGCTGGGCCTAAACTCCACCCACATACCCTCACCCAGGGCCTTACCTCCAAACTCCAGAACTCCACACTCAGGAGGCCCTCCTTTGGAGGTGCTGCCTCTCCCCTTCCACACAGGTCCTAAGCAGAGGCGCTGCCCCATGCTTGAACATTACCCACCTACGCCCTGCCCCCAAGGCCTTTTCCTGCTGGTTGGGTCCTGAGCCTAGGCCTCGCCGCACACTCAAGTGTCACCCCTCTGCCTAAGTTCCACCCCCACCTAAACTCCAC
>NC_041215.1:10504447-10509211 GCF_002837175.3 Physeter macrocephalus | reverse complement strand
CCCCCCCCTAAACTCCCCCCCCCATAGCCAAGGCTTTTTTTTTTTTTTTTTTTTCTTTTTTCCTCTTTTAGATTGGGGTTCTGTTTTACCATGCTGATTCATTTATATTTTTATATTTCTAATAAATCTTTTATTTTTCTAATTTTATTTTATTCTTTATACTTTGTTATTATTCTGCTCCTTTTGGCTTGTCCCCCCACCCCTTATTTTTTCTTTTTTCTGTTGTGGTTTTATTTTACCTTTTTGCAGTTGTTTCAATTATATTTTTATTTTTCCTAATATATTTTTTATCTTTCTAATTTTATTTTGTTTTTTATTCTTTGTTATTATATTGCTCCTTTTTTTTCTTTTCTTTTCTTTTCTTTTTTTTTTTTTTCCAGTTGCCACACAGCTTGTGGGATCTTGGTTCCCAAGCCGGAGGTCGGACCCGAGCTCCTATGGTGGGAACTCTGAGTCCAAACTGATGGACTAACTGAGAGCCTCAGACCCCAGGAAATATTAATTGGAGTGAGGCCTCCCAGAGGTCCTCATCTCAGCAACCAAGACTCAGTTCTATCCAACTGCCTGCAAACTCCAGTGCTGGATGCCTCAGGCCAAACAACCAGTGAGACAGGAATACCCCACCCATCAAAAAAAAAAAAAAGAAACGACAAAAAATATGTTACAGATGAAGGAGCAAGGTAAAAACCTACAAGACCAAATAAATGAAGACGAGATAAGCAACCTACCTAAAAAAGAATTCAGAGTAATGATAGTAAAGATGTTCCAAAATCTTGGAAACAAAATGGAGAAAACACAAGAAACATTCAATAAGGATCTAGAAGAACAAAAGAGCAAACAAACAGTGATGAACAACACAATAAGTGAAATTAAAAACACTCTAGAATGAATCAATAGCAGAATAACTGAGGCAGAAGAATGAATAAGTAAGCTGGAAGATAAAATGGTGGAAATAACTGCCAGGGAGCAGAATAAAGAAAAAAGAAAGAAAAGAATTGAGGACAGGGACTTGCCTGGTGCCACAGTGGTTAAGAATCTGCCAATGCAGGGGACATGGGTTCGAGCCTTGGTCCAGGAAGATCCCACATGCCACAGAGCAACTAAGCCCATGCATCACGACTACTGAGGCTGCGCTCTAGAGCCTGTGCTCCACAACAAGAGAAGCCACCACAATGAGAAGGCTACGTACTGCGAGGAAGCGTAGCCCCCATTCGCCACAACTAGAGAAAGCCCTCATGCAGCAATGAAGACCCAACGCAGCCAAAAAATTTTTTTTAAAATAAATTACTAAATAAATTTTTAAAAAAAGAATTGAGGACAGTCTCAGAGACCACTGGGACAACATTAAATGCACCAACATTAAAGTTATAGGGGTCCCAGAAGAAGAGTAAAAGAAAGGGTCTGAGAAAATATTTGAAGAGATTATAGTCGAAAACTTCCCTAACATGGGAAAGGAAATAGTCAATCAAGTGCAGGAAGCACGGAGAGTCCCATACAGGAAAAGCCCAAAGAGAAAAACGCCAAGACATTTATTAATCAAACTATCAAAAATTAAATACAAAGAAAAAAATATTAAAAGCAGCAAGGGAAAAGCAACAAATAACATACAAGGGAATCCCCATAAGGTTAACAGCTGATCTTTCAGCAAAAACTCTGCAACCCAGATGGAAGTGTCAGGACATATTTAAAGGGATGAAAGGGGAAAATCTACAACCAAGATTACTCTACCCAGCAAGGATCTCATTCAGATTCGATGGAGAAATCAAAGCTTTACAGAAAAGCAAAAGCTAAGAGAATTCAGCACCACCAAACCAGCTTTACAACAAATGTTGAAGGAACTTCTCTAAGCAGGAAACACAAGAGAATAAAAAGACTCACAAAAACAAACCCAATCAATTAAGAAAATGGTAATAGGAACGTACATAGTGATAATCACCTTGAATGTAAATGGATTAAATGCTCCAACCAAAAGACACAGACTGGCTTAATGGATACAAAAACAAGACCTTTTTATATGCTGTCTACAAGAGACCCACTTCAGACCTAGGGACACATACAGACTGAAAGTGAGGGGATGGAAAAAGATATTCCATGCAAATGGAAATCACAAGAAAGCTGGAGTAGCAATACTCATATCAGATAAAATGGACTTTAAAATAAAGTCTGTTAAAAGAGATAAGGAAGGACACCACATAATGATCAAGGGGTCGATCCAAGAAGAAAACATAACAATTGTAAATATGTATGCACCCAATATAGGAGCACCTCAATACATAAGGCAAATGCTAACAGCCATAAAAGGAGAAATTGACAGTAACACAATAATAGTGGGGGACTTTAACACCCCACTTACACCAATAGACAGATCATCCAGACAGAAAATAAATAAGGAACACAAGCTTTAAATGACACAATAGACCAGATAGACTTAATTGTTATTTTTAGGACATTCCACCCACAAGTGGAAGAATACACTTTCTTCTCAAGTGTACACAGAACGTTCTCCAGAATAGACCACATTTTAGGTCACAAATCAAACCTTGGAAAATTTAAGAAATTGAAATTGTATCAAGCATCTTTTCTGACCACAATGCTATGAGATTAGAAATCAATTACAGGAAAAAAAAACAGTAAAAACAAATACATGGAGGCTAAACAGTGCACAGCTAAACAACCAAGAGATCCCTGAAGAAATCAGAGAGGAAATAAAAAAATACCTAGAAACAAATGACAATGAAAACACGTTGATCCAAAACCTATTGGACGCAGCAAAAGCAGTTCTAAGAGGGAAGTTCATAGCAAATCAAGCTCACTTAAAGAAACAAGAAAAATCTCAAATAAACAATCTAACCTTACACCTAAAGCAACTAGAAAAAGAAGAACAAAGAAAACCCAAAATTAGTAGAAGGAAAGAAATCATAAAGATCAGAGCAGAAATAAATGAAATAGAAACAAAGAAAACAATAGCAAAGGTCAATAAAACTAAAAGCTGGTTTTTTGAGAAATGAAAAAGGAGAGATTACAACTGACACCGCAGAAATACAAAAGATCATAAGAGACTGCTACAAGCAACTATATGCCCCAAAAATGGACAACATGAAAGAAATGGACAAATTCCTGGAAAAGTACAACATTCCAAGACTGAACCAGGAAGAATTAGAAAATATAAATAGACCAATCATAGGTAATGAAATCAAAACTGTAATTAAAAATCTTCCAATAAAAAAAAGTCCAGGACCAGAAGGATTCACAGGCTAATTCTATCAAACATTTAGAGGAGAGTTAACACCTATCCTTCTCAAACTCTTCCACAAAGTTGCAGAGGGAGGAACACTCCCAAACTCATTCTACGAGGCCACCACCACCCTGATACCAAAATCAGACAAAGATATCACAAAAAAAGAAAATTATAGACCAACATCAGTGATGAACATAGGTGCAAAAATCCTCAACAAAATACTAGCAAACAGAATCCAACAGCACATTAAAAGGATCGTACACCATGATCAAGTGGGATTTATAACAAGGATTCAAGGATTCTTCAATATATGCAAAACAATCAATGTGATACACCATATTAACAAATTAAAAATAAAAATCATATGGTCATCTCAATAGATGCAGAAAAAGCTTTTGACAAAATTCAACACCCATTTATGATAAAAGATCTCCAGAAAGTGGGCATAGAAGGAACCTACCTCAACATAATAAAAGTCATATATGATCAACCCACAGCAAACATCATTCTCAATGGTGAAAAACTGAAAGCATTTCCTCTAAGACCAGGAACGAGACAAGGTTGTCCACTCTCGCCACTATTATTCAACGCAGTATTGGAAGTTCTAGCCACAGAAATCAGAGTAGAAAAAGAAATAAAAGGAATACAAACTGGAAAAGAAGTGAAACTGTCACTGTTTGCCAATGACATGATACTATACATAGAAAATCCTAAAGAGGCCACCAGAAAACTACTAGAACTAATCAATGAATTTGGTAAGGTTGCAGGATACAAAATTAATGCACAGAAATCTCTTGCATTCCTATACACTAACAACAAAAGATCAGAAAGAGAAATTAAGGAAACAATCCCATTTACCATCACAACAAGAAGAATAAAATACCTAGGAACAAACCTACCTAAGGAGGCAAAAGACCTGTACTCAGAAAACTATAAAACACTGATGAAAGAAATCAAAGACAACATAAACAGATGGAGAGATATACCAGGCTCCTGGATTGGAAGACTCAATATTGTGAAAATGACTATACTACCCAAAGCAATCTACAGGTTCAATGCAATCCCTATCAAATTATCAATGGCATTTTTCATAGAACTAGAACAAGAAATTTTACAATTTGTATGGAAACACAAAAGATCCCAAATAGCCAAAGCAATCTTGAGAAAGAAAAACGGAGCTGGAGGAATCAGGTTCCCTGACTTCAGACTATACTACAAAGCTACAGTAATCAAGACACTATGGTACTGGCACAGAAACAGAAATATAGATCAGTGGAACAAGATAGAAAGCCCAGAGAAAAACCTACACACATATGGTCACTTTATCTTTGATAAAGGAGGCAAGAATATACAATGGAGAAAAAAAAGCCTCTTCAATAAGTGGTGCTGGGAAAAATGGACAGCTACATGTAAAAGAATGAAATTAGAACACACCCTAACACCATACACAAAAATAAACTCAAAATGGATTAAAGACCTAAATGTAAGGCCAGACATTATAAAACTCTTAGAGGAAAACATAGGCA
>NC_041215.1:10478546-10504222 GCF_002837175.3 Physeter macrocephalus | reverse complement strand
ACTCACAAAGGATTAAACTCCAAAATATACAAGCAGCTCATGCAGCACAATATCACAAAAACAAAAAACCCAATCCAAAAATGGGCAGAAGACCTAAATAGACTTTTCTACAAAGAAGACATACAGATCGACAACAAACATTTGAAACGATGCTCAACATCACTAATCATTAGAGAAATGCAAATCAAAACCACAATGAGGTATCACCTCACACTGGTAAGAATGGCCATCATTAAAAAATCTACAAACAATAAATGCTGGAGAGGGTGTGGAGAAAAGGGAACCCTCCTGCACTGTTGGTGGGAATGTAAATTGATATAGCCACTATGGAGAACAGTATGGAGGTTCTTTAAAAAACTAAAATTAGAACTACCATATGACCCAGCAATCCCACTACTGGGCATATACCCTGAGAAAACCATAATTCAAAAAGAGACATGTACCACAATGTTCATTTCAGCACTATTTACAATAGCCAGGACATGGAAGCAACCTAAATGTCCATCAGTAGATGACTGGATAAAGAAGATGTGGCACATATATACAACGGAATATTACTGAGACATAAAAAGGCATGAAACTGAGTTATTTGTAGTGAGGTGGATGGACATAGAATCTGTCATACAGAGTGAAGTAAGTCAGAAAGAGAAAAACAAATACAGTATGCTAAAGCATATATATGGAATTTTAAAAAGTGGTACTGATGAACCTAGTGGCAGGCCAGGAATAAAGACGCAGGCATAGAGAACGGACTTGAGGACACAGGGAGGGGGAAGTGTAAGTTGGGACGAAGTGAGAGAGTAGCATTGACATATATACACTACCAAATGTAAAATGGATGGCTAGTAGGAAGCAGCCGCATAGCACAGGGAGATCAGCTCAGTGCTTTGTGAGCACCTAGAGGCGTGGGATAGGGAGGGTGGGAGGGAGGCTCAAGAGGGAGGGGATAGGGGGATATATGTGTACATATAGCTGATTCACCTTGCTGTACAGCAGAAACTAACACAACATTGGAAAGCAATTATACTCCAGTAAAGATGTGAAAGAAAATAATATTAATCACCTTTGATATTCATTTATGTGTAAATTTTAAACAGCTGATCAAATAATAAAATAGTGAGTAAACTGGATGACTTGGTAAATGGTGGAAGTGGAGCAGATGTGGACATCCTGGCAATCTGGCAATACTTACTCAACAATGTGTAAGAACCTGATAGCCCAATAATTTCACTCTATGTCCTAAAGACATAGGGTGTCCTTAGGATATCCCAGTCCCCTCCCTGTACTTACCCTTGCCCCATGGGCAATTTTTCTCTCCCCTGGACTAGGCACGCAGATGGTCAAGCTCACACAGGTCTCTCAGGAGGCAACTGAGAGCTGTTCATGGCAATGTTGTTTGGGTACGTTGGGGGGAGTTGGAGGCAACCTGGGTGTCATCAGTGGGCAAGAGAGGCAAATGCGGCATGTGCACTCCACACAGTGCTAAGCAGAGGTTTGAAGTTTGACATCCACATAGACAGACGGATCTTAGAAACAGAGTCAGAATGAGATACAATGCAGCACCATTTGTCAATTAAAAACACTGTCAAAGACCAACACTGATTTTGCAAAAATATACACGAACAAAAGGATACCTTTTGATCACCTTAGAATGGTTGCTCATTGCAAGGGAAAGGGAGAGAAAGCTGGTTGTGGAGATAAATGGTTTCTTTTTCTTTAATGATGTTGGGACAACTGGTTAGATAAAGGAGGAAAAGGTCAAACCCTGGCTTCACACCCTAAGCAAAAACCAGTTCCTGGCTGATTGGTGACCGGGGATGATGAAAATGAAGTCATAAAATTGCTAGAAGAAAGTTCAGCTAGATGCTTGTTTATGATCTCCGCGTTGGGCAGGCTGTGAACTCCAAGGCCAGTGCACTTTCCAGGTCCCCCTACGACTGCCCATTGCCCATGAGCAGTTTTCATACCCCTGGCCTCTGCTGGACAAGCACATGGGTGGATGGGTGGGCTTGCTGAGGGCCCTGCTATGTGGATGAGAACAAACCACTCTCCCTTCCCCAGCGCTCAGGCACCCCTGCAGCTCGAATCCCTACAACCGCCCTGCAGAGCAGGAACTGCCGTATTGTGAAGAAGGGGAGAGTGACGCTTACGGAACTAGACCAGGTTCAGAGGCAAGCTCAGCTCTCCTTCTGCAACCAGTGCAGGGGCAGTGGACCGGGCCCAGGGTCCTGGGCACCAGCAGCCCTTAGGAGTACACTGGCACCTCCACCTAGGGGAGGTCATCTGGAGGAAAGTCATCCTCTCTATTTATTAACGACAGAGAGACAAGCCCTCTGTGACTGCAAATTCCCCTAAAGGTGATCATTAAGATAAAATATGTTTACATAGAAGCATAATTAGGACACAGCAAAAGCCCTGCTTGGAAGCAGGCTGGCTCTTTGGAGGCTCTGGGAGCAGAAAGAGACTCAGCCCCACAGGGGCCATCAGCACAGAGCCCCACTGGTGAGCTTTATTAAAAGAAGCTCATTAGGATTATTTCATCTCAGCCCTTTCTAACTTTATTACCAAATCGGAATTAATTTTTGCAACTCTGGCAGCCAGTATCATTTTTATGACTCGAGGTGGAGAGGAGGAGGGGGAGGGCTGCTGGGGCCAGGCCAGCGCCTCTGCACTCGTCCATCAGGGCCACAGCAGTAACAGCTGCACCGAATCTGAGACAAGAGCGGGAAGATGCATAAATTGTCTGGAGTCCAGGCTTGCTTACCCTTCTGGCACCTCCAGGGGGAAATGGGAGCTCTTGAGAAGGGGAAAGAAACTGCCCCCAGGGCATGCCCTCCCAGGGATGGGGCAACGATGTTCCTAGGTGGTGGACATAAAACACCTGGCCTGCCCAGCACCCCCCTGCCTTGCTGGAGGTGAACAGAGCTGCCTAGAGCTGTGCTGCATGGTGACCCGCCCCTTCTCTGGATGCTGCTCCCTGATTTTCCTTTGGTGAACCACTCCCCCCTCCCAGTTCACATGGCTCAGGGGGAGCCAACCCCGCCTTCTGAAGCCCACCCAGCCCCAGGGACACATGAGGTCTCCTTCAGTAACCAGGCCCCTGGGGTCTGGGGACTAAGAGTCCTTCCCTGGTGACCTCTTGCACACGGCCAAGGCAGGCATGTCCCTAAAACCGGCCTCAGCCTCCAGGGCACCGAAGTCCTTTCTGCAGCAGTCAGCTGAGGGAAGGGAAACTGCCCCCGAGTTACCTCTATACTGCCTCTCACCAGCACTCAGCAGCCAGATGGCGGGATACAATGGAGAGGCTGGCAGATCGTTTAATGAAAATATTTACTGTGAACTTCAGAACAAAACACAGACACCCACAGGTGCCAACAGAAGGGAGGATTCCCTGGGATTTCGCTTTGAATGTAGGGGAAGTGAGAGGCTGGCAAGTGGGGCGCTGATGGCCAACATCAAGGGGCCACGGTCCTCATAGTTTCTGTGTCCAGGCACAGCTTGTACAAGTGCGTCACTGACAGGGAAATCCCCGTCGCCAGCCCCACACGCATTCCAGAGTCCTAGATTTGGACGTTCAGCGACCTAGGCATCGCTCCCTGGAAGGCCCTCAGGCACCCCACACTCAGAATTCCAGGACTGAATGCCTCCTCCACGCCCCACCCCACCCCTTCAGTTGCAGTGCCCACCTAGGGCCATGGCACCTGCAGGGCACCAGGCCCACACCAGGATCAGGGACTGCTTCTCCCGAACCCACACAGTCGGCTCCGTCCTCATCCTAAGCGTCTCTGAACCTGCCCCCACCCCCATCCCTCTGTCATTGCCCTAGTTCATGCCTCCACCAGGAACCTGCTACTCAGTCTTTGGATTCTCAAAATCCAAGTTCCAAGGCATTTCTCTCCAGCTGCCAACCTGTTTCTCCTATTGGGCCCTTCATCTTTTCAGATACTGAGCCCCATGTCATGCAGGGTGGGCAAGGACACTGCAGGGTGGTGCTCCTGGCACTTTGAGAGGGGTCTGGTGCCAACAGATGCAGCAGGTGCAGGGTGCTGCAGAGCCCTGCTCAAGGCCCTCTCCTGCCAGACCATGATCGTGGATGCAGGAACTCTCAGCAGCCTGTCCATACCCCCACCCCCAGCCCGGGGCATTGTCCCCTGTTCCCTGCCACCTGTTGTACCCCTCCTGGTCCTACCTGGAGCCTGTCACACAGAGGGGCTGGGGCCAGGACAAATGGCTCCCCCCAGCTGACGCTGAGACTCAGGGTGGCAAGGAAGGATGAGCCACACCGTAGCACCAAGCCACCTTCCAGGAGGGAGAATTCTCCAGACACCCCCATCAGCAGCGTGATGGGAAAAGACCTCCCACTGTTGACGATGAAGATGACATCGGCAACATCGGGGCTTTACGGACATCCTTATTTATTCTTCACACCAGCCCCGTGGAGCGGGGCTGGACTTCCTCCTATGCAGATGGAGGGACAAGCCCAGGAAGGTCATGCTCCAGCCACCGCCTCATGGCATCAAGGGCGGCAGGTAAGGTGTCTGACCCCAGAATCCAGCCCACTGCACCTGAACCCCAGACAGCACCGCTCGGAGCCAGCTGCACTGAGGCTGGTAGACAAGAGGCAGCTGAAAGCTCCAGGGGTACCCCGCCAAGCTGGAGACCTCGTCCCACAGCCACACCCACCATGAGCCTGTAGCACAAAGACCCACACTCCGCCTCACCGTGTCCACTCACAGCCCTGAGGTGTGAGGCTCTAACAAAGACTGAGAGAGGCAGGACAGAGTTTCTTTGGCAGCATTAAGGTAGCCTTAGCTGCTCAGCATCCCTGCCTGTCTCACTCTTTGTATTGTTGGTGTTTTGCTCTGAACTGGAACTTTTAGATGTTTTAAAGGAGAGTGTGTGCTGGACGGTAGGAGGGAGACGCCGAGGGCCCATATTCAGGGCCACCACACTCAGTGGTGGCCCTGCACATTTCTGGGGATGAGGGTGCCCTTTGCATGGACTCCGCTCATAAGTGCATGCTCGGTGGGTGCACAAGCATGGGGCCCTACTGCTTTAAAACCTTTCAGTGGACTCCCTGGCTGTCCAGTGGTTATGACTCCATGCTTCCGCTGCAGGGGGCACAGGTTCGATCCCTGGTCAGGGAAGTAAGATCTTGCATGCCGCGCTACCAAAAAAAAAAAAAAAAAAAATCTTTCCGTGGACTGAGCAGGAAAATGGACAGATGGGTGCACAAGCATGGGGCCCTACTGCTTTAAAACCTTTCAGTGGACTCCCTGGCTGTCCAGTGGTTATGACTCCATGCTTCCGCTGCAGGGGGCACAGGTTCGATCCCTGGTCAGGGAAGTAAGATCTTGCATGCCGCGCTACCAAAAAAAAAAAAAAAAAAATCTTTCCGTGGACTGAGCAGGAAAATGGACAGAAGGATTCCAAAGATCCCAGGTTGGGCAAGGCTGAGGGAGCAGGGATTTCTGACAGGAGACATGGTCTGCTACCTGATGTTCCTCGTGTCCATTCCTGTCCAGGGCCTGCTCAGATAGCAGAGCCAGTGACCAGGGACTGCCCCTGCCACCCTCATGCCTGGGGCCAGAAGGGCAGTGGGGCAGCCCTGGAGGCTGAGGCCTTTTGACTGACATTCGGGGAGATCCATGGGACTCTCCACGCCCACGGCCTCTGGGTGGGCAAGGGACACCTGGAGGAGTGGTCACCTTGGGTCTGCCCAGAAAAGCACTCCGCAGAGGGCTGGTGCTCATCCTTTCTTGCATGCTGCTGGCCCAGGAACTGGGAGCCTGCAGCCCCCAGCCTCCCAGCGAGTGCCAGGGATATGTCGGCCCTCCCTCCCCAGGCAGGCAAAGCCTTCCTCTCTGTCTTTCTGGCCTTTCTCCATCCTCCACCAGCAAGAGACCCACCTCTGCCATGGGTAAATCCCAAGGTGCAGAGACTGAGGAGATGGCACTGAGAGGCCCCCGGTTCAGCCGGCCATGGGCCCCAGCCATATCACCCAGGCCTGCAGACACTGGGTTTTCCTCCTGTTGTCTTCCTGTGTGAGCTCGGTGGGTTCAGAAGCCTGTGGGGCTGGGGAGGGGACACTGATTAGCCCTGATGGACCCCACATGTCCCTCTACCGTGATGCTCCCTGCCTTGAAAGGCCACAGCCTGCGGTCACCGAGGAGGAACTCCCTGGAGACCTGGGACTGCCGTGCTTCCACGGTCATGGAGGGACACTCCCCGTGCTCCCTACACAGTGCCAAGCCTCCTGTCAGACCACGGTGTCGACAGGGCTTAATTTGATCAGTCCCATCTAAAGAAGGGAGGAAACGAGAAATCAGAGCAAGTGCTGAACGCTGTAAATTTAATCCGTGATGCAGCCTCACATGGGCCTTTCCTAACAGACTGGGTGGGGGGGGGCGGGGGATGCACTCCAAGCCTGAGTCCCGTGGCCACCAAGGGCTGCCCTGTCTGCAGACAGGATGGCACAGGACCAGTTCACCAGGCCCCTGGCTGCCCTGGACACCCCAAGGGCTCCAGAGGACAGGCCGGTGGCTGGGCGTGCAGAGACTATGAGAAACATCTACTTTAAAATGTCTGGGGTTTCCTTTCCTGGTTTAAAAGCAGATGTGACCCAGCCAGGGTCTGTGCAAGTCAACTCCTGGACCACAGTGCTCCTGCCTGGCCCTGCAGGGCACCGGGGCCACCATCACAGCTGTGTGTGCTGTGGACTGCACAGGGCACCCAGCCAAGTGCAGCACACAGACACCAAGAGGGCTGCTGGGGCCCGCTGCTCCCGTCTCCTGCAGCTCCAAGTAGGACAGGAAGGCCCTATATGACCCCATCCCGGCCCACCTGCCCGTCTCCACTTGCTGGCTTCTCCCACCCCTAAAGCTTGCACACGCTGCTCCCTGGGGCAGAAACAGCCAGAGTGCCAGACCCAGCTACCACTGCCTGCCTGGCAAATCCTGCTCCTCCCTGAAGGTCCAGCGCCAACCTTCCTCCTGTTTGGGAAGTTCCTGACTGGCTGCCCCTCCCCATGCCGTCCACCAGGCTGAGTTAGCGGCTCCTTCCCTGGCCCCCCAAACCTATGTTTTCATTCATTCATTCATTGGTTCATTCACTCCTCCAGTATTTCAGTCCCAGTGATCTGCCAGGCCCCTTTTACCTGAAGAATCACCTCCACTACAGCCCTCTAGGGCTACGTCACCTTCACAGACTTGCTGACTTGCTCTCACTTGTTCCCCGACACACACACATTCACACGCGTGCCCATAAGTGCACATGCGCGATCACACACACACGCACACATGCTCATTCACAACACACACACACCCTCTGTGGGGAATTCCTGGAAGACTGAGGCCCGCTTTGACCTCTCTCCGGGTCTCCAGACACGCATAGGGGCTCGACAAAAACAAATCAATAAGCCGGGGGCCAAAACCACCTGTTGGATACATGGAAAATGACTGTCTCTCTTAACGCTATGTCTGAGCAACTGAGGCTGGGAGAGCCCGAGGGGCTGCAGGCATGGAAGAAGCCACAGCCAGCATTTCCTTGGTAGGAGCAGTTGCAGGCAGCACCTTGAAGGGAGGTGCGTCTACTTCTTTCCTGGCCATGGTTCACGGGAGTAAAGAATGGGGGCGGCTGGGAGGTTAGGGGCTGGTAGGTGCTACATGTTCACGCCAGCTTGGCCGTGCAGTGTGTCCTGCTGTTACTGACCTTCCCTCTTCTGGGAGAGCCACTGCCATGGCTGCTGGCACATCCCGACAGCCTGCAGGAGCCATCTGAGAACATACCGCCGGCCCCAGCCACGGGCCACACGTCACTCCAAAGCGACCCTCACTGGGGATCCCCAGCCCTCAGGGTCCCCGCTGTGCCAGCGGCAAGGATTCGGTGCCTGCAGGGCCGGCAGGTGGCTAGGCTGGGCATGTCACAATGTCCCCTTTTTCTCTTTGACCAAGACACACCTTGTTTACATATGAACAGAGAGAAATCGTCCGTATTTCCAGAAAGAAATATGTTCTCATTTTTCCTGGAAACAGGGGGACCTCTTGGCTTATCTTTTGTTTTTTTCACTCTTAACTGCGAAATATTGCTCCCCTAAGAGAAGCCAGGTGGGAGTGCCGTCTTGGGCCAGGTATGAGGGGGCAAAGCGGGGGCAGGGAGGGGTGGGGGAGGTGGGGGGGTGGAATGGCCGGAAGGCAGTGGCTAGGAGAGTGTAGGTCTGTGTCACTGGCCCTTATGTTTGTAAAGAAGTCTGAAATCTGGATTTGCATGTGAAGTCTCTGTTCTTTAGATATCAGAAGGCAATTAAAAACAATGTGAGCCCTGCACTGCCTGATGAAACCAGCCAAAGCTGGGCTCCCAGGTCAGTCTGTGACCTCAGCTCCACACCGAGCATGCCCATTTCCTAGGGGCCCCTCCTACCTGCCTGGGAAGCCTGTGGGATGGTCAGGGTCTAACAAGCCAGACTGAGTCTACAGTCCGCAGCCTCACGGTAGCTGAAACTTCCCAGCGCAAAGCTTCACCCACTGTTTACCAGAGTCCCTTTTCTCCTTGAAGCCGGGTTCTGGTGGCTGTGATTTGTTGTGGGATCCACACACAAGGACTCAATATACACTGCTGGTTATCCACACAGCAACAAACACTCAGGGTGCCCCAGGCTGTTCCTCTCTCAGGGGTCTTGGCTCAGTCCCACACACAGCCAAGGAATCACCCAACATCAGGTGCACTACACACAAAGGCTTGATGTCCTTAAAAAGTAAAGTGCTCTTTCAAGTCAACAAGAAGCAGCCCAGCAATCCAAAAGGAAAATGGGCAAGTGGTATGAATGGACAGTTCTCAGGAAAGAAAATCAAGCAGCTTTTAACTATATGAAAAGATGTCCAACCTCACCCTTAATAAAAGAAATACCTGCTCAGATGGCCAAAATTAAAATGTGTGGATCAGGGGCACGTGTTGGTAGAAATATAATCCGGTGTGAGTGAGGGAAGCCACAAGCAGGGTGTGACGTGGAAAGCCAAGGAGGGGTGAAGCCAGGGAGGAGGGCGGAGGGGCAGAAGCCATCGGAGAGGCCACTATGTGAAGGAGCTGGACCTCATCTGGAGGACGTGGTAAGAGAAGTGGCAGCTTCTGTAAGGAGGTGGAATAGGGCAGCGGGTGGATACGGCATGCGGAAAAGCACACAGAGGGCTGAGAGGCAGCATCACTGCTGCGATGTGATGCAGGGAGCGGGGGACTGAACTGGGCACACCGCTACCCTGGGAAGCCCTTTGCAGCGGGGGTAACCTCGGGAGGAGTCACGCGGAAGAGGGGAGGCCAGTTGGGACATGTTGGGCCTGAGCCTCCTGAAGGGCCCCAAAGACAGATGTCCACTAAGCACTTGAGTATGAGGGGTCTGGGGCACAGAGAGAGGGCTGGGCTGGATGGTGGTCCAGGGTTCTGGGTGTATGTAAGCCACGGCGTTTGGCTTCCGGGATGCATAAGCGGAAGGACATCAAAGTGACTGCAAAGGCAGACAGAGAGCAAGGAGCATCATTACTGACTCCTGCCCACTCCTCAGTATCCCGCCTGGGCACCAGCCCGCTGTCCTGTCCTCTCCAGCCTGGGGGCCCAGATGGGGGCCGCCTCACCACAGTGCATGCCTCCAGCAGCACGGGCTGGGCGGGGGCTCCCCCTCTACCCACTGCAGTCCAAGGCCAGCCTGGGTGTGAGATGGAAGGAGTCCCTGCCACAGGTCCCGGCTCTCAGCCCAGCGTGGCTGCTTCCTTGCATCTGGCTATCTGACGCCTCTCAGAGCAGCAAGTGTGCCCATGGCTGAAGCACCCACCAGACACGTCTGGGTCTGCCAGCCCCGCCCTTGGCACCAGCAGGATCCCAACCAACCAAACCCAGGTGGTGTTCACTGCACTGCCAGGCTGATCCTGAGCATCTACAGGAGACCCCAGAGGTGGTGCCTTCACACCTGTTACTTGGTTCAAGGTCTACAACCACTCAACCTTGTACCCCTTCCAAGGTGAGCACTGGGTCTCATAGTCTGGACGGAAGTCTTTGCAGTGAGCACTGACCCTGGCCAGACAAATTCTGCCAGTCCAGCGAGACCCCGTGCTCCCTGCCCACACCTGAGAGGCACCCTGGGTTCCGATCCCAGCAAGGCCACCTCCCAGCTGTGAGACGTGGCTAAGCCACACCCTCTCTGGGCCTAGGTTTCCCCATCTGAAAAATAGGCATAATGATCTTGGCAACAGCCCACAGAGTACATGTTCAATGCACATAAAACAGCTGAGGCTCAGGGAAAGTGAGGGGCCCTTAAAGGCCCTCTGTCAGAGAATTGAGGGAAGGAAGGCGACAGCCAGAGAGTCAGATTCAAATGGCTTGGAAGTGAGCAAAATATGGAAATTGGTCACAAACATCAGACCCCTGTTTCTTTCTCCACTGGTCAGTGGTATCCAGCCTGGCCTGGGCCTCCAATTGCTGCCAGGAAAAGCTCTTTTGAGGGGTCCTGCCCCCAAGTGGGGCTCAGGGGCAGCATCCCCCAAGGTCCAGCCCTCCAGGAAACCCTCCTTCCCCAGGCTGCTCTTGAAATCACCTCCAAAAAGAATCACTTCTGCTTCCAAAGACATCCCCAGGCAGGAAATGGGCTGCAGGCACCACGAATGTTTAATTACATTAACTGTCCAAGTTCAACGCATATCATCACTCTTTAGGTACTTTATGGGAAATTGTAATTAAGCGTGAAATGGCTCGTTTTTACAACTCCCCTTTCTCACCCTTTTCCAGGCTGCTGGGAGCCCCTGCCCGCCTGCCAGGCTCTCTCACTAATGCTCACCTTCCTTCTTTCTCGTTTAATTTTCTGACCGTCTGTCTTGACATGCTTGCCCCACACACTCCTGTGCCTTGGCACACATACACCAAGCACCATAATTACTTAACTATAAACCTCTCGTGGAAATATGCTTTTGACTTTGTTAGAAAGCACTGTAATCAAGTCCCTGAGAGTCCCGATCGATGGGCTGGCCTGTCGGAGGAAATACACCGCAGGATTAAGTGGTTCAGCAAGAGGAGGTCCAGGTGGGCAGGTGGGGCCGGCTAGCAGGCAAGGTGGGCAGGTGGAGGGACTAGAAAGTATGGCCTGGCCCCCTGGCTCCCCACTGATTCTGGGGGTGTCTCATCCTCCCAGGGCAGTCAGACTCCATTCATGCTGTCTGTCACCATTAAACCTCCCTGCTGCACAGGCGTCCACAGCAGGCGCCCAGAGACATCACTTCCCTACAGCCCAGGCACCTTGGGACTTAACCGCCCCCCTCTCGAGGGAATTCTGCACGTGCTGCATCTCATCTCCCAGGTAGGAAGTCCTGGGTGAAATCTGCCAGCTCTGCATGGCTAAGCTCAGAGAGGGAGTGAAGCTGGATCCCCACAGGAGACAGAGTTCGGGTGACTCTGGCCCCCAACGCCCGGATCTGTTCACCATGGAGGGCTGTGTATCCTCTGAGCTTTACACTCATTCTCCGCGCCCCTCCTTCCTTCCTGCTGCCTCCACCTACAGGACCATGTGAAGGTTGAAGGTGCCTCCCCATCTGCAGCCTGCACTGCCCTTGGGCTCCAGACCCACTACCTAGCTGCCCGCAACTGCCCCTGAGCACCTCCATGTCAACAAGCCCCAGGAGAACTGGCACCTCTCTTACCCCAATCCTGGCAGATGTCACTCATCGCCCATCTCCCCTCCACAACCAAGAAGTCATCACATCCCTGGCACCTTTCCCCTCTGTTCCTCGAAATCTGCCCCTTCTCCCCCTCGGGGGTGGGGGGGGGGTGAGGTCACGCCTCATTACCTCCACCTGGTTGGCAGCAGCCTCTGTACAGACCTAGCCACGTCTGTAGGCCCTGCAGCGGTTCCTGGGCAACACAGACCCCCCGGGAGTGGAAGCCTCACTGGCCAGGGGCTGCTGAGGGGCCTGACGCTGTGCCAGCCCCTGCCACCCTGTCACCGATTATTCTGGTCTCCAGCTGAGGGCCCTGCAATGCATTTACAGCCGTGGGTCCTAGAAAACACTGCTTGCTCTGCCCGGAATGTCCACCCCTGCCTTTTCTGGCAGACTCCTATTCAGTCTTTAAAATCCAGGCCCATGCTCAGTTCATCGCCCCTGCAAACAGAGAAAGTCGATCCCGTTTCTAGACTCTCATAGCTCCCTGCACTTTCCTCCGTTAAAACACTGATCACAAGGAATTGTTAAATTCACGAGCTCCTGAAGGAAAAGCATGTGTTGGATTCATCTCCGGACCACCAGTGCTAGCGGAGAGGAAGATCTCAGTGAAGACTTATGCATGACAGGATGAAGGAATCAACAAAGAGCAAGAAAAAGAGCCTGCCCTAATGTTACAGGACACCATGAAATGCTCAGGGTATGTGAAACAGAGAGAGGTCCTTCGTGCCTATGGAACCAAGTGCCCATCTCTCTGTGTGTGTCCGAGTTCTGCCAACTGTGACAGGCCCAGGCCAAGCGCAAATCAGATGGACACCAAAGAGAATCAGCTGGGAGGCCTTAAAGACATTCACCTGTTCTTTGTCTCAGCCTGTTGGGGTTGGTGCTGCCCAAAGTTCTAGGTAATGGAGGAGAGGGCCTTCTTCCAATCCTGAGCCCAGGTGTCCACCCAGAGCCACTGGAAGGGCTCGGGTGCCAGGCCTTGCCTTGGCAGGGAAAGGGGAGGGGAAAGGGAGGCGGGAAGAGGGGTAGACCACCTCTTCCCAAACCTCAGATAGCATCCAGTCCTGGGACTTCCCTGGTGGCACAGTGGTTAAGAATCCGCCTGCCAACGCAGGGGACACGGGTTCGAGCCCTGGCCCGGGAAGATCCCACATGCCGCGGAGCAACTAAACCCGTGCGCCACAACTACTGACCCCACTCACCACGACTATTGGGCCCACTCACCACAACTCCTGAGCCTGCGCGCCTAGAGCCCATGCTCCGCAACAAGAGAAGCAACTGCAATGAGAAGCCCACACACCACAGCGAAGAAGTAGCCCCCGCTCGCCGCAACTAGAGAAAACCCGCGTGCAGCAACGAAGACCCAACACAGCCAAAAGTAAACTTAAAAAAAAAAAAAGAAGAAGAAGAATCCAGTACTGACACCCACCAGTTTGGTCCTGTCTATTTCTGGACACACACCCCCAACCCCATGAACCAGGCAGAGCTCTTACTAGTCCCATAGTAGTTAGTCCCTAGTAAATCCTAGAGTAGATTCCTCCACACCAGGATTGCTCCAACAGTGCTCCCCACCCACCATGGCACAGGTTGCCCCTCATCTGGTTCAGCCCTTCTCAGACATCTTTCAGCCTCAGCCCTGTCTCCTGTCACCTCTATGCCCACCAGCCCTAGTCCTGGTGCCAGCTGCCCTCCTGTTCCAGCTGCACAGATCAGACAGGAAAAGCCTCTGCCCCCAGCCCTGAAATGGTGCTCGGCCGTGAAGCCCCCCTGCCACACCCTAGCTTCCAGGTATCACTGGGCCTTGCATCCTCCCCAGCCCTCTGCCCAGGGTTGGCTTGACTCTGGTAGGGGGAGCGGCTGCCCCGGAAGGGAAAGAAACTGGAGAGCAGATGGATTTGGAGTGCCAGGGCCAAGAAGGTGGGGGTGGGGGTAGGTAGGTTACAAAATATTCTAGTGGTCAAGGTAGCTCTCACCAAAAGAGGGCATGTGGGCAAAGACCTGAATGAGGGGAGGGAGGGAGTCATGGGAGCATCTGATGAAAGAGCATCCAGGAAGGAGGAAGAGTGTGTGTCGGGCAGGGAGGCCGGGAGGAAAAAAGGATCAGAGAGGCAAGGGGGCCAGATCATCCAGGGTGGGTGATGGTAAAGACCACGTCTGAAGGCATCAGAGAACCGGTGGGAAGTTTTGAGGACCCCGACCCTCTGTCAAACGAGCTCCCGTGATGGTGCGGGAGTGTCGCACTGTGAGGCAGAAGCTCCAGCTCTCTGTGCCTTGCTGCCCTCCACCCGGCAGCCACTGCTGTGAGAGGCACTGACACAAGCCTTGGTCACTGCGGTGGAAACTATAAACAGTCTCAAATTTAGAGCTCACATCCCATCTCTTCTGGGGCTTTTTGTTCAGAAAGGGAAGTGGAACTCCTGGCAGTGCTTGATAGACTTCCCAGAGCACAACTCTGTTGCACTCAGCCCAAGTCGGAAGGCAGGGTCTCAGGTTCGGTGAAGGAGGAGCAAACCCAATTCTCAGGAGAATTGGGTGGGATAATTTAGCTTGAGTATTGGTTTTGCTGACAGATGGGCTTGGCTGTATGGATGAGGTAAACCCAGGCCCTTTGCGGGAGCTGCTGGAGAACAATGATGTCCTTTGGCCAAGAAGAGACTGAAGTGTGAGAGGAAAAGAGGGTTGAACCCTCCAGAGGCGGAGGCCAGGCCGCTGCAGGCCGGGCTGAGCAGCAAGTCTCGTCACCATGTCAACCAGGGTGCAGACAGTGTGCAGACACTTGGAAACTCCTTAGGACAGTGAGGACACTTCCTCATCCCAGGTAGCCCTCCTATGTGACCCTGACCAGTGGCCAGTGCTTGCACCCCAGGCAGCCTCCGTGAGGCACGCCTGCCAGAGATGACCTCACACTCGTGGAAAGTGAGGCCACAGCAAATTAGCCCAGCGAGGCATCCCCTCCTCCAGCAGAGCCAGGGGGGATCGGTCTGTTATACTGCACTTCTGTGAGTCAGAGTTTTCAGTCTCATTGCCATCGAAACAGATCAATATCAATTTCATGTCCAAAATAACATGAAAATTGCCGTGTCAAAGGCCATTCTGTAATTTCAATTTATTAAAGTCGAATGATAGCAGCCTCTTAGAGAGGTTTGCTTTGGGGCGAGATTCAAGTTTGCTCTTTCTTTTACTTGCGCAATATGCATTTGTTTCAGTGTTTCAGGAAGTGACCAATTATTTTGCAAGAAAAGTGCAGTTAAAGGAGCTATAACTCTCAAAAAGTTTGTTTTTAAGTTCTGAGTATGTGAAAGAGATTTACAGCAGGTGAAAATTAATTGTACACAAAATTGTTTGTGTAACTGTCTGTGTGCATTTTTTAAAAGGGGCAACTAGAGGCTATTTGTTAATTCTTCAAGCCAGCACCCCTCTTTCTGTTGGGGGAAGAGCCCCTTCCTGGGTCAGGAACTTCACAGCACAAGCCTGGGGCTGCTTATGTGGAGAGCCAACTTGAGGGAATGTCTGTGCAGAAGACAGCCAAGTCAGGAAAGAGAGGGAGAGACAGAGCCTTGGCAGCATCCTTTGGGCCAGCTGTGCACACCGTCTCAATCTTGTGCGTCAGTACGTTTCCTTTTCTGGTTTAATTAGATTTGTGTCTCTATCACTTACACTTTGAAGGACCCCGACAGATACAGGGTCCTCTATCTTCCTCACTGCTGTGGCCCTAAGAAAGATTAAGAATGACCTGTCCCAAATTCCACTTCTAGAATGGTGGTGTGAGAAATCCCATGGACCCATTTCTCATCAAAACAACAATAACTGGCGAAAATGGTTTAAAAGAAAACCAACAACAATAATCTAAAGTCTCTGGAAATTGTCCTAAGGGCATAGAGCAAATGAAGAAACATCATTTATTCAAGAAATCTACTGAAAAAAAAAAAAAAGAAAAAGAAATCTACTGAATCTTGGTTAAAAAAAAAAAAAACTCAGTAAGAACAGCGAGAGTCTGGCACTTGAACCATAACCCACTCCCTACTCTCCCCACCCCATCCCACCCTCACCAAATCAAAGGGAAGCTCCACCATGATGGGTGGATGTGGCCAAGAAGATGGAGCTTCCTCTCCCATCAGATTCCAGTCAACGGATACAGTATCTCACTGGAATAGGCTGGCCACCAACTCCAAGTGGCAGAGGCAAAATTCCTGGTGAGTCTGGCTGAAAGGTCAGTGGCTCCCTTCCTCCACTCAACCCTCACTCAAAGGGAAGAGGCTCTACTACAGGTACAGCAAAATGAGAATACTGGAGTCCCAATCCTCACCCCAGCTTGTCTGTAGGAAAAAGATTCCATGTTGGGAAAGGCAAGCTAAGAAGCTCGGAGGCTACTTCCCCTGCCTAGCACGGGGGCAGTGGCTCACAGATTTTCGCTGGAGAAAGACAGTTCCTAAGAACAGAACACTCTGAAACTCTCCCCAAAAGGCTGACTTTATTTGAATCAGGGTGTGGACAAGTTCAAGCCTGAGCATGCTCTCAACAACAATACAGATTTTGGTGGTAAGCATATTAGATGAGGCTGGTAGCTCTATGAGAGCAACAAGCTAAACATAAGCCTGATAGTTTTCTAAAGAGAACCAGGAAAATAGACAGTTATGAAGCCTCCTCCTACAGGTAGAAGAGATCTCAAAGACTTGCCTCAAAAACCAACTCTACTAAAATTCAATTGGACCAGACTATAAAGCAATTTATTGTTCCCAGGCATTGTCGAAAATAATAATCAGGCATCAATTAGTGGAGCCTAACAGCTGGGGGTGATACCAAATGAGGCAGAGAGCCAGCAGAGAGATGAGAGAGAAAGAGAGAGAGAGAGTGTCAAAGAGCCCCGCTAAAGCCACTATTGTCCCAGGGTGACTGTGCACCTGCTCAAGGCTGTGCCCTCTGAGGAGCAACATCAGAGGCTTCATACTGCCAGGGAACTAGACTTCACTACAATAGTCTAGCCAGTTCAAGAAACAAACAAGCAAACATCAACCAAAATAAGCCCCAGAGTAGGGGAGGAGAATCAGCATCCAGAGTTGTTATAATACATTACCTAAAATGTCCAGTTTTAAAAGACCAGAGAGAGAGAGAGAGAGAGAGAGAGAGAGAGAGAAATGCAAAGAAAAGAGAAAGTGTGATCCAAATACAGGAACAAAAAGTGGGCAACAGAAACTGCCTGCGAGAGGGCCCAGATGTTAGATTTAACAAAGATTTCAAGGGAGCCATTTTAAATACATTAAAAAAAACTAAAGGAAATCAAGCATACAGAAGTAAAGGAGCTATGTATTATGACAATGTCTCATCAACTAAAGAATGTCAATAAAGAGATAGAAATTATAGGGACTTCCCTGGTGGTCCAGCGGTTAAGACTCCACGCTCCCAATGCAGAGGACCAGGGTTCAATCCCTGGTCAGGGAACTAGATCCCAGATGTCATGACTAGGAACCTGCATGTCGCAACTAAAAGATACCGCATGCTGCAACTAAAGATCCCACATGCCACAACTAAAGATTCTGCATGCCGCAACTAAAGATCCCACACGCCACAACCAAAGATCCCACATGCTGCAACTGAAGATCTCACATGCTGCAACAAGATCCCATGTGCCTCAACTAAGACCCGGTACAGCCAAATAAATAAATAAATATTTTTTAGAAAAGAGAGATAGAAATGATTAAAAAAAGAACCAAATGGGAATTTTGGAGTTGAAAAGTACAATTAGCAAAGGGCACAAGAGTATATTTGAACTGGCAGAAGACATTTATGTGAATTGAAGGACATAGAGAAAAAAATGAAGAAAATTGAACAGAACCTAAGAGAAAGGGGGAACATCGTTAAAGACACAACTATATGCATATTGGAAGTACAAAAAGGAGAGAAAGGCATGGAAGAAAATAGAAGAAATTGTGGCTGAAAAATTCCTAAATTTGATGGAAAATATTATCTATCTATCCAAAAACCCCAAAAAACTCCAAGTAGGACAAATGCAAAGAGATCCACACCCAGAGACATCATAGTGAAAATGCTGAAATACAATGACAAAGAGAAAAATGTGAAAGCAGCAAGAGAAACAACTTGCCACACATAAGGGAGCCCCAGTAGGATTCACAGTTGACTTCTCATCAGAAGTAATGGAAACCAGAAGGGAAGCAGAGTGGCATATTCAAAGTGCTAAAAGAAAAATATCCATCAATCAAGAAACATACCCAGCAAAGCTAACTTTCATAAAATGAAGTCATGAAATATAGGCAGTCCCAGGTAAACAAAAACTGAGCGAACTTGTAAGTACTTACAAGACATCTTAAATGATGTTCTTCAGGCTGAAAGTAAGTGACTCCAGATATTAATTCAAATTCTCACAAAAAACCAAAGAGCACTGGTAAAGGTAATTATACAATTATAAAGACAGTATAAATGTATATTTCTTCTTTCTTCCCTTAACTGACTTAAAAAGCAATTTTATAAAACAATATGCATATAATTATATTGTTGGGTCTGTGTCATACAGAAATGTAATTTGACAATAAGAGCACAAAGGAGGTAGATCGGAACAAAGCCATGTTGAAGTAAGGAAATGATACCATATGGCAACTTGAATCCACAGCAGCAAAATGAAAAGAGTAAGAAATGGTAAATAAAATGGTTAACAGACAGATGGGCTTGGCTGTATGGATGAGGTAAACCCAGGCCCTTTGCGGGAGCTGCTGGAGAACAATGATGTCCTTTGGCCAAGAAGAGACTGAAGTGTGAGAGGAAAAGAGGGTTGAACCCTCCAGAGGCGGAGGCCAGGCCGCTGCAGGCCGGGCTGAGCAGCAAGTCTCGTCACCATGTCAACCAGGGTGCAGACAGTGTGCAGACACTTGGAAACTCCTTAGGACAGTGAGGACACTTCCTCATCCCAGGTAGCCCTCCTATGTGACCCTGACCAGTGGCCAGTGCTTGCACCCCAGGCAGCCTCCGTGAGGCACGCCTGCCAGAGATGACCTCACACTCGTGGAAAGTGAGGCCACAGCAAATTAGCCCAGCGAGGCATCCCCTCCTCCAGCAGAGCCAGGGGGGATCGGTCTGTTATACTGCACTTCTGTGAGTCAGAGTTTTCAGTCTCATTGCCATCGAAACAGATCAATATCAATTTCATGTCCAAAATAACATGAAAATTGCCGTGTCAAAGGCCATTCTGTAATTTCAATTTATTAAAGTCGAATGATAGCAGCCTCTTAGAGAGGTTTGCTTTGGGGCGAGATTCAAGTTTGCTCTTTCTTTTACTTGCGCAATATGCATTTGTTTCAGTGTTTCAGGAAGTGACCAATTATTTTGCAAGAAAAGTGCAGTTAAAGGAGCTATAACTCTCAAAAAGTTTGTTTTTAAGTTCTGAGTATGTGAAAGAGATTTACAGCAGGTGAAAATTAATTGTACACAAAATTGTTTGTGTAACTGTCTGTGTGCATTTTTTAAAAGGGGCAACTAGAGGCTATTTGTTAATTCTTCAAGCCAGCACCCCTCTTTCTGTTGGGGGAAGAGCCCCTTCCTGGGTCAGGAACTTCACAGCACAAGCCTGGGGCTGCTTATGTGGAGAGCCAACTTGAGGGAATGTCTGTGCAGAAGACAGCCAAGTCAGGAAAGAGAGGGAGAGACAGAGCCTTGGCAGCATCCTTTGGGCCAGCTGTGCACACCGTCTCAATCTTGTGCGTCAGTACGTTTCCTTTTCTGGTTTAATTAGATTTGTGTCTCTATCACTTACACTTTGAAGGACCCCGACAGATACAGGGTCCTCTATCTTCCTCACTGCTGTGGCCCTAAGAAAGATTAAGAATGACCTGTCCCAAATTCCACTTCTAGAATGGTGGTGTGAGAAATCCCATGGACCCATTTCTCATCAAAACAACAATAACTGGCGAAAATGGTTTAAAAGAAAACCAACAACAATAATCTAAAGTCTCTGGAAATTGTCCTAAGGGCATAGAGCAAATGAAGAAACATCATTTATTCAAGAAATCTACTGAAAAAAAAAAAAAAAGAAAAAGAAATCTACTGAATCTTGGTTAAAAAAAAAAAAAACTCAGTAAGAACAGCGAGAGTCTGGCACTTGAACCATAACCCACTCCCTACTCTCCCCACCCCATCCCACCCTCACCAAATCAAAGGGAAGCTCCACCATGATGGGTGGATGTGGCCAAGAAGATGGAGCTTCCTCTCCCATCAGATTCCAGTCAACGGATACAGTATCTCACTGGAATAGGCTGGCCACCAACTCCAAGTGGCAGAGGCAAAATTCCTGGTGAGTCTGGCTGAAAGGTCAGTGGCTCCCTTCCTCCACTCAACCCTCACTCAAAGGGAAGAGGCTCTACTACAGGTACAGCAAAATGAGAATACTGGAGTCCCAATCCTCACCCCAGCTTGTCTGTAGGAAAAAGATTCCATGTTGGGAAAGGCAAGCTAAGAAGCTCGGAGGCTACTTCCCCTGCCTAGCACGGGGGCAGTGGCTCACAGATTTTCGCTGGAGAAAGACAGTTCCTAAGAACAGAACACTCTGAAACTCTCCCCAAAAGGCTGACTTTATTTGAATCAGGGTGTGGACAAGTTCAAGCCTGAGCATGCTCTCAACAACAATACAGATTTTGGTGGTAAGCATATTAGATGAGGCTGGTAGCTCTATGAGAGCAACAAGCTAAACATAAGCCTGATAGTTTTCTAAAGAGAACCAGGAAAATAGACAGTTATGAAGCCTCCTCCTACAGGTAGAAGAGATCTCAAAGACTTGCCTCAAAAACCAACTCTACTAAAATTCAATTGGACCAGACTATAAAGCAATTTATTGTTCCCAGGCATTGTCGAAAATAATAATCAGGCATCAATTAGTGGAGCCTAACAGCTGGGGGTGATACCAAATGAGGCAGAGAGCCAGCAGAGAGATGAGAGAGAAAGAGAGAGAGAGAGTGTCAAAGAGCCCCGCTAAAGCCACTATTGTCCCAGGGTGACTGTGCACCTGCTCAAGGCTGTGCCCTCTGAGGAACAACATCAGAGGCTTCATACTGCCAGGGAACTAGACTTCACTACAATAGTCTAGCCAGTTCAAGAAACAAACAAGCAAACATCAACCAAAATAAGCCCCAGAGTAGGGGAGGAGAATCAGCATCCAGAGTTGTTATAATACATTACCTAAAATGTCCAGTTTTAAAAGACCAGAGAGAGAGAGAGAGAGAGAGAGAGAGAGAGAGAAATGCAAAGAAAAGAGAAAGTGTGATCCAAATACAGGAACAAAAAGTGGGCAACAGAAACTGCCTGCGAGAGGGCCCAGATGTTAGATTTAACAAAGATTTCAAGGGAGCCATTTTAAATACATTAAAAAAAACTAAAGGAAATCAAGCATACAGAAGTAAAGGAGCTATGTATTATGACAATGTCTCATCAACTAAAGAATGTCAATAAAGAGATAGAAATTATAGGGACTTCCCTGGTGGTCCAGCGGTTAAGACTCCACGCTCCCAATGCAGAGGACCAGGGTTCAATCCCTGGTCAGGGAACTAGATCCCAGATATCATGACTAGGAACCTGCATGTCGCAACTAAAAGATACCGCATGCTGCAACTAAAGATCCCACATGCCACAACTAAAGATTCTGCATGCCGCAACTAAAGATCCCACACGCCACAACCAAAGATCCCACATGCTGCAACTGAAGATCTCACATGCTGCAACAAGATCCCATGTGCCTCAACTAAGACCCGGTACAGCCAAATAAATAAATAAATATTTTTTAGAAAAGAGAGATAGAAATGATTAAAAAAAGAACCAAATGGGAATTTTGGAGTTGAAAAGTACAATTAGCAAAGGGCACAAGAGTATATTTGAACTGGCAGAAGACATTTATGTGAATTGAAGGACATAGAGAAAAAAATGAAGAAAATTGAACAGAACCTAAGAGAAAGGGGGAACATCGTTAAAGACACAACTATATGCATATTGGAAGTACAAAAAGGAGAGAAAGGCATGGAAGAAAATAGAAGAAATTGTGGCTGAAAAATTCCTAAATTTGATGGAAAATATTATCTATCTATCCAAAAACCCCAAAAAACTCCAAGTAGGACAAATGCAAAGAGATCCACACCCAGAGACATCATAGTGAAAATGCTGAAATACAATGACAAAGAGAAAAATGTGAAAGCAGCAAGAGAAACAACTTGCCACACATAAGGGAGCCCCAGTAGGATTCACAGTTGACTTCTCATCAGAAGTAATGGAAACCAGAAGGGAAGCAGAGTGGCATATTCAAAGTGCTAAAAGAAAAATATCCATCAATCAAGAAACATACCCAGCAAAGCTAACTTTCATAAAATGAAGTCATGAAATATAGGCAGTCCCAGGTAAACAAAAACTGAGCGAACTTGTAAGTACTTACAAGACATCTTAAATGATGTTCTTCAGGCTGAAAGTAAGTGACTCCAGATATTAATTCAAATTCTCACAAAAAACCAAAGAGCACTGGTAAAGGTAATTATACAATTATAAAGACAGTATAAATGTATATTTCTTCTTTCTTCCCTTAACTGACTTAAAAAGCAATTTTATAAAACAATATGCATATAATTATATTGTTGGGTCTGTGTCATACAGAAATGTAATTTGACAATAAGAGCACAAAGGAGGTAGATCGGAACAAAGCCATGTTGAAGTAAGGAAATGATACCATATGGCAACTTGAATCCACAGCAGCAAAATGAAAAGAGTAAGAAATGGTAAATAAAATGGTTAACATAACAAACTATAAACATATATACTTGTTCTCCTTTCTTTTCTCAGCTTCTTCAAGCATAAAATAATATAAAATAATAATTATAACAATGTGTTGTTGGGTTTGTAAAATATACAGATGTGTATACTTTATGCATAAAATATACAAATGTGTGGTAGGAAGAATTACAGTCCTTGAAAGATGCCCATATGTAATTCCCAGAACCTATGTATATGTAAGGTTAGATGGTAAAGGGAAATTAAGTTTGCAAATCAGATGACTTTAAGATAGTGAAATTTTCCTGGATTAGCCAGGTGAGCCCAATGTAATAACAAGGGTCCTTAAAGGTGGAAGAGGGAGGCAGAAGAGAGAGAACCAGAGAAATGACAGCATGAGAAGTACTTGGCTTGATGTTACTGGCTTGAAGTTGAGGCAAGGGGACATAAGCCAAGGAATGCAGGTGGCCTCCAGAAGCTGGAAAGGGCAAGTAAACAGATTCTCTACTAAAGTCCCTAGAAGGAACAAAGCCCTGCCAATATCTTGATTTTATCCCAGTGAGACTCATTTCAGACTTCTGACCTCCAGAACTGTAAGTCAATAAGACTGTATTATTTAAGCCACTAAATTTGTGGTAATTTGTTACAGCAGTAATAGAAAACAAATATAGGGACTTCCCCAGTGGCACAGTGGTTAAGAATCCACCTGCCAATGCAGGGGACAAAGGTTCGAGCCCTGGTCCGGGAAGATCCCACATGCCACAGAGCAACTAAGCCCGTGCACCACAACTACTGAGCCTGTGCTCTAGAGCCCGCAAGCCACAACTACTGAGCCCACGCGCCACAACTACTGAAGCCCACATGCCTAGAGCCTGTGCTCCACAACATAGAAGCCACCACAGTGAGAAGCTCACGCACCGCAACGAAGAGTAGATCCCGGTTGCCACAACTAGAGAAAGCCCACGCACAGCAATGAAGCCCCAATGCAGCCAAAAAAATAAATTAATTTTAAAAAAAAGGAAAGAAAGAAAATTAATATAAGATGTATAGGAACAATCGTTCAAAGAGGGTAAGAAGAAATAGAGCTACATATGAGTAACATTTCATAGCTCACTGGAATTAAGTTAACATAAATCTGAAGTCCATTCTGATAAGATGTATATGGTAAGGGAGAGGACATCACTAAAACAGCAGAGTAGGGTACTCCAAAAATCTGTCCCTCCACAAAAGCAACAAATAACCTGGTAAAATCTGTCAGAATCAACTTTTTTGGAACTCCAGAATTTGATAAAAAATTTACAAGGGGGGTTTCTTTGGTGGGGCAGTGGTTGAAAGTCCGCCTGCCGATGCAGAGAACGCGGGTTCGTGCCCCGGTCCCGGAAAATCCCACATGCCACGGAGCGGCTGGGCCCGTGAGCCATGACTGTTGAGCCTGCACGTCCAGAGCCTGTGCTCCGCAACGGGAGAGACCACAACAATGAGAGTCCCGCGTATCGAAAAAAAAAAAAATTTACAAGGGAAATGCTTAATGAAGAAAGATGTTGCTGAATTTCAGTAAGAGAGTGCTGTGGTATTTTAATTTACCCACTTACCATCCCCTACTCCCCACCTCAAAGCTGGCCATGAAGAAGGCAGCCCACATTCCTGGGGCAGGTTGTTGGTACCAGTGAGAGCAATATGAACCTTATTCCCAAAGAATTGTGATTTTGTGTTTTGACCTATCTGGTGGCTCCTTGAAAGATGAGCTCAAGGGCTTGCTTTTGTTTCTCCTGCTTTGGAGCTTCCCCAGGGCTGAAGTGGCTTCCTGGGTAGTGTTTGTTGAAAGCATTTAAAGGCAAATGTATTAGCCACAGACAATTGGGACAGCAGTCAGGGCAATGCAAGCAATACACAAATCAAAAAGTCTGGGAAAGAAGAGGCTGGGGAAGGAGATACTTGGAGAAATAAGGTCTTTGGAAAACTCTCACATATACCAAGGACTCTGGAAGGCCACACACATACCCAGGGCTAGACACATGCCCAAAAAGACCTGAGAAGACCCAAATGTTTCACCTCTGGTTGACCCTTATGTTCCATGCAGTAGGAAGTGAAGGTTAAGACAGAGTTTAAATAGTTAAATAGGCTAAGCATTGAAGGAGTGCTGCCACACAGAGCCCATCTGGAAAGACTGAAAGAGTATTATTTCTCGTTTGGCCCAGGGTATTTACCAAAATCTGTCAAACCACTAGCTAACAGGACAGAGATTTCAATGGCCACACACAACCAAGGGTACAGACTTTTTAAAAAATAGTTTAGAAAAGTCACTAGGCAAACAACAAAAACCCACAACAAACCACAACAAACCCTGGGGAGGGAGGCAAATCTGATTTCCAGAGTTGCCACATTATAATACTCAAAATGTTCAGTTTCCAGCAAAAACTTATGAGGCATGCAAAGAAACAAGAAAGTATGGCCCATTCTCAGGAAAAAAAGAAATTAAGAGAAACTTTCCCTGAGGAAATCCAGACACTGGACTTAACTTTAAATCAACTGTCTTAAATATGCTCAGATAGCTAAAGGAAACCACGGACAAAGACCTAAATCAAACCAGGAGAAAGATGTCTCACCAAATAGAGAATGTCAATATAGAGGTAGAAATTAGAAAAAGCACCAAAGGAAATTCTGAAGTTGAAAAGTGTAATAACCAAAATGAAAAATTCACTAGATGGGTTCAACAACAGATGTGAGCAAATCAGTAAAATTAAAGATAGGCCACTTACCCAGTATGAGGAGCAGAAGGAAAAAAAATGAAGAAAAGTGAACAGAATCTATGAGACCTGTGGGAAACCCCCATGTGCACTAACATACACTTAATGGGAGTCCCAGAAAGAGAGGCAAGAGACAAAGGGCAGAAAGAATATTTAAAGATATAATGGTCAAAAATTTCCCAAATTTGATAAAACATGAATCTACACAGCTAAGGATCTCCAAGTTGGATAAACTCAAAGAGATACATTCTGAGACACATTATAATCAAACTGTCAAAAATCAAAGTCAAAAAGAGAATCTTAGGGCTTCCCTGGGGGCGCAGTGGTTGAGAGTCCACCTGCCGATGCAGGGGACACGGATTCGTGCCCCGGTCCGGGAAGATCCCACATGCTGCAGAGCGGCTGGGCCCGTGAGCCATGGCCGCTGAGCCTGCGCGTCCGGAGCCTGTGCTCCGCAACGGGAGAGGCCACAACAGTGAGAGGC
>NC_041215.1:10400283-10477830 GCF_002837175.3 Physeter macrocephalus | reverse complement strand
CGTCCAGAGCCTGTGCTCCGCAACGGGAGAGACCACAACAATGAGAGTCCCGCGTATCGAAAAAAAAAAAAATTTACAAGGGAAATGCTTAATGAAGAAAGATGTTGCTGAATTTCAGTAAGAGAGTGCTGTGGTATTTTAATTTACCCACTTACCATCCCCTACTCCCCACCTCAAAGCTGGCCATGAAGAAGGCAGCCCACATTCCTGGGGCAGGTTGTTGGTACCAGTGAGAGCAATATGAACCTTATTCCCAAAGAATTGTGATTTTGTGTTTTGACCTATCTGGTGGCTCCTTGAAAGATGAGCTCAAGGGCTTGCTTTTGTTTCTCCTGCTTTGGAGCTTCCCCAGGGCTGAAGTGGCTTCCTGGGTAGTGTTTGTTGAAAGCATTTAAAGGCAAATGTATTAGCCACAGACAATTGGGACAGCAGTCAGGGCAATGCAAGCAATACACAAATCAAAAAGTCTGGGAAAGAAGAGGCTGGGGAAGGAGATACTTGGAGAAATAAGGTCTTTGGAAAACTCTCACATATACCAAGGACTCTGGAAGGCCACACACATACCCAGGGCTAGACACATGCCCAAAAAGACCTGAGAAGACCCAAATGTTTCACCTCTGGTTGACCCTTATGTTCCATGCAGTAGGAAGTGAAGGTTAAGACAGAGT
The DNA here is from genome assembly GCF_002837175.3 of Physeter macrocephalus. NCBI lineage: Eukaryota > Metazoa > Chordata > Mammalia > Artiodactyla > Physeteridae > Physeter > Physeter macrocephalus. The sequence goes on along the minus strand of NC_041215.1, from coordinate 10,477,162 downwards.
TTAAATAGTTAAATAGGCTAAGCATTGAAGGAGTGCTGCCACACAGAGCCCATCTGGAAAGACTGAAAGAGTATTATTTCTCGTTTGGCCCAGGGTATTTACCAAAATCTGTCAAACCACTAGCTAACAGGACAGAGATTTCAATGGCCACACACAACCAAGGGTACAGACTTTTTAAAAAATAGTTTAGAAAAGTCACTAGGCAAACAACAAAAACCCACAACAAACCACAACAAACCCTGGGGAGGGAGGCAAATCTGATTTCCAGAGTTGCCACATTATAATACTCAAAATGTTCAGTTTCCAGCAAAAACTTATGAGGCATGCAAAGAAACAAGAAAGTATGGCCCATTCTCAGGAAAAAAAGAAATTAAGAGAAACTTTCCCTGAGGAAATCCAGACACTGGACTTAACTTTAAATCAACTGTCTTAAATATGCTCAGATAGCTAAAGGAAACCACGGACAAAGACCTAAATCAAACCAGGAGAAAGATGTCTCACCAAATAGAGAATGTCAATATAGAGGTAGAAATTAGAAAAAGCACCAAAGGAAATTCTGAAGTTGAAAAGTGTAATAACCAAAATGAAAAATTCACTAGATGGGTTCAACAACAGATGTGAGCAAATCAGTAAAATTAAAGATAGGCCACTTACCCAGTATGAGGAGCAGAAGGAAAAAAAATGAAGAAAAGTGAACAGAATCTATGAGACCTGTGGGAAACCCCCATGTGCACTAACATACACTTAATGGGAGTCCCAGAAAGAGAGGCAAGAGACAAAGGGCAGAAAGAATATTTAAAGATATAATGGTCAAAAATTTCCCAAATTTGATAAAACATGAATCTACACAGCTAAGGATCTCCAAGTTGGATAAACTCAAAGAGATACATTCTGAGACACATTATAATCAAACTGTCAAAAATCAAAGTCAAAAAGAGAATCTTAGGGCTTCCCTGGGGGCGCAGTGGTTGAGAGTCCACCTGCCGATGCAGGGGACACGGATTCGTGCCCCGGTCCGGGAAGATCCCACATGCTGCAGAGCGGCTGGGCCCGTGAGCCATGGCCGCTGAGCCTGCGCGTCCGGAGCCTGTGCTCCGCAACGGGAGAGGCCACAACAGTGAGAGGCCCGCATACCGAAAAAAAAAAAAAAGAGAGAATCTTAAAAGCAACAACAGAGAAGCAACTCCACACTTACAAGGGATCTTCAATGAGATTAACAGCTGATTTCTCATCAGAAACTATGGAGGGATGATAGAAACAGTGGAATGACATATTGATATTTAAAGTGCTGAAAGAAAAATATTGTCAAGCAAGAATTCTATATCCAGCAAAACTATTCTTCAAAAATGAAGGAAAAATTAAGACATTACCAGATAAACAAAAACTGAGGGAGTCTATTACTAATCAGCCTGCCATCCAAGAAACGTTAAAGGAAGTCCTTCCAGTTAAAATAAATGGGCACTAGACAATAACTCCAATTTATATGAAAAATAAAGAACAACATATTCTTGGTTTGTAACTCGTCTTTTTTTCCTATGTTATTTAATAGACAAATGCATAAAACAACAGTTATCTATGTTAAAGGGCATGCAATGGATAAAGATGTAATTTGTGACAATAATATCATAAAAAGTGGGGGAGACCAAGGTGTATAGGAGCATAGTTTTTGTGTATTGTTGAAACTAAGTTGGTATTCATTCAAACTAAATTGTTATACATTTAAGATAATAATTATAATCCCCAGCGTTACCACTAAGAAAATGACTTAAAAATATACAGATAAGGAAACAAGAAGAGACACAAAACAGTACACTAGAAAAAATAAATTAAACACAAAAAAGCAGTACTGGTGGAACTGAGGAACAAAAAGATATGACATATAGAAAACAAATAGCAAATGGCAGAAGCCCTTCCTTATCAGTAATTACTTTAAAGGTAAATGAATTAAACTCTTCAATTAAAAGGCAGAGACTAACAAAATGGATTTTTTTAAAAAACCACGATCCAACTACATGCTGTCTATAAGAGACCCAATTTTGATCCAAATACACAAATAGGTCAAAGTGAAAGGCTGGAAGAACAAATTCCATGCAAATAGTAAGCAAAAAGAGATCTGGGGTAGCTATACTAATATCAGGCAAAATAGACTTTTAGTAAAAAATGTTTATAACAAAGAAGAACATTATATATTGATGAAAGGACCAATCCATCAAGAAGATATAAAAATGATAAACACATCTGTGTCTAACAACAAAGTTCCAAAATATACAAAGAAAACCATGACAGAATTGAAGGGAGAAATAGACAGTTCTACATTAATAGTTGGAGGAGACTTCAATACTCCAGTTTCTTTTTTAAAAAATTGGACTATAGTTGATGTACAATATTATATAAGTTACAAATGTACAATATAGTGATTCACAATTTTTAAAAGTTGTGCTCCATTTATAGTTTTTATAAACATACTCCACTTTCAATAATGGATAGAACAACCATCCAGAAAATCAGTAAGAAAATAGAGGACTTGAACAACACTATAAACCAACTAGACCTAACAGACATATACAGAGCACCCCACCCCAAAACAGCAGACTATACATCCTTCTCATATACAATGGAACTTTCTCCAAAAGACGATATGTTAGGCCACAAAATAAGTCTAAATAAAGTTTGAAACACTGAATTCGAATGAAGTATCTTCTCCAGCCACAATGGAATAAAATTAGAAATCAGTAACAGAACAAAAACTGGAAGAATTCACAAACATATGTAAATTAAGCAACAAACTCTTAAACAACCAATGGGTCAAATATGAAATTACCAAGGGAATTAGAAAATATCTTGAGAGAAATACAACATACCCAAAACTTATGGGATATAGCAAATGCAGTACTCATCAGAAAATCTATAGCTGTAAACTCCTACATTAAAAAAATAAAGATCTCAAATCAATAACTAACTTACACCTTAAGGAACTAGAAGAAGGAGAGCAAACTAAAACCAAGGCTGGCAGAAGAAAGGAAATAATATAGGTTAAAACAGACATAAAGAAAATATAGAATAGAAAAACAATAGGAAGAATCAGTGGAACCAAAAGCTGGTTCTTTGAAATTGACAAAATTTAGCTAGACTGACCAAGATAAAGAGAGAGAAGTCTCAAATTACTAAAATCAGAAACAAAAGCGGGGACATTACTACTGACTTTATAGAAATAAAAAGAATTATAAGAGAATACTGTGGGGAACATGTGTATATGTATAACTGATTCACTTTGTTATAAAGCAGAAACTAGCACACCATTGTAAAGCAATTATACTCCAATAAAGATCTTTAAAAAAAAAGAATACTATGAACAATTATATAGTAACAAATTAGATAACCTAGATGAAATGAAAATAATCCCTGGAAACACACAAACCACCAAAATCAACTCAAGGATTAATAGAAGATGTGAACAGATCTATAACAAAAGAGACAAAATTAGTATTGAAAAATCCCCAATAAAGAAAATCTAGGACAAGACTGCTTCACTGGTAAATTCTACCAATCATTTAAAGAAGAATTAACACCAATCCTTGTCAAACTCTTCCAAAAAAAATCTCACCACGACCATGTGAGATTTATTCCAGGAATGCAAGGGTGGTTCAAAATACAAAAATCAATCAACATAATACACCACATTAACAGAATGGAGGAAAATAAAACACATGATCATCTCAATTGATTCAGAAAAAGCATTTGGCAAAATCCAACACCCTTCATGATAAAAACACTTAATAGACTAGGAATAGTAGGGAACTCCCTCAACATGACAAAAGGCATGATAAAACCCACAACTAACATCGTACTCAATGGTAAAAGACTGAAAGCTTTTCCTCTGAGATCAGGAAGCAGACAAGGAAGCCCACTTTTGCTACTGCTATTCAACATAATGCTAGAAGTTCTAGCCAGAACAATTAGGCATGAAAAAGAAATAAAATGTACCTAACTGGAAAGGAAGAAAGTAAAACTTCTTGAGGGGAAATGGGAAATAAGTGCTAATGAGTAAGAGGTTTCTTTGGGGGGCAGTGAAAATGTTCAGAAGTTGATTGTGATGATGGTTGCACAACTCTGTGACTACCCCCAAACTCATAGAATTGTATACTTAGAATGGGTGAATTATAGCATATGAATCATATCTCAATAAGCCTATTATAAAGAAAAAGTAAAAGAATAACCTGCCCCTTGACCTCCGATTTCTCTGGGACATTCCCAGTCAGGACCAGACCCCAGGTGATACTTGGTGGTGACCCACATGACCACCCACACTTCAAGCACCAGCTAACAAGGCCTCTTGGTCCTGCTTTGTGGCTGTTCAGTGCTGCACAGTGCAAAGTCGTGGGAGGCCACTGGGTTAGTTGAGTTCTCACCACAACGGGGGGTGAGTCCTTCTGGTGAGAGACAAGTACACTCTTCCTCACCATACTAACTGCCTCATACAAACAGCTTCTGCTTGTGTTCCAACAGCTGCAGTCAGCCCATGGGCACCTTCCATTCTGCCTTCACAGGTGGCTTCTGCCAGAGGGGCCCTGGCTGACTGAACAAGAAAGACCCAGAGACATCCAGGGTTCACCGGGGGAGAGGCAAAGACCTCATCAACTTGTCTTCTCTCTCATCAACTCCTGGGGGCTCAGGAAGTACCTAAAGCTAGTGTAGCAGAAAGAACCCACTTTCTGCATCAGACAGGCCTAGGTTCAAGTACCAGCTCCTTCAAGTGCCATCTCTGAGCCTCCCATTTCCAACCCATTTATGGGGTTCTTCCTATCTCTTCAGGCCCTTGTGAAACATCATGAACTGTGTTATGTGAAAAGAACATCCACATGATACTGGAAGTAAAGCTGTGTAAAGGTTCGGCAGCCAGGGAAGGTTTGAGCTTGCTATCCCAGAAAAGCCTCAGGAATTGTATTTCTGCCAATTAGGGATTCACTTCAACACAGACCCAATGTGGAAATTATCCTCCAGCCAAAAGAAGCAGAACTCAAATCCTCTCCGCCGCCTCCCCAGTTTCTGGATAAAACCAACAGGCCGGGGCCTGAGAACATCACGTCCTCAGACAAGAGACAGAAACCTGCACAAGGAGAGGCTGGTTCCTGCTAATGAGGAACAAGCAGCAGGCCTTCTCAGGCATCCACACAGGAGCCCTGAAATGAAGTCTGAGAACTCACAGTGAGCTGAGCACACATCCATAGACCTAGAAATGTTTTGGGGATGGTAACCGGCCCTGACACCACCCCCCACCAATCCCCAGGGAAGGGGACATCATGCTCAGGACACACTGGACAACAGTCTGGCACTTTTCTCAAAAGGATAAAAGTAGAGTTACCATATGACCCAGCAATTCTAGGTTTGTACCCAATAGTAATGAAAATACATATCAACACAAAAACTCATAGAGGAGAAGACAGCCCCGGGGGAGGTATTGTGTGCAGAGGTGGCTCCCAGGGCCCTGGGAGCAGGGCCTGGGGCTGAGGCTCAGTTCCTGCCCAGAATCAGGTTGGCCATTCTCCCCGAGTCACCTTTGTCATCCCCTGTTAAATGAGGTGAACGGCCCCTCCAAGGGCTGTTTAAAAGAAGGCAGGGCTCATAAAAGAGGTGCACAGGCTCAATTTAGGCTACCGACATGTTTTGAATGGCCCACATCATATTTTTTTAATGCAGAAATTTCTTCCAGAATTACAAATTTCTGACTTCTCTTGAAAAACCAAAAGATCTGGCAACACTGACCCTGCGTCCTTGTAATGGCAACAATCATCAGAACAGAGAGGTTTTCTGGCTCATTGATTTCTGATCTTATCTTGTATTATCTTTCCCCTTCTACTTCCTTGGGGTAACTTTTGCTTTTTTCTAACTTCTTATATTGGAAATTTATTTCTTTAATTTGCAGTTTTTTTCTTTTCTAATGTAAATTTCCATCCAAGTTTTGATATTTAGTGCTTTTATTATCATTCAGTTTTAAGTATCCTTGAAGTTTCATTATTATTCCTTCTTTGATCCATGAATTACTTGAGTTTTTTTATTTCCAAATAATGGGGATTATTATTTGGGGGGTTATTAATTTCTAGCTTACAGGCATGATGGTGAGGGAACAGGACATCAAAATTATCATCATAATTATTCTTTTAATTTTCATGAGACTTGCACTTAATTGATTAATTTTTTTGTGGGAGTTATACATGTGCTTGAGAAGAATGAGGGACCTCGACTCATCAGATGCAAAATCTGTCTACTTCCATTAAATCAAGCTCATTATTTATTAGTTATTCAGAACTTTCTTATCTTTGCTGATTTTCTGTCGACTTAATCCAACACTAATTGGAAAAAAATGGCTGAAATCTCCCAAAATGATGATAGATTTGTCAATTCTTCTATTTCTAACAAAGTTTACATCAAATACATTGAGGCTGCTTTATTGAATGAGTGAACCTTTAAAACTATTCTGTCGTCTTGGGGAAATGAACCTGTCCTCATTAGATCGTGACCCATCCTTCCCTGAAAATGCCTCGAGTCCATGGAGTCTGAGATTGATGTGAAAGCCTGCCTTTGGTTGCCTGATATTTGTTTCCATTCTTTTCCTTTCAACCTTTTCCTGCCTTTGCACTCGTAGCTCTGGTGATAGCACAGAGCTGGATTTTAGATTTCGGGTTTTGGTTTGGTTTTGTTTCTCTAATATGACAACATCTGTCTTTGAACAGGTGAGTTTAATCCATTTACATTTACTCTGATAATTGATCAATTTAGATTTGTTTCTCCCATATTCCTCCATTATTCTGTCTCATTGTTTTGGCTTCCCCGTTCTCCTTTCTAACTCTTCTTTAAAAAATGATACCCCCTTTTCTCTAACACACCCTTTCATGGCTATGGCTGGCCGGCCGGGCCCTGACTGCAGCCCATGGACATGTGCATACATGTGCACACACAGACACACAACGTCCACACCAGCTCCAGATCTGAATACCAGCACCAGGTTGGCCTCCGTGGGGGGCTCTCATAGTTTTGGTATCTTCTCTTTGGGAATGGGGGTGTAGTGGGGGTTGGTGGTGTTATTTCTCAGATTCCACGTTTCCCGGTTTAGAGCTTGTCCAGAGCTGATCCGTGCCAGTGCGAGCATGTCATCTTGGGAGGAACCTCAAGGGCCACTTCAGAGTTAACACAGAACTCATTTCAGGAGTGTGGAGGAGGTCACTCCTTTGATGGAAATGTGCTGGATTTTTTTTTTTTTCCCACAGTCCCCACTGCTCCCTACTGTGTCATGCCCCTGGGCTTCATAAAAGCACATTGCTGCCTATTTTAGGCATGTGAGACGCAGGCAGGCCCTGAACCTTGCTCCAGCAGGTCCTTCTTTCTGCCGCTGAGTGCTACTTTGTGGATTCAAAGAGCAGCAGCAGTAGGTAGCATTTTACATTCATGTCACTGGGCACTTTATACTCCCATGAAGAGGGGCCCTGGAACTACACACCCTCCCCGGGGACTGGCTTAGAAAATGTATGTGACAGAGCCTTAAACTAAATGTTTTCTGAAGAAATAAGTAAAGCTCCTTCATGCCTATTTCTGGAGAGTACCTGGAATCAATAGAGAAGTGGTTATAGTCATAGGCAAGTCAGAAGAAAGAGCCAGGAGGCTGGTCCACTGCCCCCTGCCAGGAGCCTGAAGAGTGGTCAGTGTCACAGGCACAAGGTTCTGGAAGACACAGCACGACCACCTGCCCAGAAGAGCCAGGGCACAGGCAAGGGCATCAGAGACCCACAAGGGACAAGATCGAGCTGGCACGGCATGGGGTAAACCATGGGCTTGCACACCAGCAAAACAGATTATTTTAGAAGACCAGGAGTAAAGCCAGACCCAGAAGGCCACATATTATGTGAGTTCATTTAAATGAAGTGTCCAGAATAGGCAGATCCATAGAGACAGGAAGTCAATTAATAGTTGCCAGGGGCTGAGGGGAGGGGGGATGGGGAGTGACTGCTAGTGGGAGTGGGTACGGGGTTTCCATCTGGGGGGATGAAAATGTTCTGGAACTAAATGGTCCTGATAGTTGCACAATGCTGTGAATATTCTAAAAGCCACTGGATTATATACATCTTTAAATGGTTAAAATGTTGCATCTTATGTTACATGAATTTTATGTCACAAAAAAATAAAGACCAGGGGGAGCAACTCAAATGTTAACAGGAGTCCAGGGGAGACAGAAATGAGTGACATCAGCTGGAAGGCTGCAAATCAAGCCCTAAGAATACTCTCTACGCCACCAGGTCTCGCACACACTGCCTCTCACAGGCCTTCTCTGCTTGGCTGTCTTATATCAACTTGTGATAGCATCGAAGGCCCAGAGAAATATATTTTGACTGAAAAAAAAAAAAAAAAAAGGACAACAGGGCACGATGATGAAGGATCCCGAGCCTCAGACTCCAGGCCAGGGAGTCAGTGGAAATGGTGGGGACCAGGAAAGGAGCACACTTCCCCCCACCCAGGGGCCCTCAGCACCCACCCACTGGAGACAAAGGGAGGGTAGTGCAGGCCCGGTACTGCCAGTGGTCCTGATCTCTCATGGAAAGCTGGAAATCCATATGTGTATAGAAATCCTCTTAAATATTAGTTCAGTTTGTTCAGTTTATCGTGTGTCACTGTGACAAACATACCATGGGTTCCGACAAGCTCTATGGCTGGCAGTTCGCATCTTCCACTCAGTGTATAAGGTCCTGGGTGCACGGGGAAGGCTCTGATGAGAGGTTCTACCATGTTTCAGGACTACCCAGTGCCACATTCTCCAGGAAGCCTGTCTTGGTGCAGCAGGCAGAGTCAATGACGCCCCCCAACACTCCCCCAGGGCCTCAGTGCCCCCTCTACATCAGGACCCATGGCCCTGCACTGCACCTGCTCCCCTCACCTGACCTGACAAGGCAGGAGGGCAAAATGGTCTGGCCCAAGACTGCCCCACCCAGAGCCCGCCTGAAATGGGCACGGGACAGCAGCCCAGCAACCATCTGCTGAAAAAATGTAGTGTGGGTGGCAACCAGTGAGAAGGAGCCTGACGGTCTGGTAATGGATGAGTGAATGAGTGAATGAACAAGTGAATGAATGGACTCTGACACTGGAAAGTGAATTCTTTGCGTCCATGACAACCGAATCAGGGAACAAAGTCAGGGGCAGAAATGGTGGTAGTGCGATTTCTAGGCATTTTAGGGGTAGAACTGGTGAGGCTTGTTCACAGATCAGCTCCAGAGGGTGAGGGAGGGGCTGAAGATAATAGCCCAGGACACCTTCTTTGGGGATCAGCAATGCCAAGGCAGTCACTGAAGCTGGACAGGAGAAGGAGCCTGCCCATCAGGGAGGGGAGATTCAAACTTGAATTCAGCTGCTGTGACCTCAGTTTAGGCCAGGCCTGCAGGGCTCTCCATCCCTGAATTTGGAATCCACAGTAACTCAAAGCAACCAGAGCCTGAGGAGGGAGCAGAGGACTGCTCAACGGCTCAGAGCTGGGGCTTGGATTTGGGCCTGGGGGTGTCTGACTCAAGACTGGGGCATCACAGCCTCCTGGTGAAAACCTCCAGGAGGGCTCTGGGGTGTGGGTCTGAGGCTGGGGAGACGGGACAGGGCTGGAGCAGCTGATGTGGCCTCTGGGTCTGAGAGTGGGCTGGATTTAGATCAACCTTCTCCCCCACCTTCCCTCCATCCACGTCCCCCCACTACTGCTTCCTCTCCTGACAGCCAGCCAGGTCCTAGCTCAGAGCAGGTTGGCAAATCCCTGAGGCAGGGCTGGCTCCCAAAGACAGTGCAACTGGGACCCATCCTGCCTGCTCTCAAGGCACAGCAGGTGGGAAAACCACTGTGTTCCCAGGGAATTGGCCCTCAGCCACTGCGGGAGCCAAACGTGACACAAACATGAATTACACAAGAGGCCAGAATCTCCCTCTCTCCTGCTGCCAGCATCCAAGGGGAACAGGTGACTCTGCAGAAGCAGATGCGGGGTCAGGCTGCCAGGGCCTGGAACGCATGGGCACAGTCGCCCTCTACCCACCAGGCCACCAGCCCCAGAAAGCCCCTTTGCACAGAAGCTCCCAGGCCAATCTGGCAGGCCCAGGAGCTGCCTACGTCCCCACACATAAGCTTTGGGAAATCACCCCATCAGTTCCGCATCACTGTCCCCCAGTGCCTCCCACAGCTTGGCTTGTGCCCACCATGGTGAGCGCCCTCAGAGGCTCTCCTTCTTCCTGCAGAGACCTGGAGGGTCTTGTTCTGCCCTCAGAGTACTGCAGCCCCACGTCCCCTTCAGGTGGGAGCACAGGTGCCTCTCGCTCAGGCTGATGGCCCAGCAGCCAGCTCGGCCCAGGGCACAGTTGAGTCCCTATGCCCCAGGTTGTCTAGTCCTGTGACCCCTCACTTGGGTCTTGGGTGCCCAAAGGGAAAGGGACCTGGGAAACCCCTCAGGGTCCCAAGGTTCATTCCATGAAGATGTAGATGTGTCTGCACCGTGCATGTTTGTGTGCATGTACATGTGTGTGCACACGTGTGCGCATATGTACACCTCTGTGTGTACATGTGTGTGTGAGAGACAGAGAGAGAGTTTGTGAGTGTATAACTACCCACCAGAGGTCATCTTTGTCCTGGGGTCTCTCTCCTTTGCCAATGAGGGCAGGTGGGGCCAACGTGAGGTGGGAGGCCAGACAGGAAAAACTGGGGAGAAGAGGTCTGGCACCTCCCTCTAAATACAGTCTTCAGGAACAGGCCCAGGGTTGCTGGGCCTTCTGATCTTTCTGAGAAACTGAAAATTGAGATTTTAATGTGAAACCTCCTGACTTTTAAGTGTACTCTCACAGTTTTTGAAGACATTGTGTAAATCAAATAACACATGCGGGGAGGGGGTTAGGTTATGGGGTTACAGCCTGTAAGCTAACAGATGAGCCTGGCTTTGGTCCAATGTCCCTGATTTTATAAATGGGGAAACTGAGGATGGGCCAGAGCAGGGCCCAACAAGCCAGGGCCATGCTGAGCCCCTCGGCTCCCTCACTCCCTCTAGGCCATCATAGCCCTTGAGGAGCACCCACACGTTCCAGCAACTGAAGACACCAAGAGAGGGGGACTCGGGCCCTGGCGCCTGCTGTCTCTGTCACCAAGGGCCCAAACTGAGTTTTCTGAGGTAGCCCAAGGTGGGTTCTCTTCTCAGCATGTGAAGACCTTGTGTCCTTCCCAGTCCAAGGTCCCAGGACAAGGACAAGTCCTGTTTTATGCTACTGGTGACTTTGCCAAGAATTTAAGTGGCTTCTGGGACACAGCCCAGAACAGAGGAGCTCAGTCATTTGACCAGAGTCCTTTCTTTCTTTCTTTCTTTCTTTCTTTCTTTCTTTCTTTCTTTCTTTCTTCCTTTCTTTCTTTCTTTCTTTCTTCCTTCCTTCCTTCCTTCCTTCCTTTCCTTCCTTCCTTCTTTCCTTCCTTCCTGCCTTCCTTCCTTCCTTCCTTCCTTCCTTCCTTTTCTTTCTTTCTTTCTTTCTATGTGGCTGCGTCAGGTCTTAGTTGTGATATGCGGGATCTCCATTGTGGCATGTGGGGTCTTTCGTTGTGGCAGGCAGGCTTCTCTCTAGTTGTGTCGTATGGGGTCCAGAGTACGAAGGCTCAGTAGTTGTGGCGTGTGGGCTCTCTAGTTGTGGTGCGTGGGCTCCAGAACTCATGGGCTCAGTAGTTGCAGCACGTGGGCTCTCTAGTTGTGGCGTGCGGGCTCAGTAGTTGCGACGTGCGGGCTTAGTTGCCCCGCGGTATGTGGGATCATAGTTCCCTGACCAGAGATCGAACCCGTGTCCCCTGCATTGGAGGGTGGATTCTTAACCACTGGACCACCAGGGAAGTCCCTGACCAGAGTCCTCTAGCACCTACAACTGATCTTTGCTCCCCAAGCTGCAGGGACCCTGAGAAGGGACAATCATGCTGGGGAAGCAGAACTTCAGGGCCCTGGGACTCGGCACCAAGATGCAATGAGCACAGGGTCTGTCCCCTCAGCCCCATGCGGCCTGGCCAGTGGGGCGGGGCGGCCCCAGCACCTGGTGGGCAGGGGGCCCATCTCCAGGGGTGTGGGGGCTGATCCCAACCAAACCCCTCCCCCCCCACCCAGACTCCGTCTGGAGGCCTGGGATGGAGCCTCCCCAGCCACACGCCCTTCCCACTAATGCTCTGCAGATGGGCTTCCCCAGCAGCCTCCAAGAAAAACACAACGACAGCAGATCTCTCTTCACAGAAACGGAACCGCTGGAAAGGTCTCTCGCAACGTTCCCGAAAGGAAAATAAAAATTCCTCTGAAGTGCATTTCAACTCCGTGGCATCACCCGCCACATCGAGAGCTCGGTCCCAGCCACGCAGGGCCACCGTGGGCTTGGGTTCCCGGGCACTGAAGCCATCCTGTGACCCTCTCACCCCTGCTGCTGCCAGGGGCCTGCTTGGCTCATACACAGCTTTTGAAAATTTTGAATTAGCTGCCAACATTTGAAAATGAAAAGGTTTTACATAAAATCACAATTTCCGGCTACTCCTAAGAAACCGGAATCCCTCCTGCGACTGACCCCACATTGGCCTGCACCCCAGCGATGCTAGCATCGGACACCCCTGCAGAAATATGCCCCTCGCTGCCCTCCACAGATACCTGACCCCAGGCTCTGCGCAAGGTGGCAAGGAGATGAGCTCTTGTCCTTGGGGGTTCTGGCCCATCGGGGGTCCGTGTCGCTGCCCACCCAGCCCACCCCTCCTGAGCCTGGGCACTGGGCTCACTATACCTGCACTCCAGCCTGTGGCTGCCCACAACTGTGGCTCTGGGTTGGGTGGGTGGGGTCGAGCAAGCCATCACTCCCCTTGTCCCCAGCCTGCGCCCCCTTGAGCTCCCGGAGCCAAACAATCTGTACTGAACTTGTCAACTTGACCCCCTGAATCCCACTTCACACAGGCCGCTAGGGGCTCGCACCTGGGGGCTCTGGGGATCCCAGGGCAGCCCTTGGCCCCTTACTCTGTTGGACATCAGCAGACTGGCCTGGTGCCCCAGCTCTTTGTTTCCCTGACTCCATCACCTGCCAAGCCTACTTGTCCCCCTATGCCTGTCCAGCCCTGGCCCTGGCCCATGAACCACCAAAGCACTGAGAATAAAGAGGGTGATACTGGCCCTTGTGGCACACCCCACAGAGACCCTGCAGTTGGCCAAAGAAAAGCTCCAGACCCAAGGCAGCATTTCTCCTCAGCCAAGAATCTGCAGATGGCATTTTTACTTGGCCCAAACATGAGTTCAGAGAGATCTGGATAGAAGCCTTAAAAAAAAAAAAAAGAAGCCCAGAAACACAAAGACCGGACCTCAGCAAAGATGATTCTAGCAAGCATCACCAACCTGGATCTGCAGGGCCAGGGTGGGGCTGAGGTAGGGATGGGAGGGTCCTGGCTGGGAGCTGTGGTTCTGGCTCCTCCCTGATCCTGGGAGGACCCTGAGAGCCTGGATCGGAATGTGGTTCTGCCCAGTGGGCAGCAACCCCCTCTGACCACCATGGGGAATACCTAACAGGACCCCCAAGACCCTTGCTGCTCGATCGCTCCATGTTGCATCTGGCCATCCCTCTCCACTCCCAGGGCCACCCTGCCCAGGCCACAGTCTCTCTCCGGGCTCACGGCGGCAGCCTCCTCCTGGCTTCGTGCGTCTCCTCCTCTCACCCTCCTCCAAAGTAACCAGGCCACACTGCTTCTCTACTTAGAGCAGAGGACCACCCCTCCACACCAAGACAGCCCGCCTCGGACGCCTCTGCCCTCACCAGTCCCTCCTGCTGGACCCCCAAACAGGCTAAGTCCACTCCCCTCAGGACACTTGCCCCTGCTGCCCCCGCCCCCCGCCTCCTAGTGAACTGCAATCCACACTTCAGATCTCAACTCCAGCCTCCAGTTACTGTGTGGTCACTTTGTGGCATCTCCCACTGTTTCTAACTGTGCAGGCATTTGCAGACCCACCAGTTCACCATGAGCTGTATGACGCTGGGCTTGGGGATGCTGTGTCTGTCTGGTTCCCAGGGTTCCAGTGCCTGGCCCAGTGCCAGGCCCTGTGTGGGCCATAAATAAATATAAGTTGAATGAATGGAACAAATGAGTACATGGGATATGGTTTCCACGGGGCACATGTGGCAAGACAACAGCACGGTCTTTGAATGGCAGCCAGAGTGTGCTGGGCAAAGCGAGGCTGACCTCCCCCTGGCCCCCAGGCACTGTTGCCCGGCTCCTCTCCCCAGTGCGGCAGTGAAGGTGCACAACCACCTGACATCCCAGGGGGCCTGCGGCCCCAGCAACGTCCCACCTGCACAAACCCAAGAATCGGAAGCCAGGAGTGTAAGAGCTATTGGAACAATAAAAGTGGGCTTCAGTGGCAAGCCCTCAAGTGCCTGCCAGGGACAACAACTTCCTCAGGAATGACAAACGTGTGGCCAGGCTTTCCAGGCAGCCGAGTTCCTTCTTTCTTTTCATGGATATTTAAGCACCAACTATGTGCCAGACAACCCACCCAGTGTTGAGAATTTTTCAGTAAGGAAAAGATTCTCCCCACAGCTGATGTGCTAAATGACCTGAGACACTTCCTCACTCACCCGCTCTGGGCCTCAGTTCCTGCAGCCAGTAGGCAGAGCCTCAGGGCTTGGAAAGCCCCAGATGTCCCTAAGATGGCCAGCCTTCAGGTGGGGCCCAGGCTTTGGGGGTGGACAGGAGGTGCTGTCCAGGGGGCCAGGCAGTCCTGGCTCCCCGCCTGCTCCTCCCTGCCCACACAAGAGTGGACAGCCTGGCTGCAACTGTGGCTCTACAACTCATGAGCTGTGACAGTCAGCATCTCAGAAACTGAGTGCTCATCTATAAAGTGAGCACAGTGATGGCACCAACCCAGCCCATGGAGTCGTTACAAGAATCCATGAGATGGTGTGCCTGCAGCGCTCTGGGGACACCTGCACAGGTGAGCTCCACCAAAGCTGCGTTCTCCTCTGCCTGGTACTCCCATTATTGCTCACACGGCAGTGCTCCTGGGTCCGCTTCTCTGCCTGCTCCCAGGGCTGCCATACAGATTAAATGACACACAGATGAAGAGCGCCTGTCCTCACACAGGCCCTCAATAAAGGTACATGTCCCCAAACGACCGACTGGCTCTAATGGGGGAAAAGACTCACCCACAGACTGGGCTATGGAAACACTGGCTTTTGTGCAACAAAAACTAACAAAACTGAAAAGGAAAAGGGAAATACAGCCTGGGGAAAAGGCTTGTATCAAACATGACAGAAAGTCGATATCTAAAGCAGATAAAGGGCTTATCCCGATATAAAAGACCCCAGGAGATGAACAGGCAAAGGACTTAAACAGGAAGAGGAGACACACAAAGTAATCAAACGCGGGGAGATCATCCGTCCTTGCCGACCATCAAAGCAGCACACATTAAAGCAAAAAGCAGCAGTACTTCACTGCTGGATCAGCAAAGTATCAGCCGGCAAAGCCCCTGTGCTGGTAAGGACTTGGTGTCTCTGGGAGCTGCGGTAGGAAACCGGCCTGGCTCTGCCCCAGAACTGTGAGTCTGTCGCGCTTGGATCCCATAATTATTTCGGTCACACAGCAAGTACTCCCTGTTTACGGCCAGGGCTCGAGGGTGTCCGGGCTGGCTCAGGCCATAACCTTCAGGGTCAACAACAGATACCTATTCACAGGAGAAGAATTGAGGCCCCCTGGCCAGGAGGTCCCCAAGTTCAAGTTCCAAGAGAGGTTGCACAAAGGGCAGGGTCATTACTACCATCCAGGCTGTGTGAGCAGCTGGTCAGCACTGCCCACAGCCCACTGGGTGACAGCAGACCTCTGCCTGGAGGGCCTGAGAAGCAGGCACACAGCGCATCCTGCCCACTCTCACAAGCTTCCATCCACCCCAGCAGGTCCGGGCCCCCTCGCCAAAGTGGCAGGCTGGGAAGGAGGACGTGGACTACCATAGAGGCCAGGACACATGCACGTCCAAGGGACCCTAGACTTTACACTATGACCAGCTACCCCGTCCCACAGAGCAGGGCCTCTGACTCCCGGGGCAAGAGCTGCTGGGAGCACACCCCAGAGCCTGCCCACCTGTATGGGGTCAAGTCTGGGATCCCTGTCCCCTTCCGCAAGAGTCTGGAAGCCAAATGGGCTTGGCCCGTGGCCAGCACTACCTCTCCTGGGAAATCCTTTCCTCTGAGCCAGGGCAGCAAGGAACAGCAGGAGGGGCACAGCTCTGAAGTCTGAGGATTGTGCCCCAATTCTGGCTTCTGCACTTGGCCGGGCCACCTGACCTGCCTCTCCTCCCCCAGCATCCCCACCTCAGGCTGTGTCGCAACCATCCACCATCCTCCCAGTAGCTCAGGCCTTTCAAAAGCCAGGAGCCGTCCTCGATCCTTCCCTCACACCCACGTCCTGTGAGCCCTACCTCCAAAAGCATCCTGAAATCATCTACCTGGCCATCTGTCATTGGCCACCAGGACCACCCAGGGCCCCCCAAGGACCTTCCTGCAGCCACTCTCCCCACTGAGAGTCCTCCAAAGGCTTCCCACTGCGAGGAGAATAAGACCTCACCTCCTCCATGACTGGACACAATGCAGCCCTCCCCACCTCTCCAGGCCCAGCCCTTCTATTCTCCCCATTGATCCTTCAGCGCCAGGCATGTGGCCCTCTTTCTGCCCCTTGGCCACACTGGGATGACTCCTGCCTCAGAGAGTGCCAAGTGTTTCTGTCCCCTCTGTCTGGATCAATCTCGCAGGCTGGGCCCTCCCACCAACCAGGTGCATCTTGTCTCTGACCCAGAAAACCTCCCCACGACTCAGTCTACCCTTTCCTGGCTTCTGCTTTGTTCACGGCTTTACCCCTCTCTGCAGCAGTGGGCAGGGTGCCTGCCCTGAGCCTGAGTGCCCCATCAAGGAGTTCCCCCCACGACTGGGAACATCACTAGGCGCCTGGTCCCTTCCAGTCCAGGTCAGCCCCACCCTCCTCCCCATACAAGCCCAGCTCCCAGGCCACCTCCTCCACCAGGTCCTGGCCCTGGACTCCCCTGAATCCTGTGCCATCCTACAAGCTATCACCTGAGCCCTGACCTCATACCAAGTGTGCACCTTCATCTTGCCTGGACACCCCTCGAAAGGTACCCCAGCTGGACTCTGCCACCAGGCTCTCCCATGAGCTCCAGTCATACTCCCTGAGGCCTTGCTCCAGGTCAAGGTGAAGCCCACACCCCAAGACTGAGCCCAGGCCAGTGGAGCCAGGTCAAGAGCTCTGGGAGAAACATCCCAACTCAAGAATCCAGCCCAAGTTCCAAACGTATGCGCGTGAGTATGTGTGGGCGAAAGAGAGGGCCAGACTGAGGGAGAGAAGAATAAAACCTGAGCGGGGGAGGGAGAGAGAGCCAGACACCAACACTTCCGTCTAATTGCATGACCTTTTCCCAGCTCAGAGTTCCTTCAGGGCCAAGTGCACAGCGCTGCTTGTTATTAATCTGAAAGAGAAATAGGTCAAGGAAAGTTGGAAATTTTTATAGAAAACACTTCAGGCTTGGAGCTGGCTGAAGTGTTTGCCAACCCGCAGAGAATTCTTAGAGGAAACAGGCCTTTGTCAGAGGTCTCCGACTGGTACAAACTGGCAGAGTTTGGACCCTGGGCCCAAACCCAGCTTCTGAGCTATGCCCGGCTTCACTGCTTCTGGGGAAGGGCCTTCTCTCCCCTCCATACGTCCCTAGAGCTGTCTCTGCAGCATGAACCCTCTTACGCTGGGACCCAGCGCCTCTCACCTATCATCAGGGCCCAGCGCTTCTCCGAGAGGCCTCTGTCCAGGGACCCACTGTGGGACACCTGTCCCTCTGTGTCCCCCATCATGTAGACACAGTATGCAGAAAGCCCAGATCTCTTTCAAATTGTCCCATGGGGTGTGGAGGGAGCCTTGTCAGGGTCCTGATGGATGTTCGGGCCCAGCCGCTCCCACCCTGGCAGGCCGGCCGACACATATGAAGCACAAATGCCACAGACGTGTAAAGTTGCCACTGGAGACATCATGTCTCTCCCAGAAACATCCCGGTCTGCTGTTCTGGGGACCTGCAAAGAGCAGACCTGCAGAGCCCACGGCCGATGTGACAACCAGGCACACCACTCTTGCTAATTAAACTCCAGACGCACCCAGAGCAGAGCACAGCTTTGCTCTTGAGATGTTGTGTTATCTGGAAGCCAGGCGTGGTTACCACGTGCCGACAGAAAGCTCTTTGGGGGACATTCACTACACAATCCAAGGGGAAGAAAGAAAGCATATCAGTGAATTGTGTCTGAGGAGAGGAGCTGAGCTCGTGGGCTGTCTGTGCCAGCCAGGTCGAGTATTGTCACAGACTGCATCTGGGCAGCAGGGAGGAGGGGGCACACCAGGCAAGTCTCCACTGCAGGATGAGGTGGGCCCAAGCCCTTGCCTGGTTGCAGGCGTCACCTCTGCCTTCTTAGCCCCTAGGCAGAGCCCCCAGGCCACAGATCCCAGTCAGAAAGTCCCCCAGTTCAGCCGACAGCTCTGGAGTGGTCTCCTAAGTCTGACCCCAGACAGCACCAGGCCTCAGAGAATGTGCAGCCTCAGGCTGTCCCAGCGCTGGCCCCCCACCCACCTCCCCAGCATGTGGCCACATCACCACACTGGCATCTCCAACAGCTGTGCAGGGGGCTGGCCGCAAGCAGTGGGAACGCCGAGGCCTCTGCCAAGGATGCACTCAGCTCTGAAACACGCCCCCCGGCAGTTGTTGGGCCAACTGCCTCAGGTTTCACAATCGGTGCTTCTCTTTGGGTTTCCTCTCATTCCCAAGCTGTAGGCACAGCTCATGGGTGGAATGAGGAGGAGGAACTGAGAAGGCCCTGGGCATCTAGCACTGAGGTGCCCAGACTTTCAGCTGCAATTCAGTGAGTTGGCAATGGCCGGCTGGGCAGGGCACAGGTCAAGTCCAGTGGGAGAGCCCCTGGGTCACCACCTGAAAGTGCCAGGCCAGGCCCCAGGCTCCTGCAAATGGCTCAGGAAGTACCTGGGTTAGGGACACAAAGAGAGGTCCCAGCATTTGGACCCTGGCCAGATCTAGGACTCAGGGTGCAAAGCCTGCCGAGGGCCTCTCTTCCACTTCTGCCAGGACCTCAGCCTTCAACACTTTGATATCACGTAGGCTGAATCATGGCCCCCAGGATCTCACATCCTAATCCCCAGAACCTGTGAGTATAGCCTTATATGGCTAAAGAGACTCTGCAGATGTTTATTAACAATCTGTATTTCCCTCTGTTCATGCATTTCCTATTTGCCTCTTAATATCTGTGGCTCAGTTGTTTTTTCAGATAATTTGTAATTCTTTATATTGATCTCTGGGAGCTCTTTATATAGTTAGGATATTAAACTTTTGTTATATCTGTTATAAGTAAAAAAAAAAAAAAAAAAAAAAAAAGAGAGAGAGAGACTTTTTTTTTTTTTTTACCTGCATCACATCAAGATGCAGGTAAGGATCTTGAAATGAAAAAATTCTCCTGGATTATCCCGGTGAGCCAAATGTAATCACAAGTGTCTTTATAAAAGGGAAATGGAGAGAAAGTTACTACAGATGAGAAGACATTGTGACCACAGAGCAGAGGTTGGAGTGATGCAGCCACAAGCCAAGGAATGCTGGCAGCCACCAGAAGCTGGTAGAGACAAGGAAGATTCCCCTCTCGAGCCTCCAGAGGGAACCAGCCCTGCTGACACCTTGATTTTAGCCCCTTAAGATCCATTTTTGACTTCTAACC
Organism: Physeter macrocephalus; assembly: GCF_002837175.3. Taxonomy (NCBI): domain Eukaryota; kingdom Metazoa; phylum Chordata; class Mammalia; order Artiodactyla; family Physeteridae; genus Physeter; species Physeter macrocephalus. The sequence goes on along the minus strand of NC_041215.1, from coordinate 10,457,351 downwards.
TCCAGAACTGTAAGAGAATAAATCTGTGATTTTTTAAGCCACTGAGTTTATGGGAACTTGTTACAGTGGCAACAGGACACTAAGACATAAACCGCTATAGCACAGAAAGCCTCCCCAATCTGGTTTCCAGCAAGTTAGTGCCCCCTCCACATCGCCTACCCCGTTATCCACCCCTCACCCCCCACCAGGCCTCACCCTTGACTGGGCCCTCTCCCTTATGACTCATACCCACTGCATCACCAAGGTACGCCTGGCAACCTTCTACCACCAAGTGGAACCTTGCCCACTTCCCACCCGTGGCCTGTCCTGACAGGGCTGCACTCTCCATCGTTCTGGCCTCCCTGCCTCCAGTCTGGACCACAGCAGGCTGGCTGAAATACAGCACTATCTGTCAGGCCCCTTCCCTGCTGGGGCTGCCTGCAGGACATCACACAGCCTCTGAGAGCTCCCAGCATCAGCTCCAGCCCTCTGGCTCCTGCCCTGAGGGCCTACGTGAGCTTCACTCCTGGTTCCTCAGCAGCCCAGAAAACTATGTGGCTCAAGGCAATGGGACTGGGCAGAGACACGCAGCAGGTCAGGAGGGGAGGAAGGGCTGCGGGCCGCCAGGTGGAGACTGTGCAGGCTGGCCACGCTTGGCCACGTGGAGAAGCCACGCAGCACTGGCACCCTGCCCTTCCCTCCTCACAGGCTATCCTTGGCAGCAGCAGGGCAGAGCACTCCCGAGGGCAGCATGCCTCCTCTGCCCGCCAGGGAGGACGCTGCAGCCTGACAGCAGCGGGCAAAGGCTTGGCACTGGCTGTTTCCGAGAAGGAGGCAGCCAAGGTCACAGACACTGAGCTGTCTGGCTTCTCTTCCTTCAGCCCAGGGCCAAGTGCAAGGCAGGGTGGGAGACACTGCAGCCCAGCAGCAGCTCGCAGGACGGGGTACCATGTGCCTAGCAGGAGCTCACAGCCCTTCCTTGGTCCCAAGGCCATGCCCAGGGACTGCAGGAAGCCTGTGGAGGAGGGTAAAGGACACGTCCACCTCTGCCTCTCATAAAGCACATGTGGCCAAAGGGGGTCATGTTTTATTTGGCCCATGTGGTGCTTTTCAGAAATTTGAAGCAACAATTTAAAATCAGGAGGGTTCAAATAAAAGTTCTGATGTCTGGATTCTCTTGACACTAAGAGGATTGGCTGCCCCAGGCCCACAGTCCCACCAGGTCTTGGTCAGGGGAGCTGAGGAGGGGCTGCCCCTGTGGACGAAGTCTGTCATCTGTGCTGTGCTCACGGTGAAGCCAGGGCCAAATGCCATGTGCCACTGCACTCACATTGCCGTTTCCATTTTAGCAGAGACATTCTCTCTGTGTCCGTGTTTATATCAAAAGCAGGAAAATTAACGCCAGGCCAAGGGTGGGTGTAATTCTTTTTCTTACCCTCTGCCATTGTCCTCACTGGCATTGCCTGCCGGGCACTGCAGGTCTCTTGAGTTTGCAGCCCTTGTCTTGGGATGGCAGGACTTCTTGCAAATGTGCCTGACAGAGAGACCACATGCCCAGTATGTGACCCAGGGTTCTTTCCCACCCAGTGGGGACTTTCCCAGAGTCCCAAGTTCAGCCCCCCTTGGTGTGACCAGCAAGGCCGCATCTCCACGCACTTGGTCTTAGGGTCAGACTAGTCGTAGCACACCAGGCCCCACAGTCTGGCTGAGATGGCACTAGGGTCCAGCAGAGGCAGAAGAGGGGCAAGGGGTCTGCCTGGGCTGTGCCTCAGCACTGTTCCCTGAGAAGGAGTAAAGGGTACCTGCAGTGTTGCTCCTCCACGGATCTGCACCCCATTCATTGCATAGCCAGCCTTGAAAGGGAGGCTGATTTGCTTTCTATATAAGCTGAATGGTAGCCCCCAAAGATACCAGGTTCTAATCACTAGGACCTGTGAATGTTATCTTATATGGCAAAAAAGGACTTTGTAGATGTGATTAGATTATGGATCTTGAGAGGTGGAGATCATTCTGATTATCAGGGTGAATCCCAATGCCATTACCTGCATCCTTTATAAGAGGGAGGTAGAGGGAGACTGACATCACACAGAAGAGGAGGAGGTGATGTGACCACAAAGGCAGAGATTGGAGTGATGCAGCCACAAGCCAAGGAATGCCAGCAGCCACCGCAAGCTGGGAGAGGCAACGAACAGATTCGCCTTAGAGCCTCCAGAGGGAACCAGCCCTGCTGACACCTTGATTTCAGCCCAGTGACACTGACTGACTTCAGGCTTCTGCCCTCCCAAACTATGAGAGAATGAAGTGCTGTTGTTTTAAGCCGCCCAGTTGGTGGTAATGTGTCACAGCAGCCTGAGACTCAGAGGGGCGTGACATGCTAGGATCACCCAGTGCAAGCTGTGAGCAGGGCTTCCAGGCTAGGCTGGGCTGGGCTCCTTATCCTGTACCCACTGGCCCTGGCTCCCCCTCAACAACCCCAGACAGTGTTAACAGATGACAGCCAGGGCGGTGCTCAGGCAGTGGCCTAGAACTGGGAGTGAGGCTCTCTCCATGCTTGTATACAAATGCAAACACACATGCGTGCACACACGTGCAAACACCAGAGAGGCCAATGTTACACAGCACACCTCCCAACATATGGCCCTGGGCACAGGGTTGGCTCTGGGGAAGGCTGAGAAAGGGACTCAGGGTGCTGGGGAAAGGTCCAGTCCAGCAGAGGCCTGGAGATGCCTGAACCTCCTCTCCTCAAAAGGCCACACTGGCACCCTGGCCTTGGAACCCTGAACTTCTGGCCCAGCCAGGCTCCCAGGCCCAGCAGAGCCAAGCAGAGACACTTCTGCAACACCTGTGAGTCCAGTGAAGGAAAAAAAGTCATCCTGGTCTCCTTCAGTCCCTTGCCCACCCTGGTACCCTCCTCCAGGGCCTGAGGGTGACATGGCCGTGGGCTAAGCTGCCCAGTGCAACCTCTAACCATGGCCGAGTCCTGGAAGACACGCTAAAAGCATCATTTTCCATCCCTTCCCTGGGCAGTCTGCAACCCAGTAGCTGACCTAAGATGATGGAGACCGTTAGTGACAATGACGCTCTGAGGGTCCGGGAGCCCATGAGACCACCCCAGGAAGCCTGTTGGCTGCTCAGGGAAAACAGGGCAATGGCAGTGTGTCTCAATGCTCTGGAAGAGCTGTGTACAACACACGCTCCCACAAACACCCCACCCCACAGGCCCCCTCATCCATACCCTCACCACCCTCCGCAGGCACCCCCACCCCAACTCGCACACCCACACCCAGCCAGATGCTAATCTCCCAGACCAGGAGGCCCAGGACAGGTGTTTCCCCTTCCCCTTCCTCCAATGACCCATTATATCCATTGTCCATTGATAAATGGCCAGGGTATTTCAAACCTGCTTCCAGAAGTTGCCCTGTGGGGGCAGGAGGAAGCTTCCAGTCAGTACCTCCTGCCTTCTTTGGCCAGAACCACATTGACATATCAGGGTTCCCATCAGAATTCACCAGAAGAAAGGGTCTCCTAGCCTTATACACACACACTCGCACACACATCCTAAAAGCCTTTGCATGGAGGTCCTGGTATTCTGTGCCCAGTAGGCCATGTCCTCTTGCATGAAAGAGCACGGAGCAAACATGCTCAGCCAAGGACACTCCTTTTACATATCTCCCAGCTGCCACCGTGGGCCCTGACAAGGCCTGGGCTGACGGAGAGCAAGACTGTCGGGGGTCACCGCGGGCCCTGAGACCAGCTCCGGCATAAAATATGTCTGGACCGCCTCCAGTCAGTGAGTGGGCCTCAGCCCTGGGCCCAGTGGAAACAATCAGGCACGTGCAGGGAGAAATGTGCTCTCTGTGGACAAGTCACCCACACAGGGTCACGCTGACACTGGGCAGGGACGTCAAAGAAAGAGGGTCTGGCGCCAGACTCTGGGCCTGTGGCCGAGACCTACTCCCCTCGGCTCACAGCCTTCAGCCTACACACCCACAGCCCTGGGCTGAGGTCTAGAGCTCACCCCACCCCATTTCAGTGCAGCCTCAGCCCCAGACCCATGCAATTGGCCTTCCCTCTTCTAAGGTCAATGGTTTCTGGGCTTATTCTGAGTTTGAAATTCCTTTCCTGTGTTCTGAGTTCCAAGCTCTCACGAGAGATAGCTGGATGAGAAGGCTGGGGGAAGGATTCAAGAGAAGATGCCAAAAGGCCAACAGAAGCCCAGGAAATAAGGCAAGGCCCATCAGGCCATGAAGGAGGGCTGCCATGTTCAGGAGATAGGTACCACATTGAATTTGGGATTGGCACCCCGGCCCAGGGCACCTGGCAGCCTCACTGTGCAGGCTCCACCTCACCCAGCCTAAGTGGGCCCCCAGGGAACCCCCTGAATCTTCCGGTAGAGGCCAGCCCAGAAGCACCAAGTCCAAAGTGGCCAGGTCCTCAGCTCTGTGAGACACAGGCATTTCTAATCCCACAGGACAGATGAGAAGGCAGAGGCCAGAGGCCCAAACTTGCCCAAGGGCAGACAGCCAGCGAGGAGCGACACCAGGGCCCTGATCCCTGGTCTGGGGCACTTCCCCTGCCCCATTTCCATTCCTGCCCTCACCCAATGGGATTACTCTCCATTCCCCCCCATGCAGAGAAGCCCAAGGGTGGGAAAGAGGTAGGAGGGGCTGAAGCTGGGGAAGGCCAGACGGGCAGCGCCTGGGGTGCCCCCTTCACTGTTAGCAGCAGACCTACGATTCATCATCTGGGAAGAAGGGGCAGCTGGAAGTATTGATCGGCTCTAGAGAGCACTGGGATTCCTGATGGGACAATTCCTTTGCAAAAGTATCTGATACCATTCCTTGAAATCAGAATGGTGCCTTGCCAGGCTGCACCCAGTTGATCTGCCAGCTGGGAACTCAGAGAGACCTAAATTAAATGAGCCAAGGCTGCTTGGGGCAATGGGGGTGTCTCGGCTAATCACAGCACGGCTGGGCTGGCCCAGTAGGGCCTCTGGGGCTCACTGTAAACATGCAGATGAGCCTGACTCAAGACCCAGGCCTCAATGCCCTGCCTGCTGCCACCTGCCCTGGCCATGGGCGAGCGCAGCCAGGAATCTAGAACCCAAAACTGAGGGCTAAGCCCACCCTGCAAGAGCCAAGCACAGAGCCTGGGCACTGCCAGGACCACAGCCAGACCCCAACCTGGCCTCACTGAAGCCCGGGACCTGAGATCCTGAGAATATTGGGGAGGTTTGGGCTGAGGGTAGGTGTGTCCTCCTGAAGGGCTCTGAGAGGCTGCACCGCCTGCCCAGTAGCTCCTTCCACGCTCCTGGGCCCAGAGCGCACTTTGATTCTAAGCTGAAAAAGATAAAACCACATGAGTCTGTGCATAGGTTGCTGAGGCTGCTGGGAGCACCTCTGGGGTCTTTGTGGAGTACTTCCCTCCCCTCCTGGCATCTGAGCTGTCTCCCAGAGGGAGCAGGGTCCAATTGGGGCCAAAGAAGCACTCAGGGCCTTTCTCTGTGAGCAGCCAGGGAGGTGTGGTCACCACTGCAGGGAAAGCACAGCACAGAGGCAGGGGAAAGAGGCTGGGGATGGGGTCGAGGGGGCAGCAGACGTCTTCTTCAGAGGCATAGGCTCAGAGACATGGGCGCGAGACTCAGGCTGGGCTACAGGCCTGGTCTGGGTCTTGCCTCCTCCCTGACACTTGCCAGCCCTCAGGCAGCCAAAGGTAAGACCCTCAGGCAGCCTTTACTGCCTGCTGTCAAGGCCTCAGACCTACAAGCTTATGGCCCACATACACCCAAAGCAGAGGTCCCTGACCCAGCATCCCAGCACGCCCACTGTGCTATGTGGTCAGCAAGGGTGGGTCTCAGCCTTGGCCTGGGACCAGAGCTACAAAAAGGGCACCTGGGTTCCCCAGAGGGGACACTCAGGGTCCACCATGCAACCCTCCCACCTGCAGCAGCCTTACCTGTGTCCAGGGCCTGTGGCCCCCCCAGAGGAGGGGGTCTGGAGGTGGGCGGCCGGCGATACACCACATGCACACGGCCCTGCTCAGCCTCCTTTGCCGCCAGACCCTTCTCCAGGGGCTCGATAAAGAACTCCTCCTCCTCCATACGGATCAGGCCAGCCTGCAGGGCAAAGATGAGACTGTTCAAATTCCCAGCGCACAGCAGGCCAAGGAAGAGAAGCAGTGAGGAGGGCCGCAGAGAGCAGAACCTCCAACCTGGCTGAGCAGAGCCCAGTGAACCCTGCCCAGCACCCCAGCTAGGTGCTAGGCTTGAACCCCAGGCTGGGAAGGGCACAAACAGGTGGCCCTAGAGGCCCCAACATTCCAGAGGCTCCACTTCCAGCCACCAAGGCCAGAGCCATTTGGGGGTGATGAACCCTGTCTGAGGAAGGGGTTCTTGCCTGGGTTATCCCCCACCTTCACCCCCAGGAGCCCAAAGTCCAAGACAAAGGCCAAAACTGTCAGGACTGAATCTGCCACAGATATGTTCAGTTGGACCTAAAGAGTGTTTTCAAAGTTCTGAACCCAACACTCAAAATGATGAGATTTCATGTTTCAAAAATGGAATTCCATCTTTCCTTGGAAAATGCAGGCTCTGACCACAGTGCATGGCACCCAGCAGTGGACACCACAGATGGGAGCATGCACCACTGCAGCTGGCCACAGTCCCCACTGTCTATCCTTGTATCCACAACAGTCACCAACCCAAACTCTACATCAACTGAAGCCTCCCCCAAAACTGGCTATGGTCTTCCATGCTGCAAAGCCCTTGATGAACCCTTGTCCCCATCAGGATTCAGGCTACTCTGTACTCTGGCATCCAAGGCTCTCAGCCTGCCACTGTCCTCTTTGCCCCCAGCTCACACACCTCACACCAGTCGCTGAAACAGTCCTGTCCTTCCAATACAGTGCACACTGCCTCGCCTTCAGGCTCCTGCCCCACGAAGCCCTCAGCTTGGAAGGCCCTGCTCCTGCCCCCAGCCTTGGCCATCAGGTAAACTCTAATTCTCCCTTCAGTGCTTGGCTCAGACCCCCCATATGCCACACCCCTACTGCAGGTACATGGCCCTGCCCTCCCCTTGAGGCCATCCTGCCATCACTGCCCCATCCAGCTCCCACACTTTTGATTTTTTGGTCCATTACCCATAAACCAATAGTCTTGCACTAGGAGTCCCCACTGTGTCAACCTGCAGATGTATTTCCTTTAGATCACACAGTTATGACCCACTCGGGGTTTAGGGGTTTTTTTAAACCACTTTTTTGAGGCATGACTGACATGTAAAAAGATGTACATAGTTAATATATACAACTCAGTGAGTTTGGGAATGAGTATACATTCATGAAACCATCACCACCATGAAGGCCATAAACATATCCATCACCTCTCACAGTATCCTCCCACCCTTTTTATTGTTATCATTTTTTTGTGGTAAGAACACTACATGTAATAACCATCTTAGCAAATTTTAAGTATATGATTTTTTTTGATAGAATATTGTTAGTTATAGGCACTGTGCTATATAAAAGATCTCCAGAACTTACTTATCTTGCATAACTGAAATTCTGTGCTCTTTGACAATCACCTCCCATTTCCTCCTCCCTCCAGCCCCTGGCAATCACCATCTGACACTCTACTTCTATGAGTTTGACCATTCTACATGTAAGTGAGATCTTGCAGTATTTGTCTTTCTGTGTCTAGTTTATTTCACTTAGCATAATATCCTCCAGTTTCAGCTATTTTGCCGCAAATGGCAGGATCTCCTTCTTTATAAAGGCTGAATAATATTCCATTGTACATATGTACCACATTTCCTTATCAATTTGTCATCCACAGATAGACATTTGGATTGTTTCCATGTCCATTGTGAATAATGCTGTAATAAACATGGAGGTACAGATATCTCTTCAGTATTCTGTTTTCATTTTCTTTGGGCACATTGCCAGAAGTGGGATTGTTGGTCACATGGTAGTTCTATTTTTAATTTTTTGAGGAACTTACATATTGGTTTCCATAGTGACTAAACCAATTTTCATTCCCATCAACAGTGCACAAGGGTTCCCTTTCTCCACATCCTCACCAACACTTGTTATCTTTTGTCTTTTTGATAACTTTTCTAACAGATGTGGCATGATATCTCATTGTGGTTTTAACTTGTGTTTCCCTGATGATTAGTAATGTTGAGCACCTTTTTACATACTTATTGCCCATTTGTATGTCTTCTTTGGAAAAATGTTTGTTTGGGTCCTTTGCCCACTTTAAATTTATATATATATATATATATATATATATATATATATATATATATATATATATGGCTTTTGAGTTGTATGAGCTCCTTCTATATTTTGGATATTAATCCCTTATCCAATAAGAGGTTTGCAAATATTTTCTCTCATTCTCTAGGTTGCCTTTTCATCTTGTTGATAGTTGCTTTGCTATGCAGAAGTTTTATAGTGTGATGTAGTCCCACTTGTTGATTTTTGCTTTTATTGCTTATGCTTTGGTGTAATAGCCAAAAAATCATTGCCAAGACCAATGCCAAGGAGTTTTCCCCTATGTATTCTTCTAAGAGTTTTATGGTCTCAGGTCTTAGGTTTAAATCTTTAATCCATTTCCAAATTAATCCAGTTAATTTTTGTGAGTGATGTAGGACAGGGGTCCAATTTCATTCTTTTGCATGTGAATATTCAGTTTTCCCAGCACCATTTATTGAAAAGACCATCTTTTCACCTTAATTATTCTTGACTCCCTTGTCAAATATAAGTTGGCTGTATATGCATAGGATTATTTCTGGGGTCTTGATTCTGTTCCCTTGGTCTATGTGTCTGTTTTTATGTCAGGACCATACAGTTTTGATTACTACAGCTTTGTAATATAGTTTGAAATCAGGATGTGTGATGCCTCCAACTTTGTTCTGTCTCAAGATTGCTTTGGCTATTTGAAGTCTTTTGTGGTTCCATAAAAATTTTAGGACTTTTTTTCTATTGGAATTCGTAATTTTGATAGGGACTGCACTGAATCTATAAATGGTTTGGGGCACTATGGATATTTTAACAATATTAACTCTTCTGATCCATGAACACAGTATATCTTTCCATTTATTTGTGTCTTCTTCAATATCTTTAATCAGTATCTTATAGTTTTTGGTGCACAGATCTTCCACTTCTTTGGGTAAATTTATCCCCTAAGTATTTTACTATATTAGATGCTATTGTAAATGGAAATGTTTCCTTTATTTCTTTTTCAGATAGTTCACTATTAGTGTATAGAAATGCAACTGATTTTTGTATGTTGATTCTGTATCCTAAAACTTTACTGAATTTGTTAATTAGTTCTAACAGTTTTTTTGGTGGAGTCTTTAGAATTTTCTACATACAAGATCATGTCCTAAGGAATCAGGGATAATTTTACTACTTCTTTTCCTATTTGGATGTCTTTTATTTCTTTTCCTTGCTCTGGCAAGAAAGCAAGTTCCAGTACTATTTTGAATAGGAGTGGTGAGAATGGGCACCCTTGTCTTATTCATGACCTTAGAGAGAAAGCTTTCAACTATTCACCACTGAGTATGATATTAGCTATGGGCTGTCACATATGGTCTTTATTATGTTGAGGTATGTTCCTTCTATACTTAATTTGTTTAGAGTTTTTATCATGAAAGATGTTGAATTTCGTCAAGTGCTTTTTCTGCACTGATTGAAATGTTCATATAAATTTTATTTTTCATTCTATTAAGGTGGTATATCACATCTATTGATTTGCATATGTTGAACCAAACTTTCATCCCAAGGATGAATCCCACTTGATCATGGTGTATAATCTTTTTAATGTGCTGTTGAATTCGGTTTGCTAATATTTTGTCAAGAATTTTTTCATCTATATTCATTGGGGATATTCGCCTGTAGTTTTCTTTTCTTATAGTGTCCTTATCTGGCTTTGGTATTAGGATAATGCTGGCCTCACAAAAATGAGTTTAGGAGTGTTCCCTCCTCTTTAAATTTTTGGAAGAGTTTGAGAAGGGTTGACATTAATTCTTCAGTAAATGTTTGGTAGAATTTACCCATGATATCATGTAGTCTTGGGCTTTTCTTTGTTTGGAGATTTTTGATTACTGATTCAATCTCCTTACTCATTATTGTTCTGTTCAGATTATCTATTTCTTCATGATTCAGTCTTGGTAGGTTGTCTGATTCTAGTAATTTATCCATTTCTTCTAGGTTGGTCAATTTGTTGGTGTATACGTATTCATAGTAGTCTCTTATGATCCTTTATATTTCTGTAATATCAGCTGTAATGTCTCCTCTTTCATTTATTATGAGTCTTCTCTTTTTCTTGGTAAGTCTAGCTAAACGTTTGTCAATTTTATTTTTTCAAACAAAAACAAATCTTAGTTTTGTTTATATTTTTCACTGTTTTTCTATTTCACTTATTGCTACTTTGATCTTTGTTACCTGCTTCCTTCTGCTAACTTTGGGCTTAGTTTGTTCATCTTTTCCTAGTTCCTTGAGATATAAAGTTAGGTTGTTTATTTGAGATCTTTTTTATTGTAGACATTTATTGCTATAAACTTTCCTCTCAGAACTGCTTTTACTGTGTCACATAAGTTTTGGTATGCTGTGTTTCCATTTTTGTTTGTTTCAAGATATTTTCTTTATTCCCTTTTGATTTCTTCTTTGACCCATTTGTTGTTCAGGAGTGTATTAATTTCTATGTATTGAGAATTTTCCAGTTCTCCTTCTGTTACTGATTTCTAGTTTCATACCACTGTAGTCAGAAAAGTTACTTGGTATGACTTCAGTCTTTTAAATTTGCTAAGACTCGTTTTTTGACCTAATAATATATGACCTATCCTGGAAATTGTTGCATGCAGGCTTGAGAAAAATGTGTATCCTGCTACTGTTGGGTGGAATGTTCTGTTAAATATCTGTTAAGTCCATTTGGCCTACAGTATAGCTCAAGTCCGATGTTTTCTTATTGATTTTCTGTCTGGATGATCTATCCATTGCTGAAAGTGGGGCACTGAAGTCTCCTACTGTTATTGTATTGTTGTCTATTTCTCCTTTCAGATCTATTACTATTTGATTAATATATTTAGGTGCTTTGATGTTGAGTGCATATATATTTACAATTGTTATATTCTCATGATGGATTACCACTTTATCATTATATAATGACCTTCTTTGTTTCTCGTTACAGTTTTTTGACTTAGTCTGTTTTGTCTTATGTAAGTATAGCTCACCCCTGCTCTCTTTTGGTTTCCCTTTGCATGGAATATCTTTTTCCATCCCTTCACTTTGAGTTTATGTGTGTCCTTAAAGCTGAAGTGAATCTCTTGTTGGCAGCATATAGTTGGGTCTTGGTTTTTTGTTTTGTTTTGTTTGTTTTAATCTATTCAGCCACTCTATATCTTTTGATTGGAGAATTTAACCCACTGACATTTAAAGTAATTATTGATAAGTAAGGACTTACCAAAGCCATCTTGTTAATTATTTTCTGACTTTTTTGTAATTCCTTTCTTCCTCTCTTGCTGTCTTCCTTTGTGAATTGATGACTTTCTATAGTGATGTACTTTGATTCCCTTCTCTATATCTTGTGTGTATTTTTATCTTGTGTGTAAAAAGGTTTTTGTTTTTTGGTTACTCTGAGGCTTACTTGAAACATTTTAGAGATATAACAGTTTATTTTAAGTTAATAACAATTTAATTTCAATTGCATGCAAAAACCCTGTACTTTTATTCCTCACCTCCACATTTTATGTGTTTTTTTGTTTTGTTTTGTTTTGTTTTTTGCGGTACGTGGCCCTCTCACTGTTGTGGCCTCTCCCGCTGCGGAGCACAGGCTCCGGACACGCAGGCTCAGCAGCCATGGCTCACGGGCCTAGCTGCTCCGCGGCATGTGGGATCTTCCCGGACCGGGGCACGAACCCATGTCCCCTGCATCGGCAGGCGGACTCTCAACCACTGCGCCACCAGGGAAGTCCCACATTTTATGTTTTTAACATTACAATTTACATCTTTTTATATTGTGTATCCATTAACAAATCATCGTAGCTATAGCTATTTGTAATACTTTGGTTCTTTAACCTGTATACCAGAGTTAAGTAGTTAACACCACACCATATTACAGAATTAGAGTATTCTGAAGTTGACTATATACCTACCTTTACCAGTGTATTATATATATTCATGTGTTTTTATGTTACTAATTAGTGTCATTTTGCTTCAGCTTAAAGAACTCCTTTCAGCATTTCTCACAAGGTAGATCTAGTAGTAATGAGCTCTCTGTTTGTTTGTTTGGGAAAGTCTTTACCTTGCCTTCATTTCTGAAAGACACTTTGCCAAGTAAAGCATTCTTTGTTGGTAGTTTTTTCCTTTCAGCACTTCGAATATATCATTCTACTCACTCCTGGCCTGCAAGGTTTCTGCTGAGAAATCCACTCATGGCCTTATTGGGATTCTCTTGTATGAGAGAAATTTTTTCTCTTGCTACTTTTAAAATTATCTCTTTGTCTTTGCTTTTAGATAGTTTATTATAATGTGACTTGGAGAAGATCATTTTGGGGTGACCTAGTAGCTTCATGAACTTAGATGTCTAAATATCTCTCCAAGGTTTGGGAAGTTCTCAGCTACTCTTTCTTTAAATAAACCCTCTGCCACGTTCTCCCCCTCTTCTCCTTCTTGGGCTTCAATAATGCATAGATTGTTTCTCTTAATGAGTCCCATAGGTTTCCTCATTCCTTTTTATTCTTTTTTCTTCTTGCTCCGCTGATTAGATAATTTCAAATGATCTGTCTTCTAGTTCACTGATTTTCTCTTCTGCTTGGTCCAGCTGGTGTTGATGCTCTCTATTGAATTCTTCAGCCATTGTATTCTTCAGCTCCAAAATTTTGTTTGGTTCTTTTTATGTTTTCTATTTCTTTGTTGAAATTTTCATTTTGTTCTTGTATTGTTTTCCTGATTTCATTAAATTTTTTATCTGTGTTATCTTGTAGCTTTCTGAGCATCTTTAGAACAATAATTTTGACTTTTTTGTCAGGCAATTCATGTATCTCATTTCTCGTGGGTCAGTTACTGGAAATTTACTGTGTTCCTTTGATGATGTGATGTTTCCCCAATTCTTCAAAATCCTTGTGCCTTGCATAGCTTTCTGCACATTTCCAGATTTTATGGACTGGCTTCAGTAAGAAAGACCTTCACCTGCAGTGGGGTGGGGGGCACACTGGATCTAGTGATGCAGAGCACCAAGTGTGGGGAGTATGGTGGCTTTGGGTCCAGAGGAGAGGTGATGTCTCATTGGCTCAGGCTGCTAGATCCATGACATCAACAGTTCTGTGGTCCTTGGTGACAACTGCTGCAGGGAGTCCACAATGGCCGCAAGGACTCTTGAGGTCTTCAGTGGGGCCTCCAGGTCCAGCAGCTAGGCACCAGGGTATGCAGTGGTGGTGGCCAGAACCAATAGTATGCGCATACACAGCTTCAGGGGCCAGCTGCAGGTGCCTGGGTAGTAGCAGTGTCCAGTTGCAGACATACTCATGACAAGGGTCAGGGCCAGCAGGAAGGACAAGTGTCAACTGTGGGCTCACTAGCAGCTACCTGAGCCCTGGCTGTTGATGTGCACTCTTAGGGCTGCAGGGTCTCACCATGGGGGCACACATGGCAGTGGAGGCTGGTGATGGGAATCAGGTTGATGGCATACATGTGCACAGCTGGAGGCTAGTCCTGAGTGTATGCATAGTGGTAGGGGTCAACCATAGTGGTCTAGGCTGGTGTTTTGCACTTATGCAGCTGCAGAGGCCTGGGCCAGTTGCCCGTACAGATCCTTGTTGAGGGCGGGGGTGGGGATGGAGGAAGCAAGAGGGCTCAGGTGCCTGGTGTCTGTGAATGCAAAAACCTGTAGAGCAAAACCTCAGCTCTAAAATCTGCAGGAGGTTTGCAGCAGCTGTGCTGGCCATTGGTTTCTTCAGTGGTGAAAGCTGCTGGGGGCCTCTGCAGAGCAGGCCACAAAGAACCATGGTCGCTCCCACTACATGGCTGGTGGGAGCCCCTGTCCTTCTTCCTTGCTCCTAGCTGTTTCTATTCATCTCACCTTTGCTGGTCTCTGGGTGGGGTGAAACCTAAGTGGGTCCTTTGTGCAGTGCCCAAAGAGGCTAGGGAAACTGGTCGCTCACCCCACTCTCCCTTTCCCGGTTAGGGAAATTCTTTCTTGCTGGGGATGACAGGACGATGCAGGCAGAATGAAGCCGTCTTCCCTCTCTTCTTGTGCAGTTATTCTCAAGTTTTTTGTTCCACTGTGTTACTGAAGTTTCTTAAGTGGACTCCTGAGCTCTCCTAGAGTTGTTTTTGTTCATGGATAGCTGTTTAATTATTCATCTTTTGGGGGGGATGGAGGCTGGGGTCCCCTAACACATCAACTTAGTGACTTCACTCGGGTTTTTAAAAGCTTGAATTAGTTGCTCTGACTTAAGAATCAGAGGGTTCCACGTAAATGAGCAGATTTCCAGATTCTCTCAAAACATCAGAAAGGCCAGCATTTTCTGTTGTCCATCTGCTTAGCTGGCAGTGGCCAGAGGTCCCCTTTAGGGTTCTCCCCTTGAGCCTCCAGAGGGAATACAGCCCTGCCAGTACCTACTTTGGCCTCCAGACCTGTGACAGAGAAAGTTTCTGTTGTTTTCAGTAATTTCCAGCAGCCGCAGGAAACTAATACATGGTCCCAGTGGGTAGTGGAATGAAGTGGGTGGCCATTCTCTGTACAGCACAGGATGAGGCGCAAGAGCTGCAGACCCCTGGGGACACAGCTTTAAGGCATCTTGGACTTCTGGGGAAGGGGTCCAGGACAAAGAGGAAGGGCAGGAGCCAGAGCGATGAGGGCCAAGACTGGGACACCAAGGTCACCAGACCGTGGGAAGATACAGGAGAGGAAAGACCCATGGGAACCCTGCAAGCCCCCACACTCTGACTCATCCCTGGGTCCCAGGGCCCTTCCAGGCCTGGAGAGGTGAGCAAATGTTTGTAAGATGAGTAAATAAATGACCCCAAAACTGCAGGACGTGTACTCTGAGAGAGAGACAGATGGCAGGGTGAGTATACTGGGGGCCATCCCCTTCTACTGGCACATGGTTAAGAGTGTTTACAATAGCAAACATTTCTCTGTGCAGCCATTAACGTTTCCCATGTTTGTGGTTTGGGGGAAGACTGGTGTCTCAAACCCCTCTAATTAATGGAACCCATTCAAGGACATGTGGCAAGGTGGCAGCAGGTGAACAGTCTGGGAGTCTGGTGTTCTGAGTTCCCAGCACCATTTCTGTCTGGCCAGGCTGCCTCAGCCCAGGTGCCAAAGCTCCTGGGCCTCCAATTACTCACGTGTAAAGGGGGGTGGTTCTCCCTCCCCTCATGTGGTTGCTGAAGGAGCATATGCAGCCTGGGAGGCACTCAGAACCACAGCACATGTAGGAAGCACTCTGCAACCCAAGTGATGTCATCCACTTGCTTGCTTTCCAAAGGAGAAAACTGAGACTGAGGGGCGGGAAGGCCTACCAGGGACACACGGGGTCTAGGAATCAAACCCCAGACCCCAGATGGAACGAGTATCTCCTGGGTGGAGACCAGGCCTATCCTGACAATTAAGGCAGGGCACTAGGGCATCAGGGTCCAGCAGGGCATCCCCCTCTTCTGGAGGGACACTTGTACCCCAGGCTTAGAGCCATCTATGCCACAGGCCCAGCATCCTGGAGTTGTTCTGGAGTGACCCAGAGTGACAATGACCCAGAAGCCAATCTGGTGAGGAGCAGTCCTCTCTGGCCTGAGAGACCCCAGGGCAATTTGGAGTCTCCCTGTACACAGGAATCGGGTTCTTCTCCTTGATCGGCCTTCTGGTGAAAGGCCGCTGGGCTGACAAAAGGGCACTGGATCTCTTTGATGCTGACCTCTACCTTGCTGTTGTCAGGAAGTCAGGGCCCAAGTTGGCCAAGCTGCCTGGCAGGGACCCTCCCAAGGGCCCATCTGAAGGGCAATGAAGTGCCCTGAGATAAATCGGAAGTATGGCACCAGTTTACTCAGGTTTCCTCATGCAACCAAAGACTTCAAACTGACAGTTCTCTCATGGAGAAGTTATATCCCTCACCAGCATCAGCCCGTCTCTGACAGGTACTATGGAACATACCTGGGGGTCACATTGATGAACATGGATGGCACCTGCCCCAAGAGCAGAAGCTGACCACTCGAGACCAGTGGATGACCACCCCAGACCAGCATTCGGTCACCCTGAGGCCAGAGGCTGCTCACCTCAAGACCAGCACTGACCATCCCAGGAGCAATGGGTGACCACCTGAGCCCAGCGGCTGATCACTCCTCAGGGCCATTGGCCAGAGTACTGCCTGGTGAGGGGCTCTCCACAAAGAAAGCAGGGTTCCTTTTATTGCCTGATTTTCAAGCATTTTAGTATGCATGCCAGGAATAATCTGTCTGAAAAACTGCAAAAGAAAATTGACAAGAGGACAAGGTACAGAACGTGGGCTATGTTTTGCTGAGTTTTTTCCAGGACTTTGATTTTCCTGCTGCCAGTGGTAAGTATATCTGGTTTTACATGTAATTTTTATTAATAGGAATCAGTTTCTTCTCCCACTTGGTAAATATTAAAGAAGTCTCTGAAGCACACTGAGATGAAGGGCATTCAATCAGGAGCCTGACCGTGTCTGTCCAGCCTGGTGTTCCACGGAGGGGCTGACACCCAGACCCTGGCTCTCACCTGAAATCCACTCTGCTCTTGAACTCTGTGACTGTCAGCCTAACCTGGCCAGGAGAGAGGCTCATGGGAGGACTCTATTCTCAACCCTCAGGTGCCTCTACAGAGGCCTGGAACCTGGCAGTTCTTTGGTCATCAAATCAAATCACTAGTTCTCAGATCTTGGTGAATTATAAGATGCCTGCCCTACCTCCTCCTTCCTCTATGCCCTGTTCCTTTGCTGTTTGGTTTTTTACTTTTTTTTTTTTTTTTTTAAGCTGCACCTCACGGCTTGTGGCATCTTAGTTCCCCAACCAGGGATTGAACTTGGACTCCGGCAGTGAAAGCACCAAGTCCTCACCACTGGACCGCCAGGGAATTCCCTGCTGTTTGGTTTTTGATGAAGTAGTCACTAGAAATGGAAACTAAAAGTTAAACATTTATCAGAATCAAGAGGCTTGACAGATATCCTCTATTACTTTGAATTTTAAAGCACTAGAGATACTGACACTCTCAGTGTTGGGGTCTCACAGGCAAGCAAGTGTGCATCCTGTTCCTATGTGTGAGGTGCCCAGTTTGCCGTCCCCACTGGCTCCTTCAGTGGAAGCCACAGTCTGCAGCATGTGGCAGGCACCTGCGTGTGTGTGATGGGGACCAGGTCTGTCACTCAGCCTTGTCATTCTTGCAGCCTCCGGCACCAAGACTGTCAGGTGTCTGTCAAGGTTGCAGAAGTGACAATCAAGAATAGAGAGAAAAAAAGAAGTTGGTCCAAAACCAGAAGGATCTAGATTTTGAGAGAGGACAAGACAGCATGCATCTGCATCGGCTCACATTCGCCCCAAACTCAACCTTGCTCTGATACACGTGCATGTGCGCGCACACACACACACACACACACACACACACACACACACGCACACACACTCTTGCCACAGGAATTCCCCCAAAATGCTGGCATCTGGTAAGATTCCTGCTCCTGGAGATATTTTAGCTCCGAGAGAACTGTATCCTTTCTTCCATTCTTCCTTTTGGTAATGAACCCAGGAGATTCAGTTGGACACCGGCCTCCCCTGCAGGGAGAAAGGCCACATGGCCAGGCCTGGTCTGATGATGGTGTAATGGCGACACTGCCAAAACGGGGTCTGCCACTTCCAGGGCATCTCACCCAGCCTGCTTGGGCACTCTTTCCCCTCCCAGCTCCCTGGGGAAGACAAGGGCAACCCTGGAAGCTTGATGGGGAGGGGACTGGACCCCAACCGCTGACCCCTCTTAGGCATTAGAACCAAATCCCATTGGATTTAAGCCCCTCCATCTTAGCAACTAAGGGCTCCTTCACAGTTCAGCATGACAGCAGATGTTTTGCATACTGATTTTTCCACTTTTCCAAAAGTAGCACCAGCCATCTCTTGGGGGGAGCTGGCCACTAGAAAGTGACAGCAATTCCATGGAGTCATTTGTCTTCTCCCCTGCGTCTCTGTCAGCTACTGTTCTAACCCTTCCAGAACATCACCTTCTGGAGCGGTCTGTTATGGATGCCCTTGCCTCCCCTGCTCTCTGCCTCATTTGGTGGACCCACGGGGCCTTGCCATGTGCCATCCTCACCCCTCCTTCCTCTTGGGAAGCCATTCCTCCTCTTGGTGTGTAGGCCACGGCTTGTCCTCCCAGTTCAGCGGGGAAGCTATGGCTGGAACTGGGCTTTGCAGTGTTCTACTGAGCTGAGTGACCACAAACAGAATCGTCCCTGAGTGCCACAGAGCCCCGACGAGTTCACTCGACAGGCCCTGCCCCTTCTTGGAACTGGTTTCAGGACCTCTGGATCCTTTGCTCCAGAAAGTCCCTCTTTTGCCCTAAGATGGCCAGAGTCAGTTTCTGAGGCTCAAAACCATGAAGCCCTGTGCTCAGCCGGGTGCTAAGGAAGGCCGAACCCCACTTTGAAGGGCAGGGTGGAGGGAGAGATGACCACAGGGAGCAATCACTGGATGCAGAGCCAGGAGACCTGGCTCCAAATCCTGGTCTTGGGCCAGCCCTGTTCCCTCTGCAGCCCCCTTAACTGCAAAGTGAGGAGCGGAGCCAGATGACCTGCAAATTAGGGGCGTGGTGGCACCTGCGTGACCCCTGGGCTTCAGTCCCCGCTGTAAGCCAGGTGTTCTACAGGAGCCTTCAAATACAGTGTGAATTCAAACCCCCCTAAAATTCTTGAAGGCAAAACATTTCATTTCCAGAGGACCCTAAGGTTCAAAGAAGTTAAACTACTGCTCAGATTTCCCAGCGGGGCAGGAACAGGCTCGGGAACATAGCCTTGCCCTCCCAACACTGGTCCCCAGCAGATGCAGCAGGGAGGGCACCAAACCCCAGCATTCTCTTCACCACCATCGCAGTTTTTGCCTTACTCAACTTCGTTAGATTCTAGCTTGATATTCCTAACTGCTAAGACTCTGAGCCTGAATCCTGATCTCTCTCCTTATAAACAATTACAGAGGCGTTAAAGATCTGTTAGTATCAAACTGAGACTATCCTTGACTCAATCAGAAAGCTTAAAATAGAGTTGAAAAGGGAATAATTTTCTCACTATGAAACTCATGCTTTTTAAAATATATAACAGCTTTATTGGACTATAATTCACATATCATACAATTCATTCACTTACACTGTACAATTCAACTATCACCACAATCGATTTTAGAACATTTTCAAAACACCCCAAAAAGAAACCCTGTACACATCTGCGGTCACTCCCCATTTTCTCCCAATATCCCCACCGACCCTGCTGCCACACACCAGCCCCTGCAACCGCTAATCTACTTTCTTTCTCTATGGATTTGCTTATTCTGGACACTTTATATAAATCGAATTATATAGTATGTGATCTTTTGTGACTGGTTTCATTCACCTAGTAAAATGTTTTCAGGATTCCTAATAATGTCAGTACTTAAATTCATTTTTATTGTCCAATAATACTCCATTTTACAGATATACCACATTTTATTTACCCATTCACTGGTTGACGGACATTTGGGTTGTTTCCACTTTTTGGCTTTTATGAATAATGCTGCTTTGAACATGTAAGCACAAGTTTTTGTGTGGACATATGGTTTCATTTTTC
This sequence comes from Physeter macrocephalus, assembly GCF_002837175.3. Lineage (NCBI taxonomy): Eukaryota > Metazoa > Chordata > Mammalia > Artiodactyla > Physeteridae > Physeter > Physeter macrocephalus. The sequence continues at coordinate 10,437,558 of NC_041215.1, read as the reverse complement.
TTGAGCACAGATCTAGGAATGGAATTGTTGGGTTATATGGTAACTCTGTGCCAGACTGTTTTCCAAATGAGCTGCACCATTTTACATTCCCACCAGCAGTGTATGAGGGTTCCAATTTCTCCACGTCCTCACCAACAGTTGTTATTATCTACCTTTTTTCTCCTAGCCATCCCCATGTGTGTGGAGTGATATCCCATTGTGGTTTTGATTAAAATTTTCCTGATAACTAAGGATGCTGGGCATCTTTTCATGTGCTTATTGGCCATTTGTTTCTCTTCTTTGGAAAAATGACTATTTAGACTCACTGCTCATCTTTTAATTGGATTAATTTCCTTTTTGAATTGTGAGAGTTCTTTATATATTCTAGGTACAATTCCCTATTAGATATACAATGTGCATATATTTTCTATCATTCTGTAGGTTATCTTTTGACTTTCTTGATGGTGTTCTTTGAAGTTATAAAGGACATTCATAAAGTCCACCTTATCTATTTTTTCTTTTATCATTTGTGTGCTGTTGGTGTCATATCTAAGGCTTTGCCTAACCCAAAATAATAAAGATTTACTCCAATATTTTTTTTTTTTTTTTTTTTTGTGGTATGCGGGCCTCCCTCTGTTGTGGCCTCTCCCGTTGCGGAGCACAGGCTCCGGACGCGCAGGCCCAGCGGCCATGGCTCACGGGCCCAGCCGCTCCGCGGCATGTGGGATCCTCCCAGACTGGGGCGCGAACCCGGTTCCCCTGCATCGGCAGGCGGACGTGCAACCGCTGCGCCACCAGGGAAGCCCCCTCCAATATTTTTTAAGAGTTTTATAGTTTTAGATCTATGATCCATTTTGAGTTAATCTTTCTATGGTATGAGGTAGGGATCCAACTTCATTCTTTTGCTTGTGGATATCCAGTTGTCCCAGCACCATTTGTTGAAAAGACTATTCTTTCCTCCATTGATGTCTTGGCACTCTTGTCAAAAATCAGTGTGAAGTTATTTCTGGATTCTCAGTTCTATTTCATTGATCTATATGTTTATCATTCTGCCAGTACCACACAGTCTTGACCACTGTAACTTTGTAGTAAGTTTTGAAATCAGAAAGTGAGTTCTCTAACCTCATTCTTCTTTTTCAACATTATTTTGACTATTTTGGGTTTCTTGTATCTTCATATGAATTTTAGCTTGTCAATTCCTAACAAGAAGCCAACTGGGATTGTGACAGAATACAATGTTTTGTAATCTCATGTTTGGTGTCACATTAATTCATCTCTTATGCTAACCCTCGAGGAATGCTTGCCTAGAGAGAACACTGCATTAGAAACCAAGAGATTGGGATGGGAACCTTAATTCTGCAGACTAACCAGATATGTAACCTTGAGCAAATCAGAGCCTTAGGAAGCTGCGGTGTATAGAGGCACTGTACTCACACCTCTACTGCTAGAGAGAATCCTCTCAATAGCATCCACCTCAGCTCCACTTTACATCTCTCTCCATCATTCCTCACCTGCCACTTAATGCAGCCCAGACTTGAATTAAAAATCTAAAATCTAGTCCCCACAAGTAGGGAAATCACAGGTTAAAATACCAGAATTGACCTCTTCATCCATTCCGCTGTGATAATTATGGTTACAAACCAGAAGTCATTTACCATATATTCTGGAAAGGAAATCTATGCAATGTAAGAATAATTTATAATTTGACTTTAATAACGTGGGGCAAAAGCTGTCAAACAAGTCAGCAAAAATGAAAGAAAAGGGTAGAGGAGGTAGAAGAAGTAGTTTAACTGCATTAATTTCTTAAATTTCCATAGAAGGATCAATAGTTACTGACAAGCTGCTAAAGTTGATAGCCATAAGTTTAAGAATACTAAAAAAGCCACAATTAGAAAAATTAATATATTTCTTCCGAATAACTGAAGATGGAGAACAGATCATACAGCAAATAGAAAAACAGCAAAAAAAAAGCATAAAAACAACAAAAAAAATAAGTAAGTTGACAGAAGTAACAACAAATATATCTGTTATAACAATAAATGTAAATGGTCAGATTACTTCCAAAAATCTCTATGACTTGCCAAAAAAAAAAAAAAGAAAAAAACGACAAAAAAGCCCAGGCCAAAAGAGTTTTACAGGTGAGACTTTTCACCACTTAAGGAACAAATATATCCATGTCATATTGTTGACTAAGGAAGGCAGGCCCAACTCCATTATGATGATGCACTTATGTAAAGTCATCTGTGTCTCCGTGCCTAATGCCAGCACAGCCTAACAATGCAGGGCAAGCCCACCAAATCACTCAGCTTTGATTCAACTGCTGCCTTCAGCACTGGCTAACTGTGGACTCTGAGCTTCAGTGTTGCCAGGGTACAATAAGGATAATAGAAGTATATGCACAGTTGGTTTGAGGGTTGAACCAGATAAAGCACTTGGCACACTGCATAATAAACTAGCCTGACATCATCATTATTAGTAAGATGAAAGGAGAGTTGTCTGGACACACATATAACAAACAGTTAACAGTGTCAAGGTTTGGAGAGAGTTTTGCTTTTTTATTAGTATTTTCTGTAGTTTTTGAGGTTTTTTGTTTTTTTGTTTTTTTTAACAAAAGGCGCACATCAAAACAGACAATTTGTTTAAAGAAAGGAGCAGGGAAGGGGGAAAGGGGCAGGGAGAGAAAGATAAGGGAGAAAAACATAGGATAAACAAGATGCTGACAAGAACCCTTCACAGAGACCAAAGTAGGGCCTGGCCATTCGGTCTTCTCACTAAATCAGGCAGCACTAGGATGGCTCCCACGGGAGCTGGCCTGTCCAGTCTACGAGAGTCCACACCAGTGCCAGGGAGGGCCTCCAGGAGCTGGTCTCCCAGCCTGGCCAAGAGATAGGGGTCAGCAGGTCAGGCCCAGACCCCAGGACCACAACAGGCCTGCCCATCCATCACAAGACCTGACACCCGTCCCTGCCAGATGCTCTGGCTGACATTTCCCAGGTCTTGCTCAGCATGAAGACCATGTCGGGGAATGTCCCCAGTCACAAATTAACATTCACATAAATAACAGGGCGCTCGCCACAGAAGAAGAAAAATGACTCTTGCTGTAGGAACATTTGCCAAAATATCAAAAAGTGGAATTTTTCTTTCTGAGCTCCCATATCTCACCAGCTGGGCCCCAGCAGACTGTGGCCTTGAGACTCAAGGTGGAAGTGAGCTAACAGGATAAGGTCCAAGTTCCTTGATCAACATCAAGGTCTGTCAACAGACGCTCCCCTGAGCTGGCACCCAACCCTAGGGCATCCCAGCCTGCATAACACACACACCACCAGCTAGAACCCAACACATTTGCACTGCTGTCCCAGCAGGCCTCCCTGCCTCCTTGGAAGCCATGCACACCCTGCCCTTCCTCCCATCCTCCGACTTGGCTGGGACCAGCATGTCTGAGCCCCACCACCACCCCCAGCCTGGTCCAGACAGGGTCTGGTCGGGGGCTGGGGAGCTGGGGCACTTGTCTAGCAGCACCGATGTCTGCTTTTTCCCTAGATGTGTGTTACTTGAGGTGTTGAGGACTGCTATGAAGGGGCTAATATCCCCATAAGCAATGTTACTGGTGGCAGGGGCCCTGGGCCAAGGCGTCACCAACCACCTGTACCCATAAAGCCCCAGACTCTGCACACACTTTCACTCAGTCATCCTGGACCTCCAGGAGACTCACGCTGGCAAGCAAAGCCCACAAGGCTCACATGCCTGGCAACCCCAGGACTACCCCTTGGCATTCAAACTGGCTCACTCCACACCTGCCAGCTCTGATGCTCCAGGAAAAAGCTTTTGACACACATCCTCCCACAAGATGCCAGGGCCAGCACCTCCTCCATTACCTCTGCCTTAGTCTGCTCAGGCTGCCTCAACAAAATACTGCAGTCTGGGTGGCTTCAACAGCAGAAATTTATCTTCTCACAGTCGCGGAGGCTGGAAGTCAGAGATCAAGATATCAGGAGGGTTATCAGCAGGGCTGGTTTCTTCTGAGGCCTCTCTCCTTGGCTTTTAGGTGGCCATCTTCTCCTTGTGTCCTCACATGGTCACCCCTCTATGTGTGTCTGTGTCCAAATTTCCTCTTAAAAAGGAAGTCACATTGGATTAGGGCCCCACCCACATGACCTCAATGTAACTTAGTTAACACCTGGAAAGACCTTATCTCCTGTTTGGGAGTCACATTCTGAGGTACCGGGGGTTAGGACCTCAACATATGAATGGGGGTTGAGGGGACACAATTTAGCCCAGAACAGCCTCGGTGCACCAACGCTGCCCAGATTCAGAGCTGGCTGCTGGCAGGGGTGCCAGGTGGTCCCTGGGCTCAGAATGACAGAGCTGGGCAGGTCTGTTGCTCAGGGAGTGACTCTGGGCAGCAGAAAGGAGGGTCACCCCCTGAGTCACACCCAAGTGGGCCAGCATTCAGGCAAGTTGGAGCACACCTAAGGATGGCCTCATGGGACTCCTGACACTCCCTCCTTCTAGAGTGGACATTCTCACTCCCATGAGACAGAGCAGTGAGCGCAGGCCCAAGGGGATGGGAATGCTGCACAGCCAGATAAGCACGTGTGAGGACCCTGCCTTCCAACCCAAGTCCGTTTCTGGGAACCAGAGGGAGCCTTGCTCCAGAGCCCCACTTGGGGCAGCTCCAGGCTGGCATCGATCCTCCACTCTTGCAGAGAGGAGCTAAGGCTCCTGCCAAGGGGCTCCCCACATGCCCACAGAACCCCAGAATTTTATGGGCTCCCAAGGCTGAGCCCACCCAGTTGTGGAAGACTTGGGGATGTAATTTTAGATGGGCAGAACATCTGAAGATGCAACTCCCCTTCTAGAAAGGAAGCCCTCAGTTCCAGGGGCCCAGGAGGCAGTGTCCTGCTCCTTCCCATGTGGGATGCTGCTCCAGGAGGATCCACTTGGCCAGAGGGGAGACACGGGCTCACCAATGGTCCAGTGGCCTGGCTGATGGACAAAAGTTGGTTTGGTGGGCCGGGCTGCTACCCAGGTTGCTGTGGGGTAGCTAGACTCCATGGGAAGCCTACAGCCTCAACCCAGAATCCCCTTAACACAGATCTGGTTGGGGTGGGGGCAGGGTGGGAGCAGCAAGGGCCACAGCAGGAAGCAGGGACACTAGGTCTTGCTCAGAGCAGCAAGGCAAAGATGCACTGCCCAGTGGATGTGTCCCTCAGAGACACAAAAACCCTGGCAGGGAAAGCGCAGGCTACCACTTGGACCCCAAAGCAAGTCCCTGTGCTTCACTGTGCAGTGCTGGCTCAGCCTTCCTCTTCCTGAGCCTCAGTTTCCCCAAAGGTAGAAGGCAATGTCACAAGGGTGAGGTTGGGGGGTGTCCTATGTGCCCACACCTGCTAGGCACCCAGGTCTTGAAGTTTTCCAGGCAGAGGAGCCTGGCTTTCCATGTTCACCACAGGCCATCGCCTCCCTGGGTCTCTGGGCAACCAGCCCCTCTCCGGGCACCTCAGGCCTCATGCTCACAGAGAACCTGGCGCCCTGCCCGACTTTGGTTTCTTTCGAATCCAGCTTCTTTTCCTGCTTGGATCTCTAGGGCTTGCGGTGGTATCCGGGGCAGGCTGACCGCCAACCGTCCTCTGCCAGCCTGCCCAGCTGCTTCTCCTGGGTGGGCAGCCCTGCCAGGGCCCAAGGCTTTCCACTGTCCCTTCTTGTCCAGATTTCCCAAAACAAAAATAAGGCCACGCCATCTGATGAAGGATCTTGTCTGGTTTATTTATGGGGAAAGACAGGGCTATAAGGGTCAGGTTCTCTGGGCTGTGGCCAGGCTACTCCACAGTCCCTCAGATGCTGCCTGTGCTGCATCCTCCCTTGCCAAGCATTGAGGTCTTGGATTAGGGACTGGGCCTCAGCACCAGTGACCTTGAAATGTTTATTAATTCCAGAGCCAGGATGGCAGCCCATACGCCCCTGGGCCCTTCTTTGAGTCGTCACTGCCTAGACATGGGGCCTGAGCAGCAGGGCCAGCAATGACCAAAGGCACTACATCCAAAATAAAGGCAGGCTCAGTGGGTCCACTGTCACTGGACGCCTTGGGGAATTCAGGGGAAGTTCCCACGTGGAATCAAGTGCCCCGTAGGCTCCTGCTCCCAACAGGGGACCACCAGGTGTTGCACTGGGAGACAGTGGTAGAGTCCCAGAGTATAAAAGGTGACATCAGACAGATGTCTGGTCCCCTCCCTACTCCAAATTCACCCATGGAAACCCGGGCATGGCGTGGCATGGCACACACACATGGCAACACAGCCTGCCCACCGGCAGCGCCCAGCCTGGCTCTTGGGGTCTCCACTGGAAGCCGGCAGGAGAGCTGACGGCAGCTCCAAGCAGGTACAGACCACACATACCCCAGGCCAACCCTAAGAGGAGACTGCTGCTCCAGCCATCTCTCACCGCCCTGGGAGTGCCTCCCCCCTTCACAGCTCCACTCACAACAATGCTCCCTCTTCAAAGACAGCTTGCCTCACCACCCCACGTGAAATGAGGCAGCCACTGTGGGAAACAGTATGGCGGATCCTCAAAATTAAAAATAGAACTACCGTATGACCCAGAAATTCCACTTCTGAGTATGTACCCAAAAGAATTGAAAGCAGGGTCTCAAAGAGATATTTGTACACCCATGTTCACAGCAACATTATTCACAATAGCTAAAATGGGTAAGCAACCCAAGTGTCCCTCAACGGATGAATGGATAGCAAAATGTGGCATATACATACAATGGAATATTATTCAGCTTTAAAAAGAAAGGAGATTCTGACACATGCTACAACCTGGATGGACCTTGAGGACATTAGGTTAAGTGAGACCAGACAATCACAAAAATACACATACTGTATGAATTCACTTATATCCTAGAGACAGAAAGCAGAACAGTGGTTGCCAGGGGCTGGGAGGAAGGGGGAAGTGGGGAGTTATTGTTTAATGGGTATAGAGTTTTGGTTTCACAAGATGAAAAGAGTTACAGGGATGGATGGTGGTAATAGGCGCACAAAAATATGAATGTATTTAACACCACTGAGCTGTGCTCTTAAAAATGGTTTAAGATGGTAAAGCTTAGGTTAAGTATATTTTACCATAATGAAAAAACAACTTTTTAAATCATACCCAAGCATGTCAAAAGCATAGAGGATCCAACTTGAAGGTGCTCTCACTTGCCAAATCTGGGATAACTTTAAAAAAATAACAAATAATAACTGTAACAGGTTATAAGCCATAGAATAAAATACATATCCACAAGTCCATACTGGTATAAATAAATAACTGAATAATAAATAAATGGGGAGGAAGAGCAGTTCTTCCTCACAGTGGAATGCAATTAACAAATGTAGAAGAAATGATGGAGACAGAAAATCACCAAGGTAAACACCACAGTAAGGATCGTCGCAGATAAGAATCACCCACGGGTGCTAAAATCAGTGGGTGAAAATATGACGAGAAACAGAATGCTTGCATAATCTCCAAGTACCTCCTCACAAGATATTTATGAATTCGAAAGGAAAAACCAGTAAGTTTACAGAGGAGAACCCCACAGATGAGGGCAGCAGGGGGAGTTCTCAAAGTGATGAGGATTATTGTCTCCAGCAGCAAGACAATTCGACATCGTGTGGTACAATGTGGAGCCAACATCTCTTCTGTGATATTTTGCTGCCCCAAACGCATAACTCAGTCTAACCTGAGGAAACACCAGACAAGCCCAGGTGCAGGCCCATTCTACAAAATAACTGACCGGTCCTCTTCAAAAGAGCTGGGGCCAGGAATGAGAGACTGAGGAACTATCTCAGGCAGGAGAACACCTCAGAGACACAACAACTAAATGCCACATGGGATCCTGCACGGGATCCTGAACCACAAAAGGGACAGGAGTCGGAAAATAGGTGAAATTCAGATGCAGTCTGGATTCTAAGTGATGACACAACATTGTTCAAGGTGAACCTCCTGGTTTCAATCATTGTTCCAGGTCACAGACACATTAACATAGCGAAGCTTGGGGGAAGGGCACACAGGAAATCTCTATGCTGTTTCTGCAACTTTGCTCTATGTCTAAAGCTATCTTAAAATAAAAAGCTTAAACACATAAAATGGCATGCACCCCAGGCCGTTCTTGGCACCCTCTGGCTAGTTCATTCTTCACTGATCACTAGACACCTGCTGGGCGTGTGTTGGCTGCCTCTCCCCTTGAACAGACATACTGGGCTTCTCTGCGGCATCCAGAGTCTAGTAGTGGGCCCCGCCAGAGTGTTGAGTTCCAGGGGACAGGGCAGCGAGTGCAAAGGCCCTGAGGAGGAAGTAAGCCTGGCATGTTCCACAAACACCAAGGAAAACTCTGTGGCCAAAGCAGTGCTCTCAGGCAGAGGCCTACACCTGACCAGTACCCACATGCGCCCTGTTGTTGCCCTCTGGACACTCTCCAACCCTCTGTCGTGCACACGCAGCCCACCAGGTGCCCCAGGAACTCCAGGACTCGTGTCTGAGAGGTTGTCCCAGGGTTCCGGGCAAGCAAGTCACTCCCACTAGCTGAAGGGGTATTTCCTTCATGGACGTGCATGGGACTGAGCCACCAGAGCAGTGCTGACAGTCTCCTTTTGGTGACTCTCCTTCACATCAGACACAGAGTGAGTCCAGAGCACTAGGCTCTGGTGCCAATGGTCTGGTCTTCCATTTGAGATGTGTGTGTAGGCTCGGGCATTGGCTCTCATCCACCTGTGCTTCAGCTTCAGTGGCAACTCCAGTCCCCAGCACCCAGCGGCAGCCCAGGGTGGTGGCTCACAGACTCCAGGCCACATGCGGGCAGGCCTCAGGGGCTGGCCACACTCATCGGCTTTGAGGGCTTTGGAAGCTCTTGCCCTGAGTCCTCTCTTGCATCTGAGCCACGCTGAATGCCACACTCTCACAGGTTGGTCTGCCGAGGGATGGCAAGCCTTGCACAGTTGGGGCAGCTCTTCTCTCTATCTGCTGGTGGCAGCGTGCAGAAGGCAGTGAGGAGATCCTAGTCTAGGGTGCAGGATAACAGCCCAAGGACTGTAAAGAAGATGTGGCTGGATGTGTGGTTCTTTGCTTACACTATAAAGTTCCAAACGGTAAATTTAATATGACCAGAAAAGCACAATGGTTCACATTTTCCTGCATACCCTGGGTCAGAACTGAACTGGAGGTCATCTTCAACAAAGCACGAGAGCACCATAGACGCCAGCATTCCCAGATGGATGGATGAAACTGAGTCAGCAGAAACACCGCACATAACCAGCAATAAATACATAGAATTTTCGGGAATGTGGAATCAAGAGATCTCTAGCATCTCTACATAAGCAGGTTCCATAGAGCCATGCACTGTGAGTAATAACCACATTGCTATTTTTCCCCTCACTGTGGGAGATACATGAAATTAGATAGGAACAGAACACTCAACAATAAAGAACACAAAGAGATGCTTCCTGGACCCAAACAGGAAGAGACAGTGAGTACACACTAAGAAGGATCTTTGCTGCATGGATTGGACAGTAAACAAACAGGCTGGCACCCCTTCTTCCCCATTCCTCTACATCTGCATCAATATATCACCATACCCCCACATGGGCTCGTGGATCTTGGAATACACTTTAATCAAATTGTTTATATAGGGCTTCCCTGGTGGCGCAGTGGTTGCGCGTCCGCCTGCCGATGCAGGGGAACCGGGTTCGCGCCCCGGTCTGGGAGGATCCCACATGCCGCGGAGCGGGTGGGCCCGTGAGCCATGGCCGCTGAGCCTGCGCGTCCGGAGCCTGTGCTCCGCAACGGGAGAGGCCACAGCAGGGGGAGGCCCGCATACCACAAAAAAAAAAAAACGGGAGAGGCCACAAAGAGGGGGGGCCCCATACCCCAAAAAAAAAAAAAAGAAAAAAAATTGTTTATATAGACAAGGGCCCTGAAAAACATATCTGCCCAGGACCCCTGGTCACCCTAGAGACAGCCATACCTCTGGAAACAGTCAAGAAGAATCGTTAATAAGGAGGCTGGGTGGGGAGAGGTGGGAGCCAGCTCACCCACTGTGACGCTCTCTTCCTGGAATGTACATCTGAAACAGAAGAACCACAGTGTGGCCAACCCGAGCCCCGAGCCCCACCCTGGAGCCCTGACCACTGCCCACGCAGCTCCTGAGGCTCTGGCTGGGGATCTCCAAGGCACCCCATTTCCAGGTCTCCATCACCAGTCCCCAAGCCTTGCCTTTAATTCCCTTCTGTTTAAGTAAGGTGGGATCTGCTGGACACTGCCAACCTCTGTTCCCGTCTTCCTAGAGGCTGTCAGGAGCTCTGAGCACCAGAGGTCCCCAGCCACGCCCTCTGCAGCCCTTGGCACCGAGACCTCACCAGTGAGGGCCCGTGGCTCCTCCTTCACACATGCAGAGTAAGTGCTAACCCACAGCCTCCCTCCTTGTTTACAGACAGGTAGATGCGGGAAAATAGTCTGGCCCCTCATCTCTCTGCTCTCCCAAAAAAGGGGACGCGACATTCATGGTGTTGCTTTGTCCCTACAGACCTGGACTTCTTCGAAAAGTGCTAATCTTCACAAAAGAGTCCGGGGCGCTATGCGTCCCTCTAAGTAAGTCAGATTAATTAGCCAGTTCACACATGAGGAGCCTCTTATTCTTGCAGGCTTTGTTTACAGGTCAGAAATTAGACTTGAAGCGAAAATTGACATCTCGATGTGAACAGTGTTTTCCCTCATGATACGGTGACTCAGGGCCCTGGGCTCAGACATGTGTGGGACATCGCCTTCCCTTCACCGTGGACCAGAGTGTGGCAATGGCTAACAGGCCATGACATGGAGGGACATTAGTTTTCCATGGCTGTGGACCAGAATGTGCCAATGGCCTGATAGGACCCAGGCCAGGATGGGAACTGGAAGTTGCTTTCCAGAGTTGTCTTGTTTTGTTCAGTTGTTTGTTTCTTTAGGTGTTGGTGCATCCTGAGCACTCAGCCTAATCCCTGGGACACGGGTGTGTGGTGCTGATGAAGGTGTGTAGCCTGTAGCCAGAGCTGACAGCCCAGAAACACATCCATCCAGCCAATTATTTTCAGTCAGTGCTCTTTTCCTTAGCAACTCGATCCCATGAACAGGGATGAGGCTAGCCTGACTGGGAGCTCCACCTACATTCTGAGCGTGGTCCTAGAAGGACCACGCCTGGGGATGCTGGGCCCAGCCTGGCCCACGGATGCCAAGCTGCCCCAGCCGGTCTGATCTGCTCAGCATAGCCTCAGGCGGGCAGTTTGTGGAGCTCAGGAGTGGTGACCCTGGTACACCCATGTTACCACAGGCTCTGGGAAGTGGCAGGGCTGCCCCAGGCCCTGGCCCTGTCCCCACCAGCAACATCGCTGCAGCCAAACCCACAGGGTGGCCTCAGCACAGCGCCCCAGCTTCTAAGGCAGGCTTGCTGGCTGAGTGGGGAGGGATATAGAGTCAGCAGGAAATGTTAAGATTATCCCTGAATCGCCCATCAATTCCCCCATCAGGTTGAATAGATGTGGGTTTTGTAGACACTCAATATGATAACTGCTTTTCACACAAATGTGGAGACCCACCGAGGCAGTCTAAAGAAGGAAGAAAAGAAACTCCATGTGCAGACGTCCAGTGCTGCTACCCTTTCTGTCAGCCCGGCACTACTGCCTCCCAGGTGATCAGGGCAGGGCTGGGAGCTGGGAGGGCTCCTGCTTGCCGCATGGTGCATTGGTTTCTGCTCCAAACCAGGCCTCTAGCATCCTCCTGGAGGCTGCTGGTTGGTTTGTCATCCTCATAATGTGACAGCATCCAGCAAAAGGTGCTGAATAAATCGGCTCTGGATTGGGAAGGAAAGCTAACTTTGAAAAGACAGAGAGAATGTGGCCCCGGCTTCTCTCCTTTCAGGTTGAAACTCGGGGCTGGTTGTTCTCCTGTTGCCACCCAACCCGCTTCACCTCCGCCCTGTCCTGCGCTGGAGGCTGACAGGGTGGGTGGCCTCTCCCCGGCTATTTTGCCAAGGGGAGGTGCCAACAGGAAGTCGGGGGCTGGAGAGAGGCTTTTCTCTCTGCTTTTGGCCCTGCAGGTCCAGCAGCGGTCCCTGAGCTCCACCCACCCTGTGGGTTCCCTAATCCTGCCCAAGGCTCGATGAGGTATGCCGGTGGACTCCCGGGTCCTCCGGGACCCCGGCTGATGGGCATTCCCACAGAGCCGTACAGTCTCACAGTGCTGGTCCCATCCCTCCGGTTCAGGATGGGACTCCACCACGCCAGCCCAGTTCCCGCCCTGAAGCACACAGGGTTAGCCTGCTCCCTGCAACCATGACAGACTCAGGCAGACAGAATCCAAGACCCGCCCAGAACACTCTGAGCAAGGCACGCAACCCCCCCACCTCACCCCCCCCAGCCCGCCCCCGCCACCACTGCTGCTGTGGGCGGTCCCAGACAGGAGGAAAGCGTCAGAGCAGGATGACTGGGTGCTCTGAAAGGAATTTAGGGACGGCCCATTGGGCCCACCCTCCACACACAGGCCCTAAACATTCAGTTGTTTCCAACTGAAACAAATTGATAGATCTGTGCTGGGAACGAGGGGGCGTGTAGACCACGGGCCTAGGGAGGAGGCTGCCCCATGAAGAGGGAAGGAGCCCCCAACCCAGGACACCCCATCCCAGGAGGAAACACCGTGCTGGGCAGTGGTCTGGGGACCATACACGTGGCTCACAAGCCTGCCGAGGATATCACGCCCCGTGGAGAGGGTCACCTTTCTGGCTACAAGAGGGATGCCTCGCCACCAGGAGGGCCCCCAGCCAGCCGGGGAGGGAGGAGAATGAACTGGTAGACAGGGAAGGCTTAAGCCAGAAGCAGCAACGCAAACAACTGCCCAGGACTACGCAGGTCTACATCATCCTGGAACAGTTGTGAAACTTAACACAGAAATCAAAGACAACTATTGAAATAGAAGATGCATATTAATTTTTTTTAAAGTAGTGATAACAAGTATAAGAAATCCATATTCTATCCACAGTGAAATCGGTTGGGTTCGTATATGGTTGGAAGTGAGATGCTCCAGTCCTTTTGAACAGAAACAGTCCACCGCTTTGTTTAATTCTTAAGGCAACTTAAGTTTAAGAAGGTATTAAAAACTGAAAGATAACAGCTAGCAGGATAATAACAGGATGTGTATCTTATAAGAAGTCACTGCAGAAGGGAACAAAGTAGAAAACATAGTCTAGATAACAAAAGATAAGAAAAGAATTTAAAAACCACGAATTAACAAATCTTTGCTGAGACCTAAGGAAGGGAAGATACAGGCTGAGGCCCAGGGCAGAAAGGAGCTGGGCAGAGCTGAGTTGTGACATGCGCAGGCAGGGGAGGGGGAGGCGAGACAGCAGGAGGGCTGCTGGGCCCTGGCCAGAGCTGTGGGATTTCCTCTGAGAGCAGTGGCGTCCAACAGAGGGTGTTCAGGAGGGGAGGGTGATCTGACGTGGCTGTGGAAGGGCCAGCTTTGAGGCACCCTTTGGAGGCAGCATGAGGAGACTTGCTAAGGACCAGTGGTAGGGCAGGGACGGTGGAGATCAAGACCAAGGCCAAGCCCCCCAGTGGAAGCCCCTGCATGGGGGTGCCGTTACCGAGATGGTGAAAGCTCAGGATTGGAGGCAGGACTGGAGGCTTGTTTTTGGTTTGATTTGGGGGGTGAGGATGAAGGAGCTGGCTGGAAGGAGTCAAGACTTCCATTCTGGAATTACTGCCCTCATGAGTGGGCGAGCAGGCACATAAAGTCAAGACCGACCTCAGGGAAAGGCCAGCCAAGCCATCAAATGCTGGAGGATGGTCACGATGGCTCTGGGAAGAGGTGCAGGGAAAGGAGAAGGGGTCAAGCCCCCAGGACTCCCGCCATGGCCAGGTGGGTAGAAGAGGGCCAGTGGAGTGGGAAGAAAGCCAGGAGCCAGGGGTGCCGAGGTCAACACTGTGATGGCAGGGAGGGAGCATGGGAGGCCTGAGACATGGGACAGATGAATGACCACACCCCGTGGTCGGGGGGGACCGTGTCTGGACACTTTCGATGATGCAAGGGGGCAGTGGAGGAAGTGGAGGATGGAGGCAACGCTTCTGAGAAAGCGGGGAACCGGCCAGTAACCCCAGGGACTGGCGGGCTATGGTTTAGCAGCAGTACCAGGCCTAATGTGCCCTGAAGTGGGAAATGGCCTTCAAGGGGGAACCAAGGGAGAGACAGAGAGCAGCTTCTGAGCAGGTGGGCTGACGGGGCCCTGGACCAGGGGGACGGGCCATCCCACCAGGAGGGGACACTACCAGCCTGAGGCCTGCAGTCAGGAATTTAAAGGTAGATCCTTCAGCTAGATTGGAGAGTTTCTCCGGCTTACAGGCAGGAAAGTGACGGGGTGGGATAGGGTTTGGCCCAGCGATTCATTAAAGAAGACAAGGACCGGGGAGGCGTAAGCATAAAGAGGAGCAGTGGCGGGCGTCCAGGTTGGATGAGGAAGGACAAGAAGGCAGGGCAGGTGGAGCTGGGCTGGGCTGGGCGGACAGGGTCCTGAGAGGGCAGGACGGAGGTAAGGGGGTGGGGGCGGCTGCAAAGTGAGGGTCAGGGTGCAGTGTCTGGTGAGACCAGCTCTCCTGTGTGCTCCTGGGGGTTGGGGGACAAGTCACACTTATAGATACAGGCCAAGAAACAATGAAAACATCAAGACCACATGGATCACTAATAACTAGCAATGGGTTTACCTTCCGGTTAAAGATCGATCAGTTTGGGGTTTTTTCTCTGTTTTATTAAGATATAATTGGCATGCAGTACTGTACAAGTTCAAGGTGTACAGCATAATGACTTGACATACATATATTTTGAAGTGATCACCACAATAAGTCTGGTTAACATCCATCACCTCATATATTGGGTTGGCCAAAAAAGTTCATTCGGGTTTTGCCATAACATCTCATGGTAAAACCCGAATGAAACTTTTGGCCAACCCAATAGTTACAAAAATTTTTTTTCCTTGTGATTAGGTTCAGTTTAAGTTTTAAAAAATAAATGGCAATGCTGTTTAAAGAAATAAGTAAAAATGCCAAAAGATAGACAAAGAAAATGTACTCAGAGAAAGCAAGGGATCTTTAATATCATAAACAGAGAATTCAGATCAAGAAGTATGAAATATCTCTGAGACCCCTGTTTTATTGACAATGCATGGTGAAAATAGCCACAAAGTTTGCAAAGCAAGTAATGCAGCATCTGCCACTGTTGGAAATATGAGGAGAGAATGACCAAAAGATGGTGTTGGTGGGACTTTCATGGCATGTCTCAGCTGATGACAGATCTTCTGACAGGAGCAGAGAGGGACAGGTTATTTTAATAACGAAACAAGTAGGGCTGATTTACAAGTGGACATGACAACTTATGACTGAAAGCACATGGAAGCATTTACAAAAATTGATCCAGCACCTCCAGCCAGCCCAGGCTAAAAGCCCTGATCTGTCACCCTGGCCCCCCAAGCCCCTCATCCTCGGCCTCCCAAACCCCTGCCTCACAAAGCCACAACCTAGACCCCCACCAGGTGCTGCTTCTCAAGAGGCGAGGGGCTGTCCCCACCTGGCCCCTCTCCTGCCTACGCTCCCTGGCCAGAGGTTCCCCACCCCCCAGCAGAGCCTGTCAGGCCTGTCTCTTGACCTGCCCTCCTCACACCCACTGCCCCAACATTCAGAGCCTGGACTGTGTCCTAGGGCCCTCTCTCAAGACCCCCGGCTCTGGCATCATAGGGCATAATGCCCAACTCTCCACCCACCAACTGATGAAACAACTAGTGGCATGGCCCCCTCACCCCCTTTTATGCAGTCTCATAGGAGGAGGAATTCCTCTGAGCCAAGACAACCCACAATGCTCCACCACCCTGATTTGCCCAAGAATTGCGTGGCATTCCTTGTCCCTCGCCCAGCTGCATCTTCAGCCACCTCCACTCCAGGACTCCTTTCTCTCAGGCCAGCAGCACACTGGGGTCTGTCTCTCCAATTCTAAGCAAGAAAACCCTGCCTCTCCCTCCAATTACCACCAAAACCTCTGCTCCCCCTCACCCACTCTTCCCAGCACGCTGGCCTGTGTTGGCCCTAGATCTACATCTCCTACCCTGCACGCCCAACACCCATGTCCTCTGCCCAACCTTCAGGGACTTCTCACTACTCTCTTTGAGCTTCTCTCTGGCCCCCTTTGGTTTCCAAGGCACCAGAGGCTACAGGTTCCCTCTTACTGCATTCATCTTGTAACATAGAATGTGCATTTCCTTGAAAGCCCCCTAACATTTACAAAGCTGAGCAAACACCAGAGACGAGGGCAATTTCAGAAATTCCCAAAGTCTCATAGCACCCAGGTTGTCTGCCATGCTCATAACTCAGAATGTGTTGGCCTGGACCAGGGCATCTCTGCCAAGTCTCCATGGAGACTGGCTCTTCTCCTTCCTCTGGAGTTTGGCAGCTGAGGAAGGTGCCCAAAGCTCCATGGAGCCTGGGGTGCTGGCTGGGAACTATGGATGTCCAGACACCTGGCAGGAAGGTGCAGACAGGCTCTCTGGAACTGAGATAGAATCCAGAGATGCCCAGAAGTGTTTGATCGTGTTCTGGTGGAAGTAGAAGCAGGTGGAAGTAGAAGAAGGGCAGTTTCCTGCCCTTGCAGGAAACTGTGTCTCAGATGGCTAGAGGTGGGTGTCACTGAATGGGTGAAGAAACCTGATTTAAACCCACAGGCACTGAGATCTAAAAACATTTGGCTTGTACTAGGAAGTAACATCAAAGGAACAACCTAACACCCAACCACTTGGAAGTTTTTTAAACTTTCCCCTAAATAACTCAGGTCATTCTAATCAAAAGCACAAATAATTTTTTAAATGACAATGAGAATTCAGCATAACAAAGTTAGTAGGTAAGAACCACACTGCCACCAGAAGCAAATTCACAGCCTCAAATGCTCCATAATTATAGGAACAGAATGATAATAAATGAAGTGGACACTCAAGAAGGCAGAAAGAAGAAAAACGAACCTAAAGTAAATAATTAAAATAACATGTGTGATATGAATCCCATTTATGAAAAAATACATATATGTAAAAAGAAAGGAAAATGGTCCCCAAAATATCAGTGGTGGCTACATTCATTTGTGTGGCTGGTGTAACAAATTACTGCAAACACACCTTATAATTCTACAGTTCTAGAGGTCAGAAGTCCAACATGGGTCTCACTGGGCTAAAATCAAGGTGTTGGCAGGGCTAAGTCCCTCCCGAAGCTCTAGGAGAGAATCTGTTTCCTTGCCTTTTCCAGCTTCTAGAGGCTACCACATTCCTTGGCTTGTGGTCGCTTCCTCCATCCTTACAGCTAGCATCTTCAAATCTCTCTCTCACTCTGATCTCCTCTTCTGCCTCCTTCTTCCATATTTAAGAAGACCTGTGATTACATTGGGGTACTAGACAATCCAAGAGAGCCTCCTTACCGTGAACTCAGCTGATTAAAACCTCACTTCTACCTGCACCATTGATTCCCCCTTGCCACATAACAGAACATGTCCACAGGTCCCAGAGACTTGGACATGGGCTCTTTGGAGGCTATTATAATGTTTCCCATAGTGGCTGTGTCAAAATGGTAGGATTTCATGTTTTTAATCTTCTTCTTTCTACTTCTCTACACTGTTTGATGTTTTTGGTTTACAATAAGCATATATTTATATGCTCAACCAATAACTTTTAATGGTGAACATACAGAAAACCAAAAAAAAAAAAAAAAGGAAAGAAAAAAGAAATAATAACATCCTCTTACAGGCCCCAATGATGTTGCTTTTGCAACACCATTTTTGGCTGGTTTTCTTGTCTTCCTCCCCTGACTGTGACCTGCCTAAGGACAGGGCAGACCCTTTCCCTTCTGTGTCCCTAGCACCAAGCAAAGGCATTTTTTTTTTTTTAGCACAGCAGGCTTAAGCAAACGTTTCTTGAACTTAGGGTAAATCCCTTTATCAAAAAGACTCTGGTTCTGGGGGAATGATGTGCACACTCAGAAACGCACTTCAAAGCCGAGATCCAAATAAACACAATGATATTATTGAAAAGGCCTCATACATAAAACTTAATTCAGAAGCAATCTGGGTAGGGCAATCCAGCAGACAGAGAAAGTGTTATTGCTTGGGCTCTGGAAAAAACCCTTCCTCTGTACAGAGCCAGAATAGAGATGCTAAAAGCCAGAAGGCCCCACAGAGCACAAGCCTTCTGGAAAGCACTTAACTCCTCACCCTGGCCAAAAAGGACACATTGGTCCCACTGCAAGAACACCCCACTGTGACCTGGGATAGGATCTGGGGGCCTCGCCTATCCCGCCCCCTCAAGGAAAAGCCCTAGAAAGCAGAGGGCATTGCTCAGAGGCTCAACCTGGCTGTGCCATCCCCGAATCCCCCAGGCTGGAAGAAAGAGCAAACTGGGCCCAGCTGAGACCTGTATGAGGCTTCTAGATCAAATCCCTGCCCTGTCACTTCTGAGCTATTTGACCTTTTTTAGCCTCAGTGTTTTTACATGTAAAATGGAACAATATTACCTACTTTACAGAGTTGTTAAGGAATAAAAACAAGATGATGAAGGCAAAGTTAGTGAGCTCAGCATGATTATTCCCATTTTACAGATTGGGAAGCTGAAGTAAGGTTACATGATTCTTTCAGGGTCAGACAGCTAATGACTGGCTGACCCAGGTCTGCTGACCCCAAAGCTGACTCTTCCCCCACCAAACACTGTGACGGGCGTCCCCAGAGGCTTGCCCTGTGGCTCTTGGATGCCACCCAGATGCAAAGCTGTACAGAGACCTCCCTCCTCACGGTAGCACCTGAGTAACTGAGGGACTGAAGTGGATTTAAAGTGTCTCCTTCATGAATGCTTTGGGTTTGGGTATGCTGCATTCTGGATTTGATGCAGAACTTGAATCCAACCCACTTCCTGGGAAAGGAATACAAATTAAGACAGAACCCCCTGGAAGTGTCCTCTTACCCAGTGGAGGCTTTAAGAGGGAGGGAACAGCCAGAGACCTAGACCACAGTGGGGGATGCTGGGGAGAAGAGAAAGAAAAAGGCTCCTACAGCTCCAGACAAGCTGGGCCCACACACCCAGCCTGTCGACACCCTCTGAAACAACCTAGGCTCTGGGTTCAGGGACTCCCTGCAAGGAGCCTGGAAAGTCAGGCCCACCCAGCATGGCTCTTCAGCCAGCCTCTGGCCAGTTTTAGGAAAGAAAGCGTAGAGTGAATTGAAAGCCCATGCAGGCATCTCTTGGGGCAGAGCCCTCAGCAGAGGCTGGGCTGACAGGATGTCTGCCTCTTACCCAACCACATTTATGAAAATAGATGGGGTGGTCAGGCCAGGGTACCCCAAGCTGAGGTCAGCAAGATTCTCAGCAGAGGAGAGCTGCCTCCTACTGGTGTCCTCTGGACCAGGAAGGATCCCTGAGGGCCTGGGGTCCAGGGCACCTAGCTCCGCAAACCAACCTTGACAGCAACACCATATAGATGTGTCCACACACATGCACACACATGGTCAACATCTGTGACCTGGGGCTGGATGCAGACCATGGGCACCACCTCCTAGTGGCGAAAATGGGCAGCAAACAAGCAAGCAGGAAATAGGGAAATATGAGAGAGTGACAGAACCATGAAGATAACACTGCAGGGCAATGTCGTGGGAATGGGGGCAGGGAGAGGTTCCCAGAAGAGGTGACATTGGAGCTGAGGCCCAAATGACAAGGAGCCAGCTATTCAGAGATCTAGGGAAGCAGGTTCCAGGCAGAGGGAACAGCAAATGCAAATGCCCTGAGGCCAGAATGAACCTGACATGTTTGAGGAAGGGAAAGAAGGCCAATGTGATTGGACGGTGGGCAGGTCATAAGGTCATGAGTCGTGGTCCAGACAGATGGAGTAGAGCCTCGTCAGCTGTGGTTAGTTCCCATTTCTCCTCTCTGTAGTGGGAAGCCCCCGGGAGGTCTTAGGCAGGGCCTGATGAGATCTGATTCCCATCTCATTTGCTCTGGGCATGCTGTAAGAATTGCAGGGCAGCAAGTATGAAAGCAGGGGGTCAGTGAGGAAGAGGTACAAAGCCTCCCTCCCCTCTCTCTCTATGAAATGCCCTTACCCAGGTAACTAGTCATGCCTGTGTTTCTGTGGATAAAGTCCCACCCAGATTATAAACTACTCAACACACAAAAGGTCTCCTAAGAGTGAGGTTCCAGTTCTGGTTCCAGGTAAGATGGAGTAAGCACACACTTCGCCTTGTCTCTCCCGCTGAATGCAGCTATGTAATATGGACTGAAGGCATGGAGCAGCTATTTGAGGACTCTGAAAAGTAAACAATAACATGCAACTGGAGGAAGAAGACCAGAATCTGAAGTACCACCAAATTGACAGTGAGTTTAATATTTTTTTAATCTTCCAATACCTCTCAGTCTGGGTACGAGGCAGGTGAAACCCCAGAAGTGGGCAATGGGGTGCAGACAGAGAGAGCTGAGAGAAGCCCTCTAGTTGTGGCTCAAGGAGAGAGAAAGGACCTCCTAACACTCAGAGTGGGGGAAATCCCCCATTTTTCTTTTTTATTTCCCTTTTCTCCATTCTCTCACACTCCAGTCCTTGGCAGCGCACTCAAAAAAATATGAGAGAGGGGAGCCTTACTCTCTGATTAGAGTAACTGTGGTCCTAGGAAGGTGAAGCAAACACCTGTTGCTCTTTTCTTTCTGTGTCCTCTCATGCAGTTGCAGGAAGTGTGCAACAGAGCAGGGTAAAGAGAGCCCCAACTTTCTGGCCAGAAAGCCTTAGGGAGCACCAGGAAACTGGAAAATACTAGGGAGATGGTGGACAAAGTGGAGCTTGGGAAACTGATGTCATAAGTTGTTTATAATCTCCTGGGCTCACCCGTGAGCTGTGCATCCATGGATCTGACTCCAAACAACACACTACAGGCTTTGGGAACTGAATTACGAGACAAAACAATGCCCAGGTCCCAGACTGGCCAGTGGGTGGTGCACACATGGGACTGATACAAATAGCACTGCAGAGGCTTCAAAAATGGACCTGACATTGAAATCACAATCCATAGAAGGCAGGTTGCAACTTGCAGTCCGAACCTAGCTGGGTCAATTATCTAATAAAATAAAAATATCGACCTTCTCCATAGAACTTAAATAAGACCATGGCATTTAAATAAAACCAAAAGTTTCATAGCATAGTATCAAAATGTCCAGGATCCAGTCCAAAATAACTTGGCATCTGAAGAACCAGGAAAATATCAACTTGCATAGGAAAAGACAATTGAGAGATATCAACACTGAGATAACACATATGTTGGAATTATCTGACAAAGATTTTTAGGCAGCTGTCATAAAAAGTCTCTAGTAAGGGCAAAAACTCTCGCTGTGAATGGAAAGATAGTCTCAGCAAGAAATATAAGATATAAAATAAAGAACAAAATGGAAACTTTGTAACTGAAAAATACAATAACCAAAAAAAAACCCAAAAAAACCACCTCACTGAATAGGCTCAACAGCAGAATGGAGATAACAGAGGAATGAGTCAACAGTGAACTTGAAGACAGATTCACAGAAATTATCTAATTTGAACAGCAGAGAGAAAAAATATTTTTATAATGAAAAGAGCCTTAGGGACCTGTGATAAAATACCAAAAGAATCTAACATTGATGTCATCAGTGTTTCAGGAGAAGAGAAAGAGTACAGTGATCAAAAATAATTGAACAAATAATGGCTGAAAACTTCCCAAATTTGGTGAAATATACAAACTTACAGATTCAACAGCACAGTGAACCTCAAACAGGATAAATCCAAAGAATTCTACTCTTACATTTTATAATCAAATTTTGAAAACTATAGACAAAAGGAAAGTCTTGAAAGCAGCCAAAGAAAAACAGTACATTACTTATAGGGGGAAAAATGATTCAAATTAGCACAGATTTCTCATCAAAACCATGGAGTCTAAAGGAAGTGGGAAAACATTTTTAACATGCTGAAAGAAAAGAACTACCAACACAGAATTCTATTTCCAGCAAAAATATCCTTCAAGAATTATGGAGACATAAAGACATTCTCAGAGGAAGAAAAACTAAGAGAACTTATTGCCAGTAGATTTACCCTAAAATAGTTGCCTAAGGAAGTTCTTCAGACAGAAGGGAAATTATACTAGAAGAAAATTTTGAACATCAGGAATAAGGGAAGAACAATGGAAATAGTAAATATCTGGAAAAATATAATAGACTGTTATAAGTAAGAATTATAATATTGTCTGATGGTGAGATCGCTGTATGTATTTGTATAAAACACAACTAGAACAGAAAGGAGGTAGAGTAAAGGGACCTATATGATGCTAAAGTTTCAACATTCAAATTGATGTTGTGAAAATATTGGTTCTAAGTAGACAGTGAAAAGTTAAGTATGTTTATTGTAATCCCTAGAGCAACCACTAAAACAACTACACAAAGAGTTACAGTCAAACACAAAGATAAGTTTAAATACTAAAAAATGTTCAATAGTTAGAAATATAAGAGCAAAATAAACCCAAAGTAAGCAGAAGGAAGGAAATAAAAATTAGAGTAAAAAAATAAATGAACCTGAATACACAAAAATAATAGAGAAAAATCAATGAAGCCAAAAACGGGTTCTTTGTAAAGACCAATAAAATTGATAAATCTCTATCAAGACTAACATTTTTTTAAAAAGGAAAGAGCATATAAATTAACAATAATCAGGAATTTTTTAAAGGATATCACTAAAGACTTCATAGGCATTAAAAAGATAAAAGAACACTACAAACAAATCTGTGCATATAATTCAACTTTGATGAAATTCATGATTTCCTCAAAAACCACAAACTATCAAAACTCACCCCAAGATAAAGTACAAAGCCTGAAAGTACTATAACTATCAAAGAAATTGAACTCACAGTCTAAAAGCTTCCAAAAAAGAAATCTTCAGGCCCAGACTATTTTACTGGCAAATTCTATCAAATATTTAAGGAAGAAATGTCACCAATGCTACACAATCTCTTTTAGAAAATAAAAGAGGAGGGAACACTTCTCAACTCCTTTTATGAGGCCAATATTACCCTGATACTAAAACCAGACAAAGATAGTTCAGGGGAAAACAATTATAGACCAATTTCCCTTAAGAACATAGATGCAAAAATCCAAAACAAAAATTGGTGCAGCTAATCTAGCAATGAATAAAAAGTATAATACATCACAAACAAGAAGAATTTTTCCTGGAATGTAGGCTGGTACAATATTTTAAAGTCAATGTAATCTACCATATTAACAGACTAAAACAGAAAAAACACATTGTCATATCAACTGATGCAGAAAAAGAATTTGATAAAATTAACATTCATTTTTGAGTAAAAATTTTAAACTCTCAGCTAACTAATTTAGAAAAGAACTTTCTCAACCTGATAAAGAGCATCTACCAATAAACCCTAAAGTTAACATGATAATCATGAAAGACTGAATATTTTACTCCCTAAGATAGGAAACATTCTCCCTACTCTTATTCAACATTGTACTAGAAGTCCTAGACAGTGCAGTAAGGCAAGAAAAATAAATACAAGGCATACAGATTGGAAGGAAAGAAATACAACTGTCCCTATTCCCAGATAACATGATTGTATATGTAAAAAACCTCAAAGAATCTATAATAGGAAATTCTAGAAATAACAAATGAGTTTAGTAAGGTAACAGGATACAAGGTCAAAACAATAAATCAATCATATGTCTATATTCTAGCAATAAACTCTTGGAGACAAAAAAAAAGTAAGCTACTTACAACACTTAAAAACAAAATACTTAGATATAAATCTAAAATACGTATGCAGGATTTGTATCCTGAAAACTAAAAAATGCTTATAAAAAGAAATTTTTTTTTTTTTTTTTTTTTTTTGCGATACGCGGGCCTCTCACTGTTGTGTCTTCTCCCGTTGCAGAGCACAGGCTCCGGACGCACAGGCTCAGCGGCCATGGCTCACGGGCCTAGCCGCTCCGCAGCATGTGGGATCTTCCCGGACCGGGGCACAAACCCATGTCCCCTGCATCGGCAGGCGGACTCTCAACCACTGCGCCACCAGGGAAGCCCATAAAAAGAAATTTTAAAGGAACTAAATAAATGAAGAGATATACTATGTTCATGGATTGAAAAACTCAAAATAGTGAAGATGTCAGTACTCTGTAAATTGGTCTATAGATTTAAGGCAATTCCAACAAAAATATGAGCAGGACTTTTTACAGATATAGACAAAATTATTCTAAAATTTATATGGAAAAGCAAAGGAACTAGAATTAGCTATGACAATCTTGAAAAAGAAGAATAAAGTGGGGCCAATCACTCTGCCCAATATCAAAGCCATTAGGCTATAGGCAATTTAGCTATAGTAATCAAGACAGTGTGGTGCTGGCAAAAGGATAGACACATAGATCAATGAAGTTGAGGTTGATGGGGGTTCTGCAGACAGCAAATATGGCCAGGACCCGGGTGTACGTCCCCAGAAAACTGTAATCATGTACCTCAGCGGAGGGCCACAACTTCCAAGGTGGTGCAGCTAGCAGTGAGAGACATGGCACAAGGAGGGTGATTCTGACTCCGATTTGGAACAAGCCAGAGCAGATAGGTCCGAGATGGCTCTGGAATCTTACCACACTCACTCGTTGGCTTTCTCAGGAACTGTCCTGAGTGAGGCCAGGGAAAATACAACTTGTGCTTACAAATGCCCATGAGTGAACCTTGTTTGTGAGCTTCACTAGTGTCCTAAGGAGGGACAGGAGGTTGATAACCACTGGATGGCAGGGCCAAGTCTCCCACAGTTCACACCCAGGGCCTGTGTGCTCGGCCTCTGCCTCTCGAGCCGTATCACATTCTACACCCCTCTATACCTGGGGTTCAGGAAGCTAAAAATCTGGCTGCCTCTGCACAGCTTCTGGAATACCCTGACGCTCATCCCCACTTGGCAAACTCCTACTCAACCTTCGGGGCCCAACTCCAATGTCCCCCTCCTCCTTCTACAGACACAACCTTGGGCCTAGACAGAAAGTGGGAGGAAGAGCAGGGCAAGGAGGGCAGTAAGGAGAAAATTCAGTGAGCAAATAATGTGCTGTGGGAGAGGCTAGAAACAGCCTCCTTAGTGCCCCCACTCCCCATGCACAGGAAAGCCAGACCTGCAAGAACCAGCCCACCACACCAAATCTCTGATCATTAAAACACCCACATGCTCTGTTCCAGCAGTTCCACTCATGATATCCATCCTACAGACACAACTGCCACCTCAGAGCACCAGGAGACAGGCTCACTGAGCTTTGCTTTTAATGGCAAAAAGCTGGAAATGACCCAAGTACCCAACCACAGGGGCCCATTAAATATTCTGTGAGGTATCCACATGATACAATGCTGGGTGAGGGGTTATAAAATGAGTTCAATCTCTGCACATCAACATGGTGAGGTCCCCAGGATATAATTTTGAGTGAAAAATGCAAATTACAGGATGACAATTATAGATTGTGTTTTAAATATATATGTAATATTTTTAAAGGAAGGAGAGAAATATACAAACAATTCTATGTATTTTTCTCAAAGTGCATTTAGGAGCATGTAAACACATAGAAAAAGATCTAGAAAGATATTTTTCTAGGGCCTCCATTCTCTCAAAGGGGTGGGGGCCAAGAGTCTGGGCAGGCCAGCCAGGGCTTTGGCCTAATCTGCACAGCTGTAGGCTTTACAAAAAGAACATACTCAAATGACTTGGATGACTAAAATATAATGAGAGCAGATGAATTCACTGCAATTAGAATTTTTTTCAAAAGAGAAAACCGTGCCGTGAAATCTCCAGGGCTGACCCTGGTGGTCAGGGCCCCGTAGGGGGAGGCCGGGTTGCACACACAGGATTCCCATTCCTCGCCCTCATGAGATGAGATGGCACTGGCACAGGAGACAGGAAGGCTCAGTGCAGGGGCCTCACCCAGGCCACAGGGCACAGTTAGGTTTGTCTGGGAGCAAGCAGGCCTGGCAGCTTAGAACACACACATGCACACACGCTCACATGTGCATACACACATCATCACACTAGCACACATGCATACAAACACACACCACACACATACATATCATCATAATCACACTCACATACACACATACTCAAATACAGGCACTCACATGGATGTACATATATAAACGTACACCCACACACACACATTCACAGCGCACAGTCTCACACACATACCACTTAAACACAGGCACATAGACATACACCACAAATTTATGCTCACACACCACTCACATGTGCAAACACACACTCACAGGCACATAAGCACACCACTCAAACAGATGCTTGCACACTCTCTCAGGGTCCACACTCATGCTTGCTCACACACACATTCACACACACCCAACACTCACAGACCCTTGGGGCCAGGGCAGCCTATGAGCAGGAAGAGGCCCCAGAGTGCTCCTCCAAGCCTACGTTCCTGCGGAAAGGAAGATGCCCAGGGAACAGGCTGCAGGAAAAGCAGGGAGTCCCTGCTCCATCCTCCAGCCTCGCTGGACTGCTAATCTCTAGAGCCAGGCCCCATGCTAGCAGAAAGCCATGCAGCTGAACCTGACCTTGGAACTGACACTCCAGGAAGAACAAAGCTGTGAGATGGTCTCCTGTAGCACCAAGTGCTCCTGCAGGTGCTGGGACAGTATTCTGCACGGGAGACTCTCAGGAAGGGCCCCTCTGAGGACACAGCACTTGTCCTGGGACAAGGCCCAACTGGATCTAGGGCCCTAGGGCCTCAGGGAGCATAGCCAGCTGCCAGGTGGGGGATGAGCTGAGAGGCCCATCCCAGGAAGCCAGTCCCACCCTTGCTATATCCCCAGAAGCTTCAACCCTGGGCCTGAGTCCTTGGGGCTGGTGAGAGAGCCCAGTACATAGCAGAGGATGAGCATTCACCAGGGACAACAAAGGGAGGTGAACCCTGAGATGAGCCAGCAGCCAGCCAGCCTGAGCCCAGCCCAACTCCACTGCCAGCATGGGGCAAACACTGGCACCCACACAGCACCCTTGCCTCCAGGTCACCTGTCCCTGCTGTGCACTGCCGTCCACCCCAGCAGATGCTGTGAGGGTATCACTACCCTCCACGAAGCCCATCAGCCATCCCAGGGTTCCAGCACCAGACTGGCCCAGGGGAGGCATTGCTCATCATGTGAGGAAAGCTCTGTGACACAGCAGAAACTTTGCTCAACAGCTTAAGGAGCCCAGTCCTGGAGCCCACCACTCTGCAGTGGCTTCCCAGGCCAGGCTGCACTGTTTGCTGACAGTGCCATGGAGCACTCCAGGCTGGGAACCAGGGCACACTGAGCCCATGTGACCTCATTCTCCGCATAGTTGCCCAATGGAATCTCTGAAACATGAATCAGACCTGTCCCCAAATCCTCCAGAGGCTTCCCACAACATGACTGCTCTGCCACCTGACTTCTCCTTCACTCAAAGTTCCTGCCACAGGTATCTTCTTACTGTCCTTAGCATGCTTCAACTTAGTTCCTGCCCCAGGGCCTTTACACCTGCTGTTCCTTTGACCTGGAAGTCCAGGTCTCAACTCAAATGTCTCCTCCTCAGAAGGACCTTGGCTATAAGTGCTCCTTCCCTGTCACACTCTGTTCTGCCCCATCCTGTTCCATTTTTTTCATAACACCATTTCCCAATAATCGACACGTGGGTTCTTTACTGGGTCGCTGTCTGCCCTCCAACCAGAAGACCCCAGGAGAGTGGAGTCTTCCTTGCTGGACCCGCAGCCCCCAGACCAGTGCCTAGCACCTCAGAGGTGGTCAATAAATAATGGGAAAGTCGCTTCACCTTTGGAGGCTCCATTTCCCCTACTTGCATGGGGCTTCCTTCTCAAGGTCACTGTCTCACACAATGGGCCAAGTTCACTGCCTTCTGGCATGAGCAGGGCATACACGAGAGGAAGTGTAAAAGAAATGTTAATATTGAGAATTCTGGTTCTCTGATTTCTCTCTGGTGTATAAAACATTCGGGCTGCTTGCTTGGAGTGGGAAGGCAGGCCCTGGGAGTTGTCTGACATGGGTTATCTTAGCAGCAGGAGAATCGGAAGGGATATCGGGAGGCACCAGGACCATCTGACAAATGACCACCTTGGGGATCCGCAGAACTCAGCAGCACTGGGAGAAAGCACTTGAAATGCCAGCTGGAAAGGCCACGCACACCAGCTGGCAGGGGAGCTGCGTAGCCCCACGAGCAGGCAGAAGGCAGGCCTCAGGCAGCCACCACTGCTCCCAGAGCAAGGGTGCAGGAGGGCAAGGGGCCTTGGAAATCCCTGCGATGTGATAACCACCCACTGCAGACCCCACGCAATAGATCCCCTCATTTCCTTTTTCTAGACAAATACTTGGAAGGAATTTTTTAACTGTATTCACAGAATAAATTCTCTCAAAATGTGCATCGATGAGGAGGGAGGGGGTGAAGCCTCGAGGCCTCCCAGAGAAGTGCCTCTTCCTGGGGATGGTGGGCCCAGTGAGTGTGTCAGCAGCCCCAGACCACAGTGTGTCACCTGGGAGCCTGTTAGAAATGAGGAATCCCACCTCCACCACAGACCCAAGAACCAGAACCTACATTATTGCAAGTTCCTAGGTGATCTGATGCTTATTAAAGTCCGGGACATAGTTACCTTTAAGGGTGTGTGTGTGTGTGTGTTTTGTGAGAGCACCTGAAATCTACCCTCTTAGCAATTTTCTGGCATTCAGTACAGTATTATTAACTATAATGTACATGCTGTACATTAGATCTCTGCACTTATTCATCCTGCATAACTGCAACTTTACACCTCTGACCAACATCTTCCCATTTCCTCCACCACCTCAGCCCCTGGTAACCACTGTTCTACTCTCTGCTTCTATGTATTTGACTTTTTTAGATTCCACATATCAGTGAGCTCATACAGTATTTTCTTTCTCTGTCTGGCTTATTTCACTTAGCATAATGTCTTCCAGGTTCATCCACGTTGTCACAAATGGCAGGATCTCCTTCCTTTTTTAAGAACAAATAATATTCCCATATATATATATATATATATATATATATATATATATGTCACAATTCTTTATCCATCCATTTGTCTGTATGATTACTGGAATAATCACTTCACTATGCATATGTATATCAAATCATCATGCATACCTTAAATATATACAATTTTTATTTTAAAAAAATAAAATTTAATTTAAAATAAGTCTGAGACATGCCACTCTACACTCTCCAGGTCCCCTTGAAGACCAGCAGAGAGCCCCTGGAGGAGCCTGGGCTGCTGAACCAACCCCCGCCTTACCAGCTGTGTGGCCTGGGTAGTGAAGTCCTTCCTGCTCACCAAGTCTCACTTACCCCAGCAGTAAAATGAGAGGAATCTCTTGGGCTGGCACAGGCCCAAGGGAGAGGAGGGCCAAGGAGAGGAAGCTGGGGAAGTGGGAGCCCCAGGGCCTTGGTTGGCCTCCTGGTGATGGTAAGAGGGCCAACACACCACACCAAGGCCACACTGTGGGGTCAGGGAGGCCTTATCCTGCACAGGCTGCCCACCCTCACCACACAGCACCCAAGTCCAAGCCACCCACCTGCCCCAGCCCACTGCCGCCCACCAGCTAGCTCATTCCTCGTGGCCTTTGGCCCCTCTCTTCCACTTTGGGGTAGGGCCAAGGACCCCCCTTGAGGGCAGGACCAGTGCTTGCTGTCCACCGGCTCAACAACAACAGGAAACAATTCTTCCAAACCAGATTATATAAGGGAAAGATGCATATGTTCAACAGATGTTTGCCCAGATGCCGATCTTCCCCAACCCCTCTGATCAGGAAAGCCTTGCCCACTTCCGCTCAGGGCCCAGCCCTCCCGGCCCGGGAGGAGCTGGCCTCTGGCTGAACACGCCTCTGGTTCTGCACTGTCCTTAGCCGGGCTGTAAGCCCAGCCCCTCTCCGAGTGCTCTCACTGCTCTCAGTAACCTAAGGGCAGGCGCAGGCCCTGCACAGAGACGTAGTGAGTGGCCAGGGTCAGCCGGCTGCGAGCAACACACAAAGAATCAGACATAAACCTGTCGGCAAAGGCCCAGCCACAGAGAAGAATGTGAACAGTGGACACCTTGCCGTGCAGAAGAGGAAGTAGAGATGACAGAAGGGGCACTGGAACCCCGTCACACTAAGGGAGGTCTCTAGACCTCCCTCGCCTACTCTTATATTAATGGGCATCCTCACATTCACACACACTCACACCCACGCATGCACTCACACACTCAGACACACAGACACACACATATACACTCAAAATGCGTTCTCACGCTTGCATGTATCCTCACATCCATTCACACCCACACGTGCACACACACACTCATACACCACACCGAGCCAGAGGGGGAGCCAGAGGGGTCCCTGACCAGAGCCAGGGTGTCAGCTCTGGGACTAGGGGTTCCCGACCAGAACCTGATGAGGGCTCCCTGCACCCAACACACACACTGCCACCCATGGCCCACCCATGAGTGCCGTGCTTCTGCACCCACTCAGAGCAGGCAGGACTATGCCAAAGCCAGGCCCAGGGATGGCACTTCCTGTCCCCGCCAGGTCGGCCCCTGTCCTTGTCTCACTCAGCTCTTGGGAAGCACCTCTCACCAGCCATCTGGGGCTTGGCTGGGCCTCAGCCTCCTGGCTGCCACGTCTCACTCAGAGCTGGGCAGGCGCCAACTCTGAGCTAAGTAAGTGCGGGCAGTGGAAGGGGGGTGCAGGGAACTGGGCAGGGACAGGGCTGCTCCTCCTCCCTCATCATGGCCAGAACAGACACTGTTTTCCCATCCCTTTTGAAATAAGAGTAATAAGTCCAGCGGGCTTTACTCAGAGCCCCCGGGCTCACAAGCCCTCCTGTCTGCTCGTCCCTCCGCAGGCCCCAGGCCATGTCCCTCCTCTCATGGCGTGTACTCTGCCACATCCCCATGGATTATGGCGCCATTTTATAGATAAGGGAAACAAAGCCTTTAGAGGCCAATGTGCCTGCCAGGTCACAGAGCCCATGGGGGTGACCCCGGCCAGAATCCAACCCCCGGCTCTGGGGGCTGCTCCCTTCCACCTGGCCCTCATGGCCTCTGTACACCCAGGTCATGTCCTGCTCCAGCCTCCATGCCAGCCGACTCTCCACCCAGTTGTCCGGGGTCCCCACACCTCCCTGTGCCAGGGCCAACCAAGAGCCACAGGAACACAGGACGCTCCCTCAGCATGGCCCTAGGAGCCTCAAGCCCAGCCTATCCAGACAGAAACTCTCCTCTTCCTCTCTACCCTGCTCCTCCCCTCCCTGGGAGCCTAATCACAGTCAGCCATGTGCCCTCTTCCCAGTCATGCAAGCCAGGAGCCTGGAAGTTGTCCTGGATTCCTCCTCCCTCCCACTCATGTCCCCAAGACTCAACCCTACCACTTCCCAATTATCTGCCACCACCACAACCACCCCTCCTCTCCCTGTTCCTGCCTCAGCACGAGCCTCACATCTCTCTCTTCTATTCCTTCAAGGGCCTCAACTCAGGCCCTGTCCATCTGGCCCAGCCTCTACCTCACCCCAGAGAGCTCTTCCCAAGATGCACATCACAAGGTGACCATGGATAAGACTGAATACCCCACGTTCTGGAATGCACTGAGACCAGATCACTGTGCAAGGGTCATGTCAAGGTCCTGAGGCCAGCTGACTGCACTCCTGTCAGCAAAGTGGAGGTGTCGCCAAGTGCATTCATTCCTGCCACCATTAATCCAGGGAGCCGGGATCAAGGGTCAGGAAATGGGAGCTAGGGTCAGGAGGTGCACACAGGGGTGGGAAGAAAGCCAGCTCCGGGGACATTCCTCTCCACCTCCCTTGTCCCATTCACAAGAAAGGACGTGAGCCCTCCACCCACAAAACCAGCCATGGTCATACTCCCTGGGAAATAAGAGGTCCATCTGATCTGAGCAGTACTGCTTTCAAAGAAAAGTCACGCCCAGAACAGCCTACTGATGAGGGAAAATTGAAATAAAGATAATATGTATTCTCAAAGAGGTAACAAACAACATTGGGAACACAGAGCAGGAATGAGCAGCTACAAAAAACCTGGTTAGGACACATGTTTATAATTGGAAGAAGACCTAGTCACTGTACAGAAGAGCACAAAGAATGAGCCAACCAACCAACTCAGAAGCTGAGGGTGTGGTGGTAGCACTCACTCCGGGTGCTCAGGGATCAAGACAGAGAAGGCATATGAGAAAACTTAAACGATGTAGATGAACCCACATCGTCCACATGAAGTAGAAAAGGGGAGAGAAAGAAGAAACATTTGAAGAAATAATGGCCAAGAATTTCCCAAAATTAGATGAATGATTTCAACTTCAGTGGATTCACAGAGAGCGGATCAAGACATATCTAAGGAAAAAACCCACCCAGACACATTATCATAAAACCCAAGAACATCAAAGACAAAGAGAAAGTTCTGACAGCTCCCAGAGAGAAAGAGCAGATCAATACAGAGGAAATCATCTTCAGACATGAAACTCTAGGATCAGAACCAAGCACCAGTGGCGACAGACAAGAGACAAGTACCAGGAAGTAATATTTGCAAAGAATTCAAGAAAAGGATCTTGTGGCGGCGGGGGGCAGAGTGGGGGGCACAGCCCATTTCCTGAGGCCAGAGTAACAGCAGAGGCAGCAGAGAACAGCCAAGTCTCCTCAGGAGGCAGTGGCAGAGGCCACACCAGAGCAAAAGAGACCCAGTGGACCCAGGGGCTCAGCACCTTGCGGGACACTTTAGCAGGTGGAATGCGGGGCCTCTGAGACAGTCCCAGCCACTGCGTCAGAGGACTCACACCACCGTGAGCACGTGAGGTTCCTGCCTAAGTCCCTTAGGGGTTCCCACCCACAGAACAACCCCTCACTCCCTGGGATTTCAGACCCGCCGGATGCTGTCTCCAGGGCACTGTGTGCTCCCAGAGAAGACTGCCTCTTCAGTTTCCACAAGGTCTGGGCAAAGGAAGGATGGAGAAATGTGGTCGAATAAAGGACGGGGGAGGAAGGAAGGAAAGAGAAAGAAGAAGGGAGAGGAGAGGGAAGGAGGAAACCACAAAAGGAAGGAAAGAAAGAAATTCCAGCTTACTCTCAGCAACATACAAGTGCAGTAATGCAAGAACAAAAGCAGAGCCCCACCCTCCTGCCAGCTCTGCTCAGAGGCCACCTGTGGGCCACTGGAGCCAGCCTGTAGCCAGCAGCCGTCAGCCCTTCCCCCCAGCACCTTGGTTTCTTTCTTCCTGATGGCTACCTGATAATTCCTCATAAACCTGTGCTTGGGCGCTGGCTTGAGCCGTCCTTGTCCCTGAAGTCCCTGGCAGAGCAGCTGACATCACCATACAATATCACACCGCGGGGCCAGCCTGCTCAGGTGGTGCACTTCTGACCCCAATTTCTGTCACCAACACAACAGGGAGGGAGCATGAAGACCCCAAAAGCCCAGAGCACAGCTTCACATAGAGAGAGACACACACAAACAGGTGGGTGTCCAAGGAGGCAAAGACACTGGTCCGCAGTGAACCTTGTCCACAGGGAGGGAGACCCCAGGGACACAAAGGAGCTGAGTGGGCGTCCCTCCCCACTTTTCTCACATCACCCTGCTGCCACACAACTGTCCAGAGAGGAGGCCAACTGCGGGAAGGAAACAGGATCTCACGCCTTGGACCAGAGCCAAGAGCTCTGTGGCCATCGAGGACCACTGGGCTCACTGGCTGGACACACACACGGGGACTTTCCAGGAATGATGTTGGCATTCAACACCACGTGCCCCAATAATTACAGGGAAACCTCACTTACTTTCTTGTATTAATTACACAAGTATTACGTAAACATACTCTCCTGGGCATCACTGGTGTGTCAGCCTGCCGTCCGCTCCTCCCTTCCACTTCTACCTGTCCACCCTTGTCCACCCCTGTGCCCACGCCTCCACCTCGCTCCTCGAGGCTGCTCTGCTCAACTCGGGGTATGCAGTTCATTTGACCTTTCTCCTCCAGACGGACATGGTGGTACTTTAAGACGTCTTATCTTGCAGGATGGTGCCCTGCGCGTCTGCGTCTCGGGGAGATCTCGAGGCCTGGAGCACAGGCTAGGCGGCCACCCAGTGGGTGCTCCCTGCCCGCATACACAGCAGACCAGCCTCCTCGCTGCTGCCTACCCACAGCTGACCAGTAGCACCGCAGCACTGGGGTAATTGATGTTTCTCTAACAGCCAGTGCAACTCAGAGCTTATGCTTGTTAGGGGAACATCCATCTCAGCACACATCTCACTGAGGACCTGCCATGTGGCCAGCACCAGGCAGGACGCCCTGGCCAGGTGAGGAGAGTGGTGCAGGCACGCAGGGTGGAGATAGGGCTGGGCCACATTGAGCAGGAGGCGGGTGTAGACCGAGGTTTTCTGGGGTCCTTGGGGGCCCTGCCCAGGGCTGACACAGAGCCGGGACACGAAGAATGAGCAGCAGGGAGTCCAATCCCCGCCCCCCCAGCAGGATCCCCACTTGCAAGCCCTCCCCAGGTCTCAAGCAGGCTGATCCTGGGCCAGATGACTGCCCTGGCCACTAGAAAAGGGCCCCCCCTGGACCAGGCAGGTGGGGCAGGCCAGCCCTTCTGCCCTCCTAGCTCAGAGCCCCACCCCAGGGCCCACAGGGCCCAGCCTGGCATGGCCACCCAGACAGAGATCCTGGGCTAACACATCCCCAGCAGAAAGGGCCATTCATCTCTGAGTTTAACTAGCCTCTTCCAATTAGTGAAGAATAAAATGGCAGTGTTTACCCTGAAGAAATGCAATGTAAGATTATTAATTAAATGCACTGCTGCTAAGCCTCCCCACACAGGAGGCCAAGCCCTCATTAAAACGGCGTGAGACTGAAGCCAGGAGAGGTAGCAGAGGCAGAGGCGGAGCCAGACATGAGACGGGCAGAGGAAGAGACAGCGGTGAGGGAGAGGCATGGGGCAGACAGGGCCAGGAAGGCCATGGGCCCTGTCGCGGGGAGGGGCCCCAGCACAAACCCCGTTTGGAGAATGTGCCCGCTACAGCTGCTTCCAGTCCTTTCTCAACAAGATTGCGAGGGGGGAATAAACCAAGTGCATGCTGTAGGTGCTCCAGCAACACTGGGTCTCCTCTTTTTGAAACTGAACAGTGAGAGACAAGGGGCAGAGCCCAGCAGCTGGCATTCATTCCCATGCAGCAGAGGACAGCTCCTGCCCTGGACCCGGGTTCGGGGGCAACCCTGAGGCCCCTTGGCTCAGGCTGGAGCTGTCCTCCAGGGTAACTTCCTGGGAGGAGCACTGATGTTCCTCTCTTGGGCCCTGAGACGTTGAGCCTTGGCCTCTTCTGGGGGAGAGGCCTGAAGGGCCATCCAGGAAGGTCAGGCCCCAACCCGAAGGAGCAGGTCACAGACAGAACCAGCCACTGGGGAGGAAAGCCTTCTTCAACTGTGCACTTGGGGAAAGGGTCGATGTTTGCCATGTTGACTTTTCTTTCCCCCTGCATGTTATTTCTCTTCTGTTTTCCTCCAGCCATGAGTGAGGTCTTGTGAAAGATTATAGGTTGTTCTCAGTTATGACTGCAGGTGCCCAGCAGCTATGCCCTTTGACACGTACACGTGCACCACATACATGCGTGTACATCCGTGTGCACTCCCACATGCCTCACACATGCATCCACGTGCACCACACAGGCACTTGTACACATGTATCGCGTGCACACACGTGCGCCCATACAACACATTACACGTGTGCACTCATTCATCACACGTACATGTGTTTACACATACACGTGTGCATACATGTGTTGTTCCTGCACAGGTGTCACACATGCACTCGCATGCACATGCGCTCACCCTGTTAGCTGCTCTTGGCCTCTTTATCTGCTTACCTATTTTCACAGTTCTTACCACTCTCTGAAATGTTCATTCCTGTCTCCCCCCGCTACCCTGCCCACATTCATCCAGCAGAATAAAACCCCCCACCCTCTGCCAAGCAGGGCTGTGCCCGTCTTTTCAGCGACAGTCACACAAAGCATGTCTGCAGGATGGGCTCAGCCCCCGTGAGCCTCTCCTGGTCAGCGTGGTCACGCCTGGCTCCCCAGCACTCTTGCCTGTCTCTCTGCTGGCCAGCACCTTCCTATCCAATGTACCTCACCTCGAACTGGCCCTGATAATTCCTAGTCTCTGGTTCCTGAGGTAGGCGGACCGCCCTGCCTGGCCCTGGTGTGTGTTGTTCTGCATTCAGCCCACTCTAGCTGCCCAGCCTGAAGGTTCCCAAGGCGGCCAGTGGTCAGTCAACCTCCCCTAGCCTAATACTCTCCTTCCAGGGCCGGCCAACTCCCAGGAGAGTTGCACAGCCTCGCTGGCAACCTCGGTGTACCTGCCCTGCCCAGTGAGTGAGGGGAGGCCACAGAGGAAACTCCCTCCTGCTCTCTATCCTCATCCTTCTCTTTCCTTCCATCCTGTGGGGCAGCAGCTGCCTCCTCCAGCCATCTAGGGCCCCCGATCCCAGCCCCGCCTCTTCCTTGGGGACCTCAGGCCTGCCTAGAGTCCACAGCCTTCCTTCTGATAACACAGCCCTGTGTTCGTCGGGAGCCACTCCCCGCTGCCTCCCTCCAGGTCACATGGGGGGAAAGGGGGCACATGACCCAGGCCAGGCCAACCCAACCGCAGTAAACACAGCTCAGGGATGAGGACTTGACACTAGTCCATCAGATTAAATCCAGAAACTATTGCTGTAACTATTAGAAAAGAAGAGCTGTTGCCCCTGGGGTTGTTAAACTGTACGAATGTGAGGTAGCCCCTGCCTGTAGCCTTTTTTTCATGCATGAATAAAAGAGCATGAATGAAATTAACACTGAGGGGAGTAGAGACAAGAGCTGGAGAAAAGTAAGAAACTAAAACTTTATTTGGTTACCTGGATCCAGCCATACCTGAAGCTAGTCAGCCCTGTATTTTTTTTCAGACTTATTAACCAATAAATTCTTCTTTCTTTTTTTTTTTTTTTTTTGCTGTACGCGGGCCTCTCACTGTTGTGGCCTCTCCCGTTGCGGAGCACTCTGGACGCGCAGGCTCAGTGGCCATGGCTCACGGGCCCAGCTACTCCACGGCATGTGGGATCTTCCCGGACCGGGGCACGAACCCGTGTCCCCTGCATCGGCAGGCGGACTCTCAACCACTGCGCCACCAGGGAAGC